>NW_026652278.1:10855823-11097729 GCF_009828535.3 Hylobates moloch | reverse complement strand
GGGGTGGGGCTGGGGTGGCAGGAGGAAGGCAGCCCCAAAACCTGGGGCGGGGCTCGGACGGCAGGAGGAAGGCAGCCCCAAAAGGACAAGGGAAGGACTGAAGGATTGGGCTGCCTCCCCCTCCTCTTGGGCAACAGGAAGGTACTGGAGACAGTAGGATTTGGGGTGTCAAGGAGGGGCCCTGTGATGTCATTTCCACCTCCTAATTGTACAAGGGGGGAAGTGGAGCCCCAGCAAGCTGCAGTAATGATTCTGGTGGGAAAATGCTTACTAAGCACCGTCTCGCTGAATCCTCCCTACCCCATGAGGTAGGTGTATTTTCCACGTCTGATAAGAAGGAAGCTGAGGCCAGGCACGGTGGCTCACGCCTGTAATCTCAGTACTTTGGGAGGCCAAGGTGGGTGGATCACTTGAGGTTAGGAGTTCAAGACCAGCCTGGCCAACATGGTGAAACCCTGTCTCTACTAAAAATACAAAAATTAGCTGGGTGTGGTGATGCGTGTCTGTGATCCTGGCTACTTGGGAGGCTGAGGTGGGAGGATTGCTTGAACCAGGAAGGTGGAGGTTGCAGTGACCTGAGACTGCGCCACTGCACTCCAGTCTGGGCCCAGATAAAGTAAAGTAAATTTATTCATCCAAGGCTCCTCAGTGTGGCAGAGTTGGGAGTCCAGCTCAGGCCTGGCCACAGGCCTATCTGTTTCTATTTCCCCTGATGGCCCACTGAGAAGAGTGGAAATGTTTTAGGGTGTTTAATTCAAGTATTTCTTGAACATCTATCTGTTCAAAAGTAATGTGTACAGAGCATATGCTGCGCGCCAGGCCGCAGTGTGCAGGGTGTGCCTCATATGATATCTCATTCGATTATGATGGGGCCTTGAGCAGGGGCAAGGGTGGGAGAGTGGCACGTACCTGGGCCTGGAAGGATGGGAGGTTGTCCTTGTAGGTGGGGATGGAGGGAAACGGTACACAGGTGGTGTTCCAGCCTCATGGCTCTAGGACTGAATATGCATCTGAATTACCTGGGACTTTGTGCATGTGCAGATCCTGGGCCCCGGCTGAGAGAGGCTGATTTTGAAGTCTGAGAGACACTCAGAAATCTGCACTATAACAGGCTTCCTGGGGGATGCTGATGCAGGGTGTCTGTGGATCACACCCAGAAACTGATCTGTGTGTCAATTCCACAGCAGGGTTTCTTACTGTGCTCCACACACCCAATTGTCTTCCTTACCCAGTGCCAAAACAAAATCCAAACAATAACAAAAAACCTGTGAATTGATTTCACCACACTGGCTGATTCGAAACAAAGCAAAACTGATTTCCTAGAATATGAAATAAACAGAACTTAGTAATGAGGCCCCTCCTGTGGGTGAGCCATAATGCACAGTCCGCCCCTTTCCACTAGGGGGCATGGTCCACCTCAAAAATTTTAGTGGCAAAAATTTGCAACCTAAAAACTCATTTTACAGCGGGGAGTCCCCTTGCTTTGTGGTTGAAAGTGGAGCTGTACATCCTGGGAGAGGCTCTGTTTATCCAAACGTCCACAGTATGCACATCATAAAATCTCTGAACTTGAGAAGTGTTAGTCTTGAGACAAAAATTCTTAAGATAATTTTACAAGCTTTTCTTACAAGGGAGAAATTCGTAGAGATTCAAGGGAGAACTTGAGTTTTAAAGCCCAAAGTCCCAATGCCCAAAGCCGTGGCCATGAGCACTGGTTAACGAAACATCTTATGTGCCATGTCTGAAACATCTCGTTCACTTCTCCCGATGCCCACCTTCTGGCTCACCTCCTAGCCCCTCCCCTCCAACAGGGGAGATGGCCCTGGACTCATTTGGTGCACACCAAGTCTTTCGGGTTCTAGAGTTCAACTGACCTGGGTTTGAGTCTCAGCTCTGCTCCTTACCAGCTGTATGGCCTTAGGCAAGCCATCTAACCTCTCTGAGCCACCGAGACTGATCTGAGATAGGCAATCAAACTCATGGTAAGAATTAAATAAGTTGATGTGATTTGTACAGCACCTACCACATAATACGTGCTTTATACAATTTATTCCTTATTGTTTCACCCTTATTGCTTGGAGTCAGGTAGTACTTGTTGAAGGTCAAAACAGTGGCTGTGCGATCTTGGGCCAGTCCCTTTTCTTTCTCTGGGCCTACTTCCCTTTATGCAAAATGAAAAGGTTGACCCAAGTGCTCTCTGCAGGCTGCAATCATCAGATTCTCAAATTCTGTGATCACGGAAAAACAGATGTGAGTGGTTGAGCCTGTGAACCAGAAGGAGGAGGATCTGGGGAAAGGAACTGTTTTATTTTCCCGTGGGCTCATCAGAAAAGGAATGAATTGGAAAGAGTAGGAGAAGGTTTTTCCTCACCGCTCTTTAGAGAGTTTTGCATCCTGGAGACTGGTGCATCTTGTAATACCAGGGAGGAGAGAGTTTGTTCTTGCTCTTGTAAGCCTTGGCTACTGTTTGGGGTTCGCCAAGCTGTTGGGGAGAAGAGTGAGCTTCCCAGGAATGACCTGGATACCAGAAGTCCCAGGCCCTGCTTGCACATGGGGGTAGATGTAGGTTATGGGGGATTGGGCCTCTGGGCCCTGAGGCCTTGAGAGCTGGGGGGTGTAGAAGGAGGTTCTCCTGGAGGAGAGAGAGACAGAAGAAACCTCTGTGAGACAGACGCTGAGGGCAGCACCAGCCAACAGAACTTTCTGCAATGATGGGAATGTCCCATATCCGCTCCATCCGATGTGGTATCCGATGTGGTATCTGATGTGGTAGCCATTAGCCATGAGTGGCCTTTGAGCACTTCAAATGTGGCTGGAGCAAACTGAGAAACTGAGTTTTCAATTTTATTTCATTTTAATTCATTTAAATTTAAGTTGCCATAAGCTTAAGTAGAAGAAGCAAGGTAACAACAGCACCCAACATGAAACCAGAACTGGATGCTTCCTGGCTTTGCAGACTCTCTAGGGTTCCAAGCCTCTCAGTCTCTTCCCAGGCCCATGACTGAGGCTCAGCCTGAGGCTGCCTCAGACTTCTTTCTGGGAAAAGTCGTGCTGCGGAAAAGGAAGGTTCCCATGCTGGGGAAGCGGAGCTCAGCTCTGTATTGATATTATTCTTATCTTGCTCCTTCTACTTGTGCTAACCACTTAAATTTAAATAAACTAAAATGAAATAAAATTTAAAATTTCACTCTTAGTCACTCTAGCCATGTTTCTTTCTTTCTTTTTTTTTTTTTTAACTCCTCCTTGCAGGGGAGCTCTAACTCACAGGCTGTGCGCCCAGAGTCCGCCAAGCCGCATTTCATGTGCTCTGTGGACTCAATGGCTAGTGGCTGCCCTGTGGGCATGGCAGATGTAGGACAAAGGGCTCCTATGGCTGCTCCTCATGACTTTGAGCTTTGTGACTTTGAATGAGTCATGTGACCTTTGTGCTTTCATTCCTTTACTTTACTCACGCCACAGATTGACAGCGAGCTGCTGCAGCCCAGGCTTCGGGTGAGGCTGTGAAGGTGAACAAAACACACAGTCTCTGCCATCTCAGAGCCCACAGTGTGTGGGGAAAGACAGTTATTAGTGGAATATGCGCTAAAGAATGCCTGGGTGCCCTGAAGAGCACAGTTGCCTGGAGCACAGTTTCCAGATAGCATAAAGCAAAGAAAGCTGATCTAGATCCTGGTGTGGGGGTCAAGGCCCAAGGAGTGCCCTCCCAGGGGAAGCAATGCTTATGCAGAGAGCCGAAGTCGGAGTGGGAATTGAAACAGGTTTAGGTGTAACTCACCTCTAGTTACATACCCCAGAGAAAATGAAAATGTATGCCCACCCAGAAATGTGAACACGAATGTTCGTAGCAGCATTATTCACAATAGGCAAAACAGTGGAAGTTAGCCAGGAGTGATGGCGTGCACCTGCAAAAGGGGTGAGGCGCCTGTAGAAAGGGGGTTGGCGCATGCCTGTAGTCCCAGCTGCTTGGGAGGCTGAGGTGGGAGGATCACTTGAGCCCAGGAAGTGGAGTCTGCAGTGACCCATGATCATACTGGACTCCAGCCTGGGTGACAGAATGAGACCATCCTTTACCAAAAAAAAAAAAAAGTGCTCACTTTGGTAGCAGATATACTAAAATTGGAATGATAAAGAGATTAGCATCACCCTTGCAAAAGGATGACATACAAATTTGTGAAACATTCCATGTTTTTAATAAATTTTTTAAATTAAAAAAAAAAGTAAAAGAAAAAAAAAGAGAAGTGGAAACAACCTAAATGTCCATCAGTGGATGCATGGATAAACAAAATGTGGTCTATCCATGCAATCAAACATTACTCAGCCCTAAAAAGGAATGTAGGACTGGCACGTGCTACATGGATAAACCCTAAAAAAATCATGCGAAGTGAAAGAAGGCAGTCACAAAAAAACACATATTATATAACTCCATTCATATGAAATGTCCAGAGGAGGAATGTCTACAGACAGAAAGTAGATTTGTGGTTGCTTAGGGCTGGAAGATAAGAGGATGGCCACTAAAGGGCACAGGGTTTCCATTTCAGGTGATGAAAATGTTTTAAAATTGAATGATGGTGATGGTTGGACAACTCTGTGAATATGCTGAAAACCACTAAACTGTACACTTAAGTGGGCGAATTGTATGGTACATTAATTCTATCTCAATAAAATGGGTTTTTTGAAAAAAAAAAAAAAAAAAAAAAGAGGAGGAATTGGGGGCTCAGGAGAAGATTCAAGCCCAGACAACATGTGAAAGTGAGCCTGGTGCCTTTAAAAAACACAGGAGAAGGCCCCAGTGGTCAGAGCCAGCAGAGCCAGCAGCAGAGGCTGGAGATGTGGGCAGCTGGGACATCCTTGGATTTTGGTCTCTTTCTCAAGAGCACCCAGTATTCAAGAGTTTCAAGCCTGGGGCCAACCTGATGAAACCTGGGTTTTGAAAAAATTTTTCTAGATGCTGTTTGTCAGCAGAGGTGAGGGGGGCTTGGGCAAGAATGCCAGGTGTCAACATGGTGTGGGATGTGTTGTGGGTGAGCAATGACTATCTGGGCCAGTGATGCAGGGGTAAAAGAATTTGCCAAGACAGTTGTAGATAATGAAAGGCAAATTTACTAGAGAAAGTATGAAACTATGTTGTGAGAAGGCAATGGGCAGGCCAGCAGAAGAGGAGCTGACTGCAAGGAAACAAAGGCTGGCTGGAGATTTCATAGAATAATGCTTATGCTATATGCCGAAGAGGGCTTTGTGCAATACTAATAATGCAAGGTTGCAGTGAGCCAACTTGTAGGTGTCTGGTGATAAGCTGGGTGCATGAGGGGTACCTGTTCTGGGCCATGAAGAAAGGCAGATTTGCGGTTTACCTGCCTCTTCTTTTTGCTTTCCTTTGCTCCCACCAGCCTGACTCCTTTTCCCTGATTAGGACTCCACAGGAGGATGGGCTGGGAGAAATGTAGAGCCCCTGCCCCATCCCAGAGAGGGAGGGAGGATCCCTTAAATTCCCTGCATGATTCCTCAACTTGCCCTGGTCCTGAGTTACCACTGAGGGGTGTGACTGTGGCCCCTCGGGGCAGAAAGCTCCTCTGCTATCACGTATCACAAAGTGGTTGCACCGGTTTGTTTAAAGGCACACATTCCCAAAGGACACTGGCTGGTGGCAGTATAAATTGGCACTGCCTTTCTGAGGTCAGTGTGGCAGCATATTAGAAAAGAGCTTAGGATGTTAATTACTGTGGTAGTTGATGATAACGATGGCCTCGGTGAGTCACACCTCCCTGTGTCCACACCCCTTGGCTTTGTGGTGCCATCCATCAACAGATGGAGTTTATTTCTACATCCTCTTGAGTCTGGGTTGGCCCTGGGGCTTGCCTTGGCCAATAGAGTGTGGCAGAAGTAACGTGGTAGCATTCAGTAGTTTGGAGCTCAATGTGCCTTGCAGCTTCTGCTCTGGCCTCTTGGAGCCTTGGGACCGTGTAGTGCAGGGGCCTCTACTAACCTGCTGGAGGGTATGTGGCCATGTGGAGGAGAACCTCAGCCTGACCACCAGCCCCAATTGCCAGACATGTGAGTAAGGCCATCTGGAACCTGCCAGCCCAGTCGACCCTCCTGTGGAATGCAGCCTCATGAGTGACTCCAGAAGAAACTCTGCAAAAGATTTCTTCAGCTAGCTGGCCGGGCGTGGTGGCTCACGCTTGTAATCCCAGCACTTTGGGAGGCCGAGGCGGGCGGATCACGAGGTCAGGAGATCGAGACCACGGTGAAACCCCATCTCTACTAAAAATACAAAAAATTAGCCGGGTGTGGTGGCGGGCACCTGTAGTCCCAGCTACTCGGAGGCTGAGGCAGGAGAATGGCGTGAACCCGGGAGGCGGAGCTTGCAGTGAGCCGAGATTGCGCCACTGCACTCCAGCCTGGGCGACAGAATGAGACTCCGTCTCAAAAAAAAAAAAAGGTTTCTTCAGCCAACCCTCAGAATCATAAGAAGTAATTAATTGTTGTTTTAAATCACTAAGTTTAGGGGTGGTTTATTACCCTGCAAGAGCTAACTGAAATACATACCTTTTGAATTAAGCAAATCCACTTTAGTAATTTATACTTGGAAAATAAAAATCCAGAAAATAGCCCATGATTTAGGTACAAAGGCATTCCTTATAGCATTGTTTGTAATACAAGGCATCAGCATGATTTTAGATGCCTAACAGCAGGGATTAAACAGAATAGGGTAGATCTGTACATTAGACAATCATTAAAAAGTTTTTGTTGAAGCAACCTAGTGGCAAGATTTCCAGAATATACTGTTAACTGGAAAACTAAAACAATTTTTTAAAGTATGCAAATATGATCTATTAAAATATGCATATTCTAAATATATTTTAATGAAATTGATGGGTCCTAAAGCATATGCAACTTTGATCTGATAGTATAAAATCGCTCTCTAATGTGGATGTGATAATTCGTCTTCCTCCCAACACTGAGGAAACTTGCTGCTGCTTTCTGTCGCTGTTGCTGGTGGTAAAGGGCCCTTGACTGACACATTTGAGAGGCTGGTCAATCCATGCACAGAGCTGATGTGAGTTAAGGCAAAGGAAGCTTCATCCTTTATTTCACTTAGCAGGATTCCCTGGTTTCTTGGCCACCCAGAGACACCTTCCCGGGACTCATTTCTCACCCAACCGAAGGGGCCTGATGTGCTCCTGGACTCCTTTAAGGAGAGAGAAACTTTGGGTGCAGCATCACGAATGGTAAGCAAGAAGCCAGGCTTCTGAGAGTCAGATGGAACTGCAGCCAGGAGCAGAGGGGTTGTCATTTGTCTGCCCTGAGCCACCAGCAGGGGTTCAGTGAGTCTTGAACACAGTGATTAACTTCTCTTTAATCTACGCATCACTGCACAGCACAGCCAATTGCTTGGCTTCCCCAAGAAGAGTCATGAGTCACTCAGTGTCTTACTGTGGCCTGAGCATGTTTTATTCCAAGCAGGTGCGACTGTTCCCGTATGTGCCTTTGAGATACCCAGGAAATGAACAATGCTTGTTGTCCCCCTCCAACACCAACTAAACATTGAATCAATGGTTTACTATTATAATAACAAGTGAATATTGCTCTAAGACTCTTTTTTTTTTTTTTTTTTTTGCTGGTTCAGTGCCAGGGAGATAGGTTCCCATTTCTTTTCCTGGCTGTTGGGTCACGGCTGAGGGTCCCTGGGATGTGAGGCATCTCCATAAGTAACAGGAAGTATATTAACTTGTGGGTTAATTGAGAAAATCATTGACGAAACTGCATGAGTGTGTGCTGTGCAAGCGACCCTTGGACTGCCACAGAGGCCAGGGATAGGGAGGGAAAATTGGACCCAGCTGTGGCCTGCTTAGCTCTTTTCTTCCAATGTGGGTCACTCCTTGAACTAGGACAGTCTGCAGGTGTTCCCATTGTGCTCAGACAAACACTCAACTCTTAACCCTTGAAAGAAAGAAGTAGGAAAAAAGGCCTGCTCGGGCATGTTGGAGACGCAGAAATTGTGGAGGGAAAAGCAGCAGGCCCTTTCCACTTGGTGGCTGCCTTATCCTCTCTTACTCTATTATACAATCTGTTCAACTTAGTTAAGACCCTATAGATCTAGATTCCACCCCCCTCTTCCCTACCACTCTCTGGCTGGGCGACTTTTGGCAAATTGTCTATCTTTTCTGAGCCTCAGTTTCTCATCCTCACAGAACCATTGTGAACACAAAATGAGGGCAGAATGGGGACATGTGATAGGCAGAATAATGGCCCCAAAGATATCCATGCTCCAATCCCCAGAACCTGTGAAAGTTAGCTTATGTGACAAATGGAGCTCTGCAAATGTGATGAAGTTAAGGATTTTGAGATGGGAAAATGAGCCTAGATTATCCAGGTGGGCCCAATATACTCAAGGGGTCTTTATAAGAGGGAGGCACGCACTCAGAGAGGCAGAAGGCAATGAGACTACCAAAGCAGAGATGGGAGTGATGTGGTCACAAGCTGGGGGATGCAAGCAGGCCCTAGAGGAACAGACTCTTCCTTAGACTCTTCGAAGGAACCAGCCCTGCTGACCTTGACTTTAGTCAAGTGAAACTGATTTCGGACTTCTGGCCTCCAGAACTGTAAGAGAATGAATTGGTATTATTTTAAGTCATCAAGTTTGTGATTTGTTACAGCAGCTGCAGGAAACTAATGCAGGCCGATTTGTAAAGTCCTTCTGTGAAAATGGAAGAATCTCCTGTAATGTAGCCGGAGCCAGGTGAGGCCCAAAGGGGTGGTTGTGCCTGATAAGCCAGGAACGTGTCAGCCCGCAGGTGTCTATTTGCATGAGCTTATTTGCAGGGTGCTGCCTGTGAGGCTGGATTATGCCTGCTGCCTGACCCTGCCTGGTCACCCAGATATGAGCCCAAGCCCAGTGAGGACAGACTCCACGGATAGAGGTGAAGGAACTGCTCTCCAAAGGACTCTGACAGCTTGTGGGTACAAGCTGTGCTGCTTTGGGGCCCAGATGACAGGTGAGATGTGGAAGGGGGCAGGGACATTTGTTCCATGTCTGTTGCACACTTTATGGCATGGCTACAGCCAGATAGACACCACCAGATGTATTCTGACACCCTGAAGGCTACAGACATCTCAAGACCACTAGCCGACCTCGGTGTTGATTGCTGTCCAGGTGGCAGTGGAGAAATGTCTTCCTGCAGGCAGCAGGCAGCACCAAGAGGTTTGAGCGAGGGATATGATGCTCCCCTGAAGATACCATTGCAGGTGGTTAAGCAAAAGCCACTGGCATTTGGGTTAATGTGTGTTGGTGCCCACCCACAGATAAGGCCTTGGGGCCCCCAGGCCACTGCAGGGCCTGCCTTTTGGCATCCACCAAGGTTTCTCTCCGGGACACCTGTTCCCTAGTGGACCCACTGACCTGAGTCCCAGCACAGACATGACCACACCTCCCATTTTGTAAGTAAATCATATATGATTCTCCGGGAAAAATGCTTTCCAGTTCTTATTACTCCTCCCTACCTGCAACACATATTCTGAATCCACCTGGAGAGCCATGAAACTCGATGGCAAATGGCAGGCCAGATGCCACCAGGCTTCTCCTTCTGGGCCTGTGTCTTCACTCTACCTTATTTTCTTGCTTCTTGCCACTCTCTAGACTGATCTTGCTTATTTCTGGCTTGCTCATCATGACTCCACAAGAGCGTGGACTTTGCCTTTTCCCCCGTGGAACGCCTGGCTCTGACACGGCTGCACAACACGTCACAGTACTCATATCTCAGTGAATTAATTAGTTGACGCCCCAAGCATACTGAGGGTGGAGGGCGGATGCCTGGGACTTGAAAGACGTGTGGCACATCTCCAGGTCCACTGCACACTGGGCTGGAAGATTTCAGAAACGAGCCATGTGGAAACGGCACAGGAAGCCCACAGAGCGCTTCTTCCGTTGCAGTGGCCTGAGGGAGGGTCAGTGGAAAGCTATGGGAGAAACTGACCTGGTCCTCCCGCCACATGACAGCTTCCTCTTCCCTGAGGGTGCTGGAGAGACTGGGGATGGGGGAGGGAGGAGGAAGCAAGCGGGGTTTCTCCTTTGGGGTCTTTCTCTTCCTGCCTTCTCCTTGGCCTCTTTTTGTAGCATTGTTACAGACTGCATCTTCCGTCCCCGCCGCCGTCCTGCCCGTCCTCCCTTCTCAGGCTTGACTCCTCCAGTCAAGTGTTAAGAGTGTTCTGGAAAGTTCCTTCTGGGTCACCCAGTGCTTAAGAAAATCTCACAAGAGCATCTTAGCATCACTGTGTTTTCCATCTTGAATCATTCTGGTACTAAAATCTGTGGGACCAAGATGGAAGGAGGAAGAAAAGGGGAAAGAAAGAGGCAGAGGACTTCTTCATTGATTCCAGGTTTTCTCCTTCTGGAAGTCAGTCCACAAAATCCCAACTATTCTTGATCTCTGAGACTCTCAAAGCCCTACATGGGTAATGCTTGTGTGTGATAGGAACCAATTTTTTCCCCCTAGTTCATCTTAGATGGACACTTGTATGAAGTACAAAGAAAAATGAGTAACTCAAAGATATACAAAATACAACCCTGCTCATGGTGCATTTGTGTGTGGCAACACCCCAGTGCTATAAAGGTTTCTAAATGCTTACTCCCCATTTCTGCAGCTATCCCCATTGAGCATGGACAATAACTGTCTGTGCACTGGTACCAGTCCGTGAACACACTTGGAGCTCGCAGTATAGATTCAGGGACAGACTGCCTGTTTAAGGCTAGAGTCCTGCAAGTGTTCTTTATTCTTTAGTATATGAATCTGCAGCCAAAGACTTCCTCAGTAGAGAAGGAAAAAGAAACGCCACTCTGATGCTTTCCCACTCACCCTGGTCTTGCTACAGGGAAAAAGCGAGCTCCAACAAACAGAGGGTCACTAAGCCACTGTTTCCTTGGCAGCAGACATAGAGGGCCTTGTTTGGTTGTCCAGGACTGTCAGAAAAGGGAGAAGCCACACTTCTGCCATGAGAGAACACTGGAGGTCATGTTGGATGGGAAATGGGGTGTGTCATGGTGCCCTCCACCAGTCCTGGCAGAGAAGCTGGCCCATGTGAGAGGAATGGTTACTGCCACATTAGTTCCGAGGATTGGCATGAATTTTGTGCCATGATTTCAAAGTCGTGATGACTCCATTTAAAAAATGATATTGGAGGGCTAGGAATGGTGGCTCATGCCTGTAATCCCAGCACTTTGGGAGGCTGAGGCAGGTGGATCACCTGAGGTCAGGAGTTTGAGACCACCCTGGCTAACATGGCGAAACCATGTCTCTACTAAAAATACAAAAATTAGCTCGGCATGGTGACTCATGCCTGTAATCTCAGCTACTTGGGAGGCTGAGGAAGGAGAATCGCTTGAACCTGGGAGGTGGAGATTGCAGTGAGCTGAGATAGCACCATTGTACTCCAGCCTGGATGACTAGAGCATCCAAAAAAAAAAAAAGGTCATCGGTACCTAGGATGGCTTCTTGAGTGTTTACTATGTGGTCGGCTCCCAAGGTGTCATCTTCAGCTACCCTATTTGGTTGTTGCCATTGTTATCATTGTCACTTCACAGATAAGGCAACTGGCCTCAAAGAGCCAGAGGGCCCAGCCAATGAGGTGAAGCTTCTACATGGCAGCTGGGATCTGAACAGGGACCATCTGGCTTCAGGGCACCCTTATCTGCTGCATCAGGCCACCTCCCAGGTCTGTAAAAGGGGCTATTCAGGACACTTTGGAAAAATATTCCCTAGTACAGGGCTCCCTGGAGTCAAAGGCAATCTCTGTGCATTGAAACTATGTAAGAGCAAGAATTCAGCCACAGAAGTCACGTAGAACAATAGTTCTCAAACTCGAGCATGCATCAGAATTACCTGGAGGGCTTGTAATCACACAGACTGCTGGCTCCCAACCCCAGCAATTCTGACTCAGTAGGTCTGGGTGAGATGGGAGAATTTGCATTCAGCAAAGCAGCAGGTGATGTCGAGGCTGCTGGTC
Source organism: Hylobates moloch (assembly GCF_009828535.3). NCBI lineage: Eukaryota > Metazoa > Chordata > Mammalia > Primates > Hylobatidae > Hylobates > Hylobates moloch. The sequence continues at coordinate 11,085,729 of NW_026652278.1, read as the reverse complement.
CCTGGCTCACACTTTGGGAGTCCCTGGTGGAGAGACAGGACTGTGCTCTGGGATGTGGTCTGAATAGGATTGTTACTCCCTGGGTGAGGCGGTCCTGAGGGGGTGTGGGTGAAAAGCCTGCTGATAGCTCTGCTGTCCACTCCAGACATCCTCCCATCATCCCTTTGCAAAGGACCAGTCTCTCTAAATGCAACACAGCCGTACTCAGCTTTGGGGCATGAGGGCTCAAAAACAGATGCTCTGATACCTCTTGGACTATGTTGCTAGCCCCGTGCTAGGTGCAGATTAGGTGTTTACTAAGTGCCCAAGTAGATTCTCTTTGATTAGCAAATCCTGTGAATTCCTAGATATCCCCTGGGTGGGAGAAAGAGCTGATACTTTTCCTCCTCCCCACATTATTTTACTTATTTTTAAAATTGGAGATGTACTGACTCAGCTCGGAAATGACAAGGTGATACGGTGTGGGTATTTGTCCCCTCCAAATTCCATGTTGAAATGTGATTGCCAGTGTTGGACATGGAGACTGATGGGAGGTGTTTAGGTCAAGGGGGCAGATCCTTTGTGAATGGCTTGGTGCCCTCCCCATGGTAATGAGTGGGTTCTTGTTCTATTAGCTCATGTGAGAGCTGGTTGTTAAACAGAGCCTGGCTCCTCCTCCTTCCTCTTGCTCCCTCTCTCACCATGTGACATACCTGTTTCCCCTTTGCCTTCTACCATGATTGGAAGCTTCCTAGGCCCCCACAACAAGCCAAGTAGATGCCAGCACCATGATCCTTGTACAGCCTCCAGAACCATGAGCCAAATAAACCTCTTTTTGTTTGTTTGTTTGTTTTTTTGAGATGGAGTCTCGCTCTGTTGCCCAGACTGGAGTGCAGTGGCGCGATCTTGGCTCACTGCAAGCTCCGCCTCCCAGGTTCACACCATTCTCCTGCCTCAGCCTCCTGAGTAGCTGGGACTACAGGCACCCACCACCACGCCCGGCTAAGTTTTTGAATTTTTAATAGAGACGGGGTTTCACCGTGTTAGCCAGGATGGTCTCGATCTCCTGACCTCGTGATCCGCCCACCTTGGCCTCCTGAAGTGCTGGGATTACAGGCATGAGCCACTGTGCCCGGCCATAAACCTCTTTTTAAAAATAAATTACCAGCCTCAGGTATTCCCTTATAGCAATGCAAAACAGACTAAGACACATGGGAAGGCAATGGAAAATGAGATTCTATAGGGAAGTTGAAATTTTATGTAAGAGAATGAATAAATCAACCCAGCACTCCCACAGCCCAGGCAGACAGGCCCTCGGTGAGCTAGAATCCAACCTGCACACAGTGGGTGACACTGTGTTGTGACAGGCGATTGACTTCTGCCTGAAAAGTGAATTGCTCTGTGCAACAAAACAACATCAGACTTGACAGATGACACTATTATTTTAGGAACCTCTTGGACCTGATCTTACTTTTTAGAGGATCCACTTCATATCACAGCAAACATGTGAAAACTCAGCCCCTTCCATATTACATCTAACCTATTCTGTTGTTAATTTTGAAAGGATTTTTTATAATTGTGCTTTTGAAATTATTTAGCCCTAAGAAATATTTAATGTATAACTGGCCATGATTTCTTAGCAGTCTTGTATATTCAGGAATTTTTTGTGAATTGAAAGAAATCTAGGCTGGGCGTGGTGGCTCATGCCTGTAATCCCAGCACTTTGGGAGGCTGAGGCAGGTGGATCACCTGAGGTTGGGAATTCGAGACCAGCCTGGCCAACATGGTGAAACCCCATCTCTAATAAAAATACAAAAAATTAGCCAGGCATTGTGGTGGACGCCTGTAATCCCAGCTACTCAGGAGGCTGAGGCAAGAGAATCGCTTGAACCCAGGAGACAGAGGTTGCAGTGAGCCAAGATTGCACCACTGCACTCCAGCCTGGGCGACAAGAGCATAACTCCATCTCAAAAAAAAAAAATTATGTGTGAATATTTAATTAAATATGTGTTAATTCCAATGTTGTTATTTCTTATTTTGGAGCTAATAGATTTTTTTTTCCTTCAGCATTTAATAATGTCCAAAGGCTCATAGGACCAGGCACTGGCTTTTTAGTGCCTAGAGGTTAAAATATTTCTGCCACAGGTAGGAATGCTCTTCCGCAAACGCCTCAGCTTGGGCGCTCTCCTGTGGATGTCTGTGAAGCTCATTCCCTCCCCTCCACCAATTGTGTGCGCTAGCATCACCTTCACCATGAGGCTGGCCCTGGCCACACTCTCCCTTCCTTGGCCTCCCCAATCCACTTTACTCTGCTTGCCTTTGCCACCTTCAATAGATCATGATATGTACTCACTTATCATGTGTGCTGTTTACTGTCTGTCCCTCCCAGCCCAGCCCCACCTACTCCATTCAGATAGAACAGAAGCTGCAAGAGGACTCAGGGCTTTGTTTTTATCCCAAGTACCCAGAAACATGCCTGGCACTTAATATATATTTGTTGGGTAGAAGAGCACATCTAATTGCAGCTAGGGGGTCAAGATACAAAATGGGGGCTTTTCCTTATGTGACCTGAAGCCAAGGAAGGAGACAGAACCTTCTCTTGCATAATAATATCTGGGAGAGCTATTGGCCAAGCTTTACCTGGAGGGTGAGGAAGGTCTGGGTGTTGTTTCAGTGCCCTAACTGCCAGAGCTTGAACTCAAAACTGGGGTTGTGCAGGCAGGATGGCTTTAGTTGGGTGCAGGGAAGTCCAATCGAGGTAAATGTCATCTGGTGCCTCCTTGACCTAGATGGCCTAGTTGCCTCTGATGGCCAGATGGCAAGGAGGTAACAAAGGGAGTCATACTTCTGGAATATACTTCTGGAGTCTTCATGAAGTGCCCCTTCCCAGACTTGTTCTGTCCCTCATGTGCATAGAGTGTTGTTGAAATCGTCTATGTCGTATCTTCAAAAGTCACCATCAATTTGCCCTCTGGGCCATTATATGTGCATTAGTTTTAATATCAATAATTATTTGTCCCCCACCTTTACTGTGTGTTCTTGATGTACCCCAGGCATACCACCTGGAATCCTAGGTGGGCAGTGATGTTCTCAGCTATTGGAAAAGCTCTGGACCCAAGGATTCTCCTATAGAATCTCTGAGCTGGGTGCTCATGGCCTCCCTGAGAGCCTGTGGGGCTGAGGGAGCCCCTGTCACTGAGCTCCAGGCACACCCGCCAGGAATCCACAGAGTCCATGGTTCAATTGCCAGCTGCATCTTGTACCGCATATGACAGGGAACATTTTCTGGTTTCCTCTGACCCCAAAATCAACGCATCCACAACTGGGAGGCATGGGAAAAGGGAGTAGCCATGGCATGAAGGACGAAAGAGAGACCCTAGTAACGACAACAATAATGTCACCTTTGTGTTAGTAATGATAGCTAAGATTCATTGACTTTACTACGTGACAGGCCCTGTGATGAATACCTTATATACAACATTTTGTTTAATCTTTAAATAACCTTGTGAGGTTCCAGGTTCTATTTTTAGCTTCATTTTACAAATGAGGAAAAGGGGGCACAGAGAGATTAAGGAGCAGGCCCTAAGTCACACAGCTAAGCAGCAGCAGAGCCAGGATTTGATCCTGGGACTACTAGGCTGCAGAGCTGCCAGTCACTGCCTTGCTGGAGACAAAGGCCCACCCTTGTCATCCAGCTGCAACTGTGCTTGCAGCTGGCTTTGAGCAAGGTAAGAGATACTGTGAGAAAGTCAGGAGCTTTGGAATGTTGATGGCTTCCTTGGGATTGATGATATTAATAAAAAGCTACAGCCCATGACGGGGTTTAAATTCATTCTGGCTGTCATTCACTCTGTCATTACGAGGGCAAAGAATCACTATCTTCCTGATAGACCTAAGTTGGTCAATGTATTCAAAAGTCATTCTTGGTTAACTAAAGGACATTTTTGCCCTCTCTTCCTGAATGAAAGGCCAATGAAGATGGTGTAGAAGAGTTATTTTATCCTAAGGAAAATAGAAAGTGATCCACTGGCAGTAGAGGTGATGCCCACTAAGGACCTTTCAGAAAAGAGCCTTTGGCCTCATTGCTCCCCTCCACCCCCAAGCCTGTCCCACTGCCTGGAATCCTGCCATTAGAAATCTATTTAAAACAACATCAGAAGACTGTGTGGTGGCGAAAAGAAGACAAATTGGCTAGACACTTTAGGACCCAAGGAATGACATGGTAGTGAGTTCCTTGGTCTTCTTTTTGTCTCCTATGTTCCAGAATGCACACTGGAGAAGCTGGCAACATGGAAATACCAATGGATGCAAACAAAGAAACCCCCAAGAAAAGCGGACTCTCTATAGCCAGAGGACCAGGGAAGGGGCAGCCAAGCAACACAGAAAACTCTTAGACAGCAGCCACTCTACTGCAGCCAAACTATAGGAAAAACTGTGGTCCCGCTACCACTCAAGCCAGCAAAGCTGAGTGGAAAGCTTAGACTTCCCCCACCAGCAGGCTGCAATGAGTTGCTCCAATTCCACCCGCCTCCACACACACACTGGGGTGCCTACAGAACAGGCCAGGTGGGAGGATAGGACTTGCAGCAACAAGCCTCCCACCCCTCGCCCCACCCACAATGTTGGTTGAGAACACCCAGGGAACCTGGACTTCCACTGCCATCCAGAGATGATGGGGTGCCGCTCCCCTTCCTTACTGGTGTGGTGTCAGAGGAAGGCTAATGGAGAGCTAGAACTTCCACTCCTGCTCAGCAATAACAAAAGCTCCTCCCCTCTGGGTGTCAATGAAGGTCAAGTCAAGAACCTGGAATTCCACCCTTACCTAGCAGTAACAAAGGGACACACCTTGCCACCTGCCACAGTGGTGTCACAGAAGACCTGCCAAAATATAAGGGTTAAATAAGTTCCAGAGTCTCATATCAAAATGTCCAGGTTTCAGTAAAAAATTACTAATCATACCAAGAACCAAGAAAATCTCAACTTGAGTTAAAAAAGACAATCAAGGCTGGGCGCGGTGGCTCACGCTTGTAATCCCAGCACTTTGGGAGGCCGAGGCGGGTGGATCACGAGGTCAGAAGATCGAGACCACGGTGAAACCCCGTCTCTACTAAAAATACAAAAAAATTAGCCAGGTGTGGTGGCGGGCGCCTGTAGTCCCAGCTACTTGGAGAGGCTGAGGCAAGAGAATGGCGTGAACCTGGGAGGCGGAGCTTGCAGTGAGCCAAGATTGCGCCACTGCACTCCAGCCTGGGTGACAGAGTGAGACTCCGTCTCAAAAAAAAAAAAAAAAGACAATCAAGAGACACCGACACTAAGATGACACAGATTTAGAATTATCTGACAAAGATTTAAAAACAGCCAGCATAAAAATGCTTCAACAAGCAGTTGCAAACATGCCTGGAATAAATTTTTTAAAATAGAAATTCTCAGCATAGAAATAGAAGTTTCAACAAATAGAAGATTCAAAGAAGAACCAAATGGAAATTTTAGAACTGAAAAATACAATAAGCAAAATCTAAAACTCTGTGAATGGACTCAAGAACAGAATGGAAAAGATAGAGAAAAGAATCAGGATCTTGTAGTCCCAGCTACTCAGGAGACTGAAGTGGGAGAATCAACTGAGCCCAAGAAGTCTAGATTGCAGTAAGCCGTGATTGTGTCACTGCACTCCAGCCTAGGTGACAGAGTGAGAACTTGTCTCGAAAAAAAAAAAAAAAAGATCTTCATAATAGAAACATAGAAATTATCTGAGCAAAAGAGAGAAAATAGACTGAAAAATAAACAGAACCTAAGGGACCTATGGCACTATAACAAAAATACTGTCATATGTCATCATAACGCCAGGAGGAGAGGGGAAAGAGGGTGGGGCAGAAAGGGACCAAAGAAATAATGACTGAAAATGTCCCTGATTTAGCAAAAGACATAAACCTAGATTCAAAAAGCTAGCTGAATGGACCCTAAATGGGATAAACTCAGAGTAATCCATGCCAAGAATCATCATAGCCAACTTCTGGAAACTAAAGACAAGTAAAATATCTTGAAAGCAGCCAGAGAGAAATGATGCTTTGCCTATGGAGGTGGGGGCGGAACAAAAACCAAACAACTAACAAACAAAAACTATGTTTGAATGACAGCAGATTTTTCCATCAGAAACCATGGAGGCCAGAAGGATGTGGCAAACATTTTTTTCAAGTGCTGAAAGAAAAAATCCATCAACCTACAATTCTATATCCAGTGAAATACCTTTTAGGAATGAAGAGAAGGCCAGACACGGTGGCTCACGCCTGTAATCCCAGCACTTTGGGGGGCCAAGGCTGCAGGATCACTTGAGGTCAGGAGTTTGAGACCAGCCTGGCCAACATGGTGAAAACGCATTTCTACTAAAAATACAAAAATTAGCCGGGTGTGGTGACGCGTGCCTGTGCCTGTGGTCCCAGCTGCTCAGGAGGCTGAGGCCGGAGAATCGCTCAAACCTGGGAGGCAGAGGTTGCAGTGAGCCAAGACTGCACCATTGCACTCCAGCCTAGATAACAGAGCAAGACTCTGTCTCAAAAAAAAAAAAAAAAAAAAAGAAGAGGAAATCAAGATATTCTCAGATAAAGAAAACCAAGAGAATTTGTCACTTGCAGACATACTCTAAAAGAATAGCTAAAGGAAGTTCTCTAAACGCAAAGAAATGATGAAAGAAGAAACCTTGCATATTACACACCTAATAGAATAGCTAATATTTTAAAAACTGACAAGAACAAATACTGGTGAGGATGTGGAGAAACTGGATCTCTCCTATATTGCTGATGCAAGTGCAAAACGGTACAGCCACTCTGGAAAATGATTTTGCAGTTCCTTAAAAACTAAACATATGCTTACTATGTGACCCAGCAATTTCATTCTTGGGTGTTTAGCACAGAAAAATGAAGCCTATGTCCCCACAAAAATCTGTACATTATTGTTTATAACAGCTTTATTTATTTATTTATTTATTTTTGAGACAGAGTTTCACTCTTGTTGCCCAGGCTGGAGTGCAATGGCACGACTCAGCTCACTGCAACCTCCACCTCCCAGGTTCAAGCAATTCTCCTGCCTCAGCCTCCCGAGTAGCTGGGATTAGAGGTGTGCAACACCACTCCCAGCTAATTTTGTATCTTTAGTAGATATGGGGTTTCACCATGTTGACCTGGCTGATCTCGAACTCCTGACCTCAGATGATCTGCCTGCCTTGGCTTTCCAAAGTGCTGGGATTACAGGCGTGAGCCACCGTGCCAGGCCCGTAACAGCTTTATTTGTAAAAGCCCTAAGCTGGAAACAACCAAAATGTCCCTCAACAAGTGAATGATTAAGCACACTGCAGTACGTCTGTACCATGGGATGCTACTCAGCAATGAAAAGGAATGGACTATTAATACACACAACAATTTGGATAGCTCTCAAGGTCAATCTCAAAAGGTTACATGCTATATGATTCCATGTATGTATCATTCTCAAAATGCCAAAACTATAGGGATACAGGATAGAGATGTAGGACGTTAGTGGTTTCCAGGGGCTAAGGATGTTGGGGGATGGGGTGCGGAGGAGTGTTTGCGACTATAAAGTGTAGCACAAGGGAGACTGTTGTGGTGATGGACTAGTTCCACATCGTGATTGCATTGGTAGTTACACGAATGTGACAGAATGGCATAGAGCTATACACGCACATTGTGCCAATGTCAATTTTCTGGTTTTGCTATTGTACTATAATTGTGTAAGATGTAACCACTGGGGGAAACTCGGTGAGTGTACAGGGGGTCTCTCTGTACTATCTTTGCAACTTCCGATGAATCTTTATTTCACAATAAAAAGCTTTTTGACAAATAAGTATTCAGAACATGATGTCCTTTTGTAAAATCTCTTAGCTTTATCTACAGGTGAATGTGTCTGTGTGGAGAGGTATCTGGAAGGATGTTTACCTAGTTTTTGAGTGATTATTACTGAAAGGTGACATCGAGGAGTGATTTTCACTTTCTTCATATTCTATTCATTATTTGAGTTATTTTAATTTAACATCTAAACTAGATAAAAGGGCCCTGACAGGCACTGGGATGAGGGAGGGAAAATGGAAAGAAGGACACATTCCATTTTGCCTTGGCCTGTGGTGGGCATGGACTATGGGTGATTGGATGGATTTGAGGCCCAGGGCCCCAGGAGGGATTCTTGCCACTTTCATTATGGGATAGCCTTTCTGAAGAGCCCAGTACAGCACCAATTGCTTTCCTGATCGTCGATCAGGGCAACTAATTTCCTAGGCAATTAACCTGCGTCATCCCCTCACCCCTCTTCACTGTGCCCTTGAGAATGCCTTGGTTAATTAACTCAGATAATTTCTAACTCTCACTTGAGCCAGCAATTCTTAAATTTAGTTTAAAACCCAAATTTAAAACAGACAATAGAGATCCTGTGCTCTTTTTAGACTGGTGGATATTAACACTCCCAACTAGTAACAACACTAATAATGTAATCATAATTTTTTGAGCCCCCAGTGTGCTAAGTAATGTTACCACCAACTCTTAATACATTATAGAGGGATCCTTTCATGCAGGTTAATTAGATAAACATATGTAAATTTGATGGCATTTTTCTTCATTTTGAAGAGCAAGGATTTGTTTTGATTTTCCCAGCGGGGAATTTGTGTGTGCAGGATTATGATGTTAAGTTGAACTGCGGTGTGTGTGTGTGTGTGTTTCTGTTAAACCCAGCACTCTTTTGTGTCTTTTAAGATTGTCATGGTAGACATGGCAGGAAATGCTAGACCTTGAGTCCCAGCTCGTCCATTTCCTAGATGCATAATATACTCCTCTTTCCTCCTCTGTAAAATGGGACACACGCCTGGCAGGGTTGTACCAAGCTCTAAATGAAACTACATGTGCAAAACTGAATCTAAAACAGTGTGGCCCACACAGTACTTTGGTTTTGCTCCACTTGTCTGAGGGTCCATCATCAAAGAAGAGATAACAAGCCCGTTGCCTTAAAGAAGTGGTAAAAGTCTAGGTGCAAAGATGCAAAAGGCTCTGGATGAGAGAATCAGGCAACAGGTGCAGGTGCATGGCTTGCAGAACTGACTGACTTTTCAATGAGTGGATAGGAAGCTTTAATTGAACTGGAACTGGGTCTCAGCTTTATCCTGTGAGTCTGTAGAGAAGATGGGGGCATCAAGAGACTCAAGGGGATTGCTCAGGCTCTGCTGTCACTCTCTAACCTTGAGCACGTCGTTTCCCATGCAGGGGGCTCCTTATCTGTATAAGGAGAGAGAAGCTGGCACTCCTTTGCTGCCTCCCTCCTAGCATGGCTATGAGAGACAGCACTTGTGAATGGCTCCTCAGTTGGGGTGCCTTGCAGACATGCCAACTGAGGGTGATGCAGTGACTGACAGAGTCATCTCCAACCCACAGGCTTACAGACAGTAGGATGAGGGCTGTGCCCCATCTCCAGACTCCCTCTTCCTGGGATTCTAACCTGCTTCCCTGACTTGCTGATGTCAGTTGCATCTTCACTAATGAAGCAAATGATGCTCTTTCCTTCCCAGAAGGAGGTTGGTGGCTGCAAAAGGGACAGCCCCACCTCAGGATGGGAGGGCACCTGGGCTGATGTTCTTCTCCAGTGGCAGCTTGGAGTGGGCACTTCCTCTGGTCCACATAGCCCCAGAATGTTTGCCTTTGTTACCAAGATAGGCCCAGATGCACTTTCAAAGAAACCAGAAGCTGCTTCTCTTCAGGAACTTCGTTACCCTGGTTACCTGGCAGGGACATCTGTCTGCCACAGGGGGAGGCCCTTGACGGTAACTAGTGCTTTACACACACCACAAAGGCCAGGTCAGAGGGGCTTGGCCTCAGGGCCACAGGAGAACAGTCATTTACTGCCGTGTCTATCCTGTCCTGCATTCGGTGACTCATTCTCTCCATTCATTGTTCATTCATTCAGGCACTCATTTGCTCTTTGGTTTTATTAAACTATGAGTTTGGTCATCCATCCATTGATTCATTCAGTTATTCAGTTAGACATTCATTTGTCCACCAATCTTCTCATTTATCCATCCCTCCATCCACCCACCCATCCATCCTTTCATTTGGTCAGTCAGGAATTAAACTAGCCAGGCAATCAATAGATGCATATATACTCCAATATCCAAAGCACTGTCTTTTGGGAGCAAGGAGGGAAGGGCACTAACATCCATTGCCAGATTACTATGTGCCAGGTACAGTGCCAACCTCTTAATGTATTTGATTTTCACATTAATCCCAGAGGCAAGTATTATGCTTCCCACCCACAGAGGAGGAAAGTAAGGCCAGGGAAACTGGATGACCTGTCTAGAGATGGTACCGTAGGAGACAGAGCCAAGGTTCCAACCCAGGTCTTCCTAGCTCTTTAGCCCGTGTCTTTTCCAGTTTCTGTTTATCATCACTATTTACAAAGTGCTTTGGTATTCCTGTGATACTTACCACAATCCTGGGAGATGCATCATATTGCCCCACTGTGTAAATGACGAGAGCGTGGCTCAGGGAGGTTGTGAGATGCTGGAGGCCACACGGTGGCTAAGGACAAAATTAGAACTCAAACTCAGGTCTTCTGAACGCAAAGGTTTTGTTCTTTTCACAGCATTGTGTGCTCCAGGAATTAGCCACATGGAGTAGCAAGTTCTGAGTGGCTCTGCTTACTGGGTATATGGGAAAGAACCCTGGGTTCTCTCTCGGGAGGGGGTGATGATCATGTGCTGGGGGGCAGGGGAGGATTTATAAAGGAGAGAGAGCCAAGCCAGGCTTGAAGGACTAGGGAATGTTGCCAGGTGGAGAGCACTCCGAATGAGGCAGAGGTGTAGAGTCTGTTTAGGGGTTTGGCTACAGCAGGACACCTGTGTTGGGCAAAGGAAGATGGAATGTAGGTGGGGCCTTACCTTCCAGAAAGACTGCTCAAAGAGTCCAGAGGACTTAAGTAATCCACAAATCTGACTGTGTCTCTCTCTTACCTAAAACTCTTCAATATCCCCTCTCCATTTCTTCAGGATAAAACCCGCACCCTTTGCCTGGTTTACAGGGCCCTCTGTCCCTGTCCCTCTGTCTGTGCACCTGGCCGACCCCCAGCAGCCCTGCCCACAGGGCATCCTACCTCTAACATGTCTGTGTAGGTGCCTGGATGCAGTGGCTTCTCCCGGCAGTGACTCAGGGAGCAACTTTTGTTTCAAGGAACCGTATGGGCAGGCCCGCCACTCCCTGGCTGGCCTCTTCCATCCAAAACAAACAGTCTGGCAGGCAGCATGTGTGCCCCAGAATTAAGAGAAGGGCATTTCAGGATAACCAGGAGAGCTTCCAGAGAAAAGCTCATTTGTTGTTAGGAAGTAAAGATGATGAACCCAGAAACAGGCCTGGGTAGGCGTGGGTGTATGACTCCTCTAATGGCCCAATAGGCACCATAATAAAAGCCACTTATTGAGCACTTACTGTGTTCTAAGTCCCATCTTCACAACTTCTATGCAGCAGAGGGATCATTTGCCCAAGGAGGAAACCGAAGCTCAGAACCCTTTAGCCAGTGGCTCAAAGTTCCACAAGCCAGCAAGCAGTGGATTTGAACTTGGGTTTGTCCAGCACCAACAGCACCCTTTGCAACAGCATCATGGGCCAAAGAGCTTAGATCGCAGAGATGTGATCATTTAGGTCTTTGCAAAAGATCAATCATTTTCATATTTTTAGAGCAGTTTTCCTAAACAATGTGCCAATCATCTCTTTAGGACAAAAAGCCTAAATGGATGGAGAACTATTAAACCAGGACATTAGGCTTTCTGAGTGGTGCTGCTGGGTTGCCATACTGGATTGAGAACTATACTGATGGGCTTATCTAATTGACAAGAGAAAGGACAAGAGAAATCAGAGAAGGAATCCCAGAATGAATCCCAGAATGGTCCCCTCTGACCAGCTTCCTGGGCAGCTCCACATTCCCCAATGGAAGGGGGACAGTAATGGAGAGATCAGGGCCATGTAGCAGTGCCCACGATGGAGCTCAGGGCAATGCCAGGACTCCAGCCACCAGTCCCTTGTAGGTGGGCTCACTTATGCCCCACCTAGGGGGTCCATTCTCCCAGGCTCTTAAGCCCATCTCCACAGGGGCCATATGGGGCTCAGCATCTGATGTGAAGTCTAGGGGCTTGGAATTAAGTCACCTGGAGCTGCTACCAGGGGTGAGCCCTGGGCAACTGCACATCACATTCAAGCTGAGTTTGTTCCACTGGATTTCCTGTCAGACTGTCCACAGGGGTCTCCAGTCCCTTTCCAGGCCTGGGGCTTGCCTTGTTTCTGCCAACCTCCCTTCTGAAAGCCAGATTTGCCCCCAGGCTCATCCACCACATCACTATCCCTTAATGACCGCCTCCCTGCCCAGTAGGGGCTGACGCTATTGAGGTAATTAAGACATGGTCCCTGCTCTTGAGGACATCATGATCCCCAGGGGAAAACACCACTATAATCTAAAAATGGGGAGCAGTGGGGTCGCAGAGGAGAGAGGGCCACCTCTGTAAGCTCAGAAAGATGTCTCGGAGTCAGTGAGTTTTGACTGGAGTTAATGTTTGTGTTCTCGTGTAGGCAGATTTTATTTGTGAGAGGTTAGGGGGTGGGGTGGGGCTGAAGGAAAAACCCGTTCTGGGCAGAGGAAGCAACGTGAAAAAAGACACAGGAGAGGAAACAACCCAATATCCTCCAACAGGTGAATGGAGAAACAAACTGTGGTGTATCCACACAAGGGAGTACTATCCAGCAACAGAAAGAATGACTTGATACATGCAACACAGAGGAATCTCAAAATACTTAGGCTGAGCCAAGGAAGCCTCACATAAAAGAGTACATACTGTATGAGTCCATTTATAGAACGTTGTAGAACATGCAAACTGTAGTAACAGAAAGCAGACCAGTGGTTGTGGGTGGAGGAGGTAGTCGGGGGGAACGATAAAGGGGCAGAGGGCAGTTCTGGGGGTGACAGATGTGTTCACTGTCTTTTTTTTTTTTTTTTTTTTTTGAGGCAGAGTCTTGCTCTGTCGCCCAGGCTAGGGAGCATAATCTTGGCTCATTGCAACTTCCACCTCCTGGGTTCAAGCAATCCTCCTGCCTCAGCCTCCCAGCTGTAATCCCTCAGCTGGGATTACAAGCATGCGCCACCATGTCTTGCTAATTTTTGTATTTTTAGTAGAGATGGGGTTTCATCATGTTGGCCAGGCTAGTCTTGAACTCCTGACCTCAAGTGATCCACATGCCTCAGCTTCCAAAGTGCTGGGATTACAGGCGTGAGCCACCACGCCTGGCCTTGTTCATTGTCTTGATTGTGGCAATGTTTTCACAGGTGTATTTACAGGTCAAATCTTACCAAATTGTACTCTTTCTATATGTCCACCAGTTTATTGCATATCAAGTATATCTCAATAAAGCTGTTTTCTTTTTTAAGGCAGGGAACCTGGAATAGCTGGGGTGTGGGGAACCCCAGGCAGTTGGATTAGACTGAAACAAAGTGTCTGAAGGCTTAGAGGCCCAGGGGGAGTTGTGGCAAGGAGCTCAGATTTTATTCCGAGGCAATTGGGAGTCATTGAAGGCTTTTAAGCAGGATAGTGGCTCTATCAGGTTTGTATGGGAAAATGATTGTTCTGGAGAGAGGCTGGTGAGGAGTCCAGGCACAGACGGGAGGACCTAGGGAAAGTGAGACAGAGAGGATTGATGGATTCAAAAGATGTTTATGAGTCAGAATTGGCAGGACTTGGTCTCTCACTGGATATGAGGAAGGAAGACGGGAAGGAGTCAAAGGTGGTGATTAGGCTTCTGTTTGGGTGACTAGGAGCTGGCAGAACTGAGATGAGAACACTTTTTTTTTTTTTTTTTTTTTTTTTTTTTGAGATGGAGTCTTGCTCTGTCGCCCAGGCTGGAGTGCAGTGGTGCAATCTTGGCTCACTGCAAGCTCTGCCTCCCGGGTTCACGCCATTCTCCTGCCTCAGCCTCCGAGTAGCTGGGACTACAGGCGCCCACCACCACGCCCGGCTAATTTTTTGTATTTTTAGTAGAGACGGGGTTTCACCGTGGTCTCGATCTCCTGACCTCGTGATCCGCCTGCCTCGGCCTCCCAAAGTGCTGAGATTACAAGTGTGAGCCACCGTGCCCGGCCGAGACGAGAACTCTTAACGGGCTCGGCTTTGCCAGGTGCTGCCCTCAGGATGCTGACTGCTGTCTCCAGGACTTCTCCAGGTACTGTCGGCAGCTTGGAGTTTCTCTGCTTTTGGGCTGTGGTGCTTCAGACCACCTACATGCTCTCCCTGGAGCCAGCCTGAGGGGCTTTGCCAATTCCTTCTGCTCCCTCTCAGTGGTGCTAAGATGCTAAAGTCATGTCCAGTTTCTGGCCCAGATCTGTCCTTGTTCTGACAGGAAGGCAGACAAATACTAAGCATCCAGGGAGAGTTATCATGGGAAGATTCCTGGACCAGGAGTGGGGAGCTCCGAGTTTGACTTTGACTCTTTCTCCTCTTGTCTTCAGTTTCCTGTCTGTAAACTGAGGCAGATAAGATCCTTGGGTCCCAGCCCTGGCTGTGTATTAGCATCATCTGAAGGTCTTTTAAAACTGCTGATGACACAGTGAGATTCCATTACACACATCTACTAGAAAGGCTAAAATAAAAAGGTTGGCAGTATCAAATGCTGGTGAAAATGTGGAGCAACTGGAACTCATACACTGCTGGTGGGAGTAAAACTGGTGTACCAATCTGGAAAACAGTTTCACTGTTTCTTATAAAGCTAAATGTACTCTTACTATATAACCCAGCAACTCCACCCAATATCCAAGAGAAAAGAGTACAATTGTCCACCAAAGACTTGCATAAAAATGTTCATAGCAGCTTTATTCATAATAGCCCAAAACTAGAAATTCAAATGTCCATCAACTGGAAAATAGACAAATTGTGCTTTGTGTGCAGAAGAGGATATTACACAGCAATACAACACACATTGACGAAGATAAATTTTATAGACACAATCTTGAGCAAAAGAAGTTAGATCCAAAAGAGTATAATACATACTGTGTAATGACAATTATATGACGTTCAAGAACAGACAGAACTAATCTATGTAGATAGAAATCAGAATAGTGGTTACCTCTGGCTGCCAGAGCTAGAGGAAGCCTTCTGGGGTGTTGAAATGTATCTTGCCCTGGATGATGGACACATAGTTTTTTGAGCTTTATACTTAAGAGTTGTAGACTTTACTGTATTTAAGTTATACCTCAAAACAAAGCAAAAAGAAAAGAAGGAAAAAATAATAGTAATCCCAGTTTCTTGTGACCAGAGATTCAGATTGGGCTGGGGTAGGGTCTTAAGAATTTTTTTAAAGCACTCCCAATAGTTCTAATGTGAAGCAGATTCTAACGTGCGTGACACCCATGAGAGCAGTCCCTCTTAAAGACCTTCTTTCCCCAAGGATCCAGGACTTGGTGCAGGAGAAGTCTGCTGCTAGGCTTATCCTGGAATGTGCAGACTGCAGTTTCGGATAAGGAAATAGGTAGAAAGCTTTCTTTTATGTGAAGGAAGTTTTGCATGAAGTGCTGGTGCAGAGATGGCTGCTGGAGTCTCCAGCGTGGGAGCAGTCTGGCTCTGTCACCGTGCCGCTGCACTGGCTTCTCAGAGTCAGCCCCACGTGCACACCTGCACTGGCTGCCCTTGGCTGGGGCCCAGGCTTGGCATCCCTTCTCAGCCCCTCCAAAGCCGCGCCAAGGAGTCAGGAAAGCCGTGATTCGCATTAAGTCGCAGTGGGACTGGGCGAATAATTGTGAATGGAATTCGTGCTTGTGACTTCTGGTTCTCACAGCTGCGGATGGGGGGGATCACCATGGGAATTCTGAGTATTGTTCAGCGCTGACTGCAGCTTCCATTGTTGGGCTCTGATTACAGCTTTTGTTTCACCATAAAGTACTGTTATTAAATGCCAGTCAGGAACAAAGATGTACTTACACGCCAGGGGGTCAGGGAAGGCATGCTATTTCTAAAGCTGCCCCTGCTGTTAGTCTAAGGGCAGGTAGGTTGTAGGGGGAGGAGGGCAAGCTGGAGGCTTTTAGATGAAAGTGAAATGTTTCTGAAGGAGCCAGACAAGATGGGAAATGATGACGTCATCACAGCCTCGCTCTACTCTTCCCACATCAGTTCATTTATACTTCTTTATTTTTGTGGCCAGGAGAGAGTGGGGGTCGGGAGCATAACCAAATATCTACTGCACATTAGAATCATTGGGAGTGCTTTTCAAAAGTCTTAGATTTGTGGGGAAACAAATTCAAGTGCCCCCTTAGCTTGGCGGCCTGAGCCCTTCTAAGTCAGGCCTCTGCTACGTCCCCAGCACCATATCCACATGGCCCTGTTCCCCCATTGCACCAAATTCTGCGAGATCCTACACCACAATCCCATCCCAGTCACCCTCATATGAACAAGGACCACAGCAGTCAAAGTACTTTTAGAACCTACCCACTGCCCACGTAAGAGACTCTGAATGTATTATTGCCTTGGTCAGGTGGGCTCAGGGAATCGGGCCAAATTAAATCATAGAATTGCTGACACTGATGGAGCCACTAATATGTGCCAGACCTTTATTGCATTATTTTATTCAGGATTAATGATGGGGCTGTGAAGTGGGAACTATCACCAGAGAAATGAGGTAACGTGTTCAAGGTCACCCAGCTAGTCGGGGCAGATGGACTCCGGGGCGCCGGCTTCTTACTTTCCTTTCCTAGGCTGGGGCCCATGACATCCAGGCTCTCCTGGTGGAAGCAGTGACTTCTGTGCTCCTCTTTCTTTTTTTTTTTTTTTTTTTTTGAGATGAAGTCTCACTCTGTTGCCCAGGCTGGAGTGCGGCAGTGAGGCGATCATGGCTCACTGCAACCTCCGCCTCCCAGGTTCAGACGACTCTCTTGCTTCAGCCTCCTGAGTAGCTGGGATTACAGGTGCCTGCCACCACATCCAGCTAATTTTTATATTTTTAGTAGAGACGGGGTTTCATCATATTGGCCAGGCTGGTCTCGAACTCCTGACCTTGTGATCTGCCTGCATCTGGTTCTCAAAGTGCTGGAATTACAGGCGTGAGCCACCGTGCCCTGCCTGGTGAGAGGAAGGGGTCTGAGGGTACAATTCCCACAGGCCAAGGAGCTTGTGAAGCCCAAGATGAACTTGTTCCCAGATCCTCTCTCCCAGCTTTGTTTGCAAGCAGTCTTCACTTTCTAGAATGCTCCCTACTTCAGTGCTGCAATTAGCAACCCAAGTATGGCCATGGATGATCATCTTGATTCAGAAAATCTTGTTTTTCAAGTTTTCATACCACATTGGAGCAAGAGTCCATATGTTTGGATGACAGCAAGCATCCTGTGCTCTGCAATTTTAGGGTTTACCACCATCCCAGGCCTGCCACATGTGGTCAGGGTAATTAATGTATGACCTAACTAGGGTGTAGATGTGGCTGGACCCCACCAGACCCCCACAGATCATAGGGTTGCTGGGGACCTTTAGAACTCCAGTGGCATTCAGCAGTTTTAGATCCTGTCCAACCCAGATGTTCAGTGTTGGGCTCCCTTCCTTGTCTGATAATCCTAAGGCAGGAAAGACCTAGTTCTGCTCTCTACAAGTCTTGGAGGCAAGCATCTCCCCGGATGCCCAATTTTTTTTTTTTTTTTTTCCTTTGTGGGCCTGGAATTTGGGCTGGTTGCTGACTTATTCAGAAATCCTCTTCTTGCACCTTGGTAAGCATAAAATGTGGACAGTCTTTCATGGCACCTTCCTGAAGGAGGATTGTTGTGCCCCAGCCCTGGGATGCAAGAATTAGCTCCAGAAGGAGGCTCCAGTCACCTGATTGGTAATCTGGGCAGGTCACTTCATCTGTGCCTGCTCAGGATGATTACTGAGAATCATGCTTCCCCTCACCTGGTCGTTGCCAGTTGTGTGGCAGGGTCAGAGGGCCAGCTCCAACTCTTCACCCACAGAAGCAACCCCACTGACTTGTTGCCTGGAGTTCTTGTGCCATTTTTACACTAAAAAATAGGGAAGAGCCGTTTTTAACTCTCTGCTACCCAGTTTCTGGAGGGGACACAAAAAGAACAAAGCCGGGTTCAGAGAGTGTTCAGTTCATGTTTAATTTTTGTTCTATCTTGGTTCTGATTTCTGGTTAGAACAGAGGTTTGCTTCCGGAGGTACTCCTTCTGCTTGGCTTCTGATGCTGGCTCTGTCCATAAAGGGTGCTGTGGCATTCATCATTCAACACATACTTCTGTTGTAGGCACTAAAGATACAAGCAGGAACAAAACATAAAATCCCTGGCCACGTGGAGATTACAGTTTAGAGGGATACACAGAAAAAAATATATATATATGCACATATATATGTACGAAAGTGACCATTGCTAAGGGGAAAAAGATAATGCAGGAAATGCTGCAGACGTCAAATATGAGAGAGGTGACTAGCATTCAGGAACTTTCTGTGTGCCTCTGTACGCTGCTTGTTGTGTTGTCAGAGGGGCTGACGTCTGCCTGGAAGCCCCAGAGCCCAGCACTAAGCATATGGAAGGGGCCTAAGAGCTATTTTTGAATGAAACATCAATGTACTTCACACGTGCAAAGCATGATGATAATGATGACAGTGATACTTTAAAGGTAAACTGCAGGCCGGGGCAGTGGCTCACACCTGTAATCCCAGAACTTTGGGAGTCTGAGGAGGGGGGTAGATCACTTGAGGTCAGGAGTTCGAGATCAGCCTGACCAACATGACAAAACCCTGACTCTACTAAAAATACAAAAATTAGCCTGTCATGGTGGCAGGCACCTGTGATCCCAGCTACTCGGGAGGCTGAGGCAGGAGAATCACTTGAATCCAGAGGCAGAGGTTGCAGTGAGCTGGGATTGTGCCACCACACTCCAGCCTGGGCAACAGAGCAAGACTCTATCCCCCTAAAAAAAAAAAAAAAAAAAAAACGAAACAGCTAAACTATAGATCCTTGAATTCAGACTTCTCCTTTTTCTTCAGATGAAAAGTAGCCATGGAATATTCCAGCATTCCTCAGTGCCTTCAGTGAGTCCTGAGTGTTCTTGGTTTGCTCCCAGACTGTAATTTCCCCGTACTATTTTTTTTTTTTAAATAACACTGAAAGCACTGTTATGTAATAAACCTCTGCATCCAAAAAAAAAAAAAAGGCTAGAAGAAAAGCAGAGAGCTTTTTTTTTTTTTTTTTGTCTCTGTATTTATTGGCTGACCGGGAGCTATCAAGTTCTGGTTATACTGCAACCTCAAAGCAGTCCTGGGATTATCTTGTTGTGTGTCCTTGGGCAAATTGAGCTGCTTTTCTGGCTTTCTTCACTGTATGTAAATATGGCTCTCAATGATAAACAATTTTTGGGGCTTGTTATGCAAAAAGAACAAAGGAACAATTTTTTTTTCTTGAGTCCCGTTCTGTCCCCCAGGCTGGAGTACAGTGGCACGATGTCAGCTCACTGCAATCTCCATCACATGGGTTCAATCGATTCTCCTGCCTCAGCCTCCCGAGTAGCTGGGACTACAGGTGCCCACCACCATACCTGGCTAAGTAGAGGGGGTTTCACCATGTTGGCCAGGCTGGTCTCAAACTCCTGACCTCAAGTGATCCGCCCACCTTGGCCTCCCAAAGTGCTGGGATTACAAGCAAGAGCCATCACACTGGCCAAAGGAACAATTTCAAACCACTCATCAATGATGTCAAACAACATTCAGGAGAGAGATCTGGCGGGTCCAGCCTGGAGAGGGTGAGAGGCTCTTGGCCTAAGTGTTCTATTCTCAGGACCAGTATTTTCAGATCAAATAAAAGATGTGAATTTGACTTTGAATTTCAAATAAACAAATTTCCCATCTAGAATCTTCTAGGATTATAGCACTGACAAGCTAGAGACTCCTTCCAGACCTTCTAGCCAGGGAAGGCAAACTCAAATGCCTAGAGGGGTAAGAGAGGTGACACCTAGATTTTTATTTTTAAATGTTAACCACACATTCAGTTGAATCAACAAAAACCCACTGTGTGGACCAAAGGAAACAATCTGCTCTGGCTACTTCATAAACTACAGTGAGGTCAAACCCTTTCAACCATTATACAGATGAGGCCCCCGAAAGGGACAGATGTCAGCAAGGCTGCATAGCTAAGGTTTCTCAAAAGATAATCAAAGTATCACGTTGGATGAAAGGCAATTGAAAATGCTAAGTCTCAAAGAGGCAGTCAGAGAGCCGTTCTATGCAGTTTGCAAGATGTTTTCACGTCCATCAATTTATCAGATTCTGAGAACATTCTGCAAGGCAGGAAGGGTGAATGACACTCTTTTACAGTCTAGGTCACTGAGAGTCAGAAGGGCAAAGTGTCACTCTCTGCATAAAGTCACATAGGTAAGTCTACACAGGAAAATCGAGGGCTGTTCTTCACTACACCTCTGATTCAGAAAACAGGTAGGCTTCCTCTAAGATTCTAATAAAGACAAACTCAAAATCCTATATGATGCCCCATGAAGAGAAACAAGTCAGGAGGCCAGGCTGAGCGCCCAGACTTGTAACCCAGTTCGCAAATAAAGAAGTGGCAAAGTAGTCAGATTCCAGCCTGTCACCAGGGTTGTGTCTTCTGTCCTAGCAGCTGTACAGCTTGTCTTACCACTGGACATTTGTTTCATGTACATTTTCACATAGGAAGGATATTCTAAAAGATGTTGATAAAGATTTTTTAAAGGGTTTGAAGGGGATAAGATGTGATCTAAGGTTCTGCAGGGACAGGAAAGGAAGAAGCACACAAAAAGAACAAATATTTATTAAGAGCCTAGAGTGGCATGTAATTCTTTCCCAGTTCTTTGCATGTCTGAATATTTCTCATTCTTCAGGTTTCAGCTCAAATATCACATCCTCAGAGAACTTTCCTTGCCACTCTCTCTGAAGAGCCTCCTCCCCCTCCCCGCCACCGCTACTGTCTCTTGAACTTTCTCAGTCTGGCCATTCTATTAAAATCTGGAACGATTTTGCTAGTTTGCGGACGAGTTTCCCCCAGGCTGCAGGCTCCATGAGGGCAGTGACAGTGTCTCTTTCTCAGATGAATGCCAGGTTGCCTATCGCGTACTTGGCACACAGTAAGTGCTCAAGAAATTGCAAAACACTCAACGAATATTTACCAGAATACATATTTATGCTCCACCGTTGCTGAAAGAATTTCGACTAATCCTTCTTTAAGTCTCTCTTACCCTCCTGTGCTATTAACACCATTGTAAGTAGGCGGTGGAGCTACATTTGTAGGGAGAGAGAAGAGCGAAAAATTGGCGCGCAGAGCTGTAAAGCGTTTTTCTCCAGGTCACACTGCAGCCTGTAAATTTGTGCCACTTGGACCGATTATGGGACAGCTTGCAAACAAATTATCTGCAAACTAACGAAGCCTATTTTTAAAGATCCCTGTTCCTCGCAGCTCTAGGCGATGACATCAGAGAACCCGGAGTTCCACCTCCGAGCCAAGCCCGGTGGTGCTCAAAAACTACGAACACCAGGAAGCACCGCGGCGCGGCGGCCCAGAGCTCCGTGCGCAAGCCTCCCCGGCGCGCCGAGGCCGCCGCCGCTAGAACCAGGAAGACGCCAGACACCCGGCCCGCCACGCCGCCGGGACCCGCGCGGGGCCTGCCGGGACTCGTAGTCTCTGCTGGCTGGGAGCGCCCGCTCCGGAATCTCAGCCGCCGTCTGAGGGCTGAGGCAGCGTGGGGACGCGTGCGCAGTGCGCGGGCTGGCCGTCGTGGACGCCGCTCCGGGCAGCCGAGCCTCTGTGGGAGCCGGGGCCGCGGCGGCGCGGATGCTCCGGGCCGAGGCCGCGGTAAAGTTTGGCTTGAAGAACGGGGCCGCGCTGGAGCAGGGGTGGGGGATGGGGCCGGGCGCCAGGTGGCGGCGGCTGCGGGGCTGCCGGGCTGCTGGAGCGCGGTTCCCGCTGAGGCGAGCGGGGAGGCGTCCGCCGAGGGGCCGTGGGCGCGGATGAGTGCGGAGCCGGCGCCCCCTCCACGCACGTCCGCCCCACGCGCCACAGCACCTGCAGGCCGCCGGGCCGGCTCACCTGCCCTGGCTCGGGGCGGCGGGAGGGGGCGGCGTCTTCTTCTCGTGGGTCCCCGATTGTTTTCCCGACGTCAGCCCTCGGCGGCGCCCGGCGGGGGAGGGCGGGAGGCCCGCGGCGGTCGCAGGGCCGACGAGCTCCTCGGCGTCTCCGCCCCCCGAGAAATCCCGCTCGGGGCGCGGTGAGCGCAGCTGCGCGGGGATTCCCGGTGGTGCCGGTCGGAGCGGCACCCTCCAGGGCTGTGCCCGCGGGGCGCGCGGCCCCGGGCATCCTTTGCTGGTGTTTAATGCATTTTGGCTTCAGGACTTGCCGAGGCCGAAGCCGGCTCCGCCCTGGGCCCTGAAGTCGGGCGGTGTCGGCGATTTACCTCCGCACCTTCGGGGCAGGTGGCCAGAGGCAGCGTTGAAAGCGACTTGCCCAAGGTCACGCAGGTGGCACCGGGGAGGCGACCAGACCCAGGTCTTTCGACGCCGAGGCCAGCTGCCAACCGCAGAGCTTTGGGGCCGTCTTGAGTGGTTTGTGGTTTGTTTCAGATGCTTTCTATTGACCTCCTGGAAAGAGGGGAAAGTGTGTCATAATGAAAGCGGTCCTGTTGCTTATAGTGTTTATTGCCTTTGGTAGAATTCTGGTGAGGCTGTGCCCCCCGAGCAGAGCATCTACCGTGGTCTGGACGTATAAATAATGAAACTCCTTTGCTCTCTGGGGGCAGTACAAGAAGAGGTTCAAGGAACAAATAAATATCCAGGCAGTTTCTGCGTTTTCCTCGTCTATTTCACCTTCCAGTTCTGCAATACTCGTTTTCTTATTTTACAATTGATCGTTGACTGTTTTAATAAGATTTTCTTTGTTTTAGTGAAGTCATTGCCCCTTGTAGTTAGTTTTCTAAATAGAAAATCTTATTTCCTGTGTGTTTAATGACTGGAACAAATAGTGCACTATGAGGTTTACACCATTGTCTTTTATCTTAGAACTCCTGATCAATCTGCTTCATTTCCCCAAGTACTCAGCTTGCATACTTTCTATGTTAATTTGATGCCACTGAAACCTTTTACAGCAAAGTTTGGGTAAGAGTTATGTGATTGTTTTGTGAAACTGTGTTTTTCTTCACAATCTGAAGAACTTGAAGACCCGTTATATTAAAATAAGATTTATTCTGACCAAAATACCTGTTTACTTTTCATGCTCTTAATTTTTCCTGTTGACACACTTGTGGCAAAAGAAATATTTCCCCCAGTGGAGTTAGTTTAAGTATTTTTTATCTTGGCCAATTTTCCCAAGGAAAATTGCATTTTAGAGTACTGATACATTTAAACAAGAGTATTTAAGTTTGACAGAATTTGAGTTAATAAAGTAGTTAATTTACTTTATAGTGCCTTAAACCTTACACTGTATCCACTGACAGTTTTCTCTTGTAGCGTATACCTGTATCAAGATATATGGCTGTGAATTTAGTGACATTAAGAAGATATATATATATATATAAAATATATAAGTATATGTGTATACACACCGCGCGGGCGCGCGCAGAGCTTCCAATCTTTATCTTGTTAATTAGTATTTTCATTGTCGCTTTGGGAGCGGGGAAAGTAGCAGGTTTATATCTTTTTTCTCTCCCGTTTTAGCAGTGTAACAAAATAGGAAAGATGGTGTGTAAAATTGAGTTTCTCATAGACTAGGAGAGACAGTGAAACAGGATAAGTATACAATTGTGAGGAAACTGCCATGAGTTCATAAACCGGAAGGACCTTTTTAGAAGTGTTTAAGGATGTTAAGAATAGCACTGGATTCTTTTCTTTAAAAGTCATTCAAGTATCGGTTGCTAACGTATAGGATATGACAATATTGACGACTCCTAGGAAGATACTTGGGAAAGGTGGAAACATTTTATATTTTTATGGGGACTTCCCCCCCAAAAAAACATTTAATGGAGATTTAAACAAAGTGGCTTTTTGACTTAAGCCTGGAAGTTCTTTATTATTATTATTAGTCATGCTGCAAATCCCGAAGTTATTTTAACTGTGTGATAATTTGTAACCCAGAATGAAATCTAATAGTTTATTGGCATAATTTAAGTCATACTTTGACATTGACGTATTGCTTGATGTCAAGTCATTATTGTTTAAATAACTTCTTTGAGAATGGGGAAGATAGTTTTCTGAATATAGTGTAGTAATTATTTGTGACAATAGTAACACTGCTTTTATTAGAAAATTTGGGGTTGATAGTACTAACTACCTTAAAGTATTTCCTATTTGATTCCAACTGTGAGCTGAGGTAATATGCAAATAATTACTTTTCTCATGCTGGAGCAGTTTACTTTTGGTAATATTGAAATTTAAATTTCAAGATTAAAATATCTTGTTTTAGTTCTGCAATGATACAATCAAATGACTTCAGTAGGAGGTAAATATTAAGATTTGGTTTTAGGTTTTTTGACCATTTGTGAGTACATATCCAGCATTTAAGAATTTATTGACATGGTATCTGAAAGGAATGCTTTCAGAAAGGGCAGAAAACTTGGTAGCTTTAGATGATTGTCTATATGTCTTTAATGCTTAATTATTTTTAGAAACATAAAAATATGGGATGTTTTTATGCAAACATAAAGCATCCTGTTATTTGTTATATCACTAGAACTCTTACACTTACTGAGCAGTAGTAAACCATTTGATCCTAAGTAACTTTTTTTCTTGTGGATACTGTAATAAGGGATATGTGAGTTTGTGATTCCTAGAAGATGCTTAATGTTTGCTATTTATTTTAGTAAGCCTTTTATTTAGTTGAATTGATTATATTCAGGAAGATGGGGTTTTTGGGATTTTATAAGCTTTCTTTGAACTGGAATTTCTGTTCGATATAAAAGAAAATTAGTCATTTAGGATTTTTTTAAGTTAAATAAGTTTTAGAGCAAAATATTGTTTCCTACATGGAACTCTTATCAGGCTTGTCAGTCTGATAGCTTTATTCTCCAGAAAGTTGTGGTTTTTAGCCCTTTAGGCAGCCTAGCCTTTTATGGTTTAACCATTTGACTCTAGATTCTGGATTGAATTTAACCTCTTGAAGGAAAAGACAATCACAGGCACTAGAATTGGAAGTGATCTCAGAGGGCTTCTAATGTAGCTTCTTAATCGGTACAGTAAATCCCTCCTGAGAATTTCCATGTCAGGTGTTCCCTCCCATTATTAAGGATGAGAATGCTATTGCATATGTCATCAGGTTATTCAGCAGTCCAAGCTTACTGAGAACAAACACAAGAGTTTTAATGAGTTTTAATTTTCACCATTCACTGCCTTTAACTGTATTTTGTAGGCTCTTTCCCACCCTGCTGTCCCCCACCCCCCATTAACATCATGGGTAAATGATAGCTTTTCTGTCATTTACAGTTATCAAAAAGCTCTAGGCTGGGCTCAGTGGCTCATGCCTGTAATACCAGCACTTCAGAAAGCCGAGGTGGGAGGACAGCTTGAGCCCAGGGGTTTGAGACCAGCCTGGGCAACATGACGAAACCTTGTCTCTACGGAAAATAGAAAAGTCAGCCGGGCGTGGTGGCATGTGCCTGTAGTCCCAGCTAGTTGGGAGGCTGTTGGAGGAGGATCCCTTGAGCCTGGGAGGCAGAGGTTCCAGTGAACAGAGATTGTGCTGCGGCACTCCAGTCTGGGTGACAGGAGAGTGAGACCGTGTCTCAAAACAAAAACAAAAACAACTGGAGTCTATTTCAGTTTGAACATTCAATCTCATATATATTCAATTTAAAGGTTTTTTTTTTTCCCTTCCTTACCCCATGGTCAGGCTGCTTACTTCCTGAAGCACTTGGGGTATGGATGGCTTGTGGTTAGCTCCTGGGATACCTCTTTCCTTTCCGTCTTGAGGGATCTATTTGGATACAAACGTGTCAAGAAGAGAAGTAGAAAAAGACAAGTGTTTGTTATCTAGTGCTATTAGAGTCCTCTCTTGATTAACAGTAGCAGGCCATTGCAGTCCACTAATAGGCAACCAAACTGGCGTTTTTGGTGAGATCTTGCAGGGAGACTCCTGCTGCACAGTTTCTAGGTATGAAATTTTCTGTAGCTAAACCTTTTCCAACCTACACACCCATCTGCTTGCTCCCATCCTGTCAGTTTACCCACTGGTTACGTGAGTGTGTGTGAGTCGGGCTGGAGATCTTTTCTCTCTGCAGCGAGATATTTTGATAATGGCAAAACAACTCCAATCCAGGTACGCTGTGGTTTCTATTCAACCCACTGGAAACTCACTTCCTTGTGATGTCGAATAGTGGCATACAGACTACTTAAGTCTGCCTTCTTTCTGTGCCCTGCCATTTCTCATGAATTCTCTTTGTCCCCCTTTTCAAGTAGACACATGGGGTCAGTCACTCAGTCTGCTGCATAAGCAGATGTGGAACTGGAGAATGGGATGCAAGTCTGTTCTAGGCCCCTCTGATCTTCGTGAGTGATTTCTGTTAGAGGCCCCTGCCACTGTTTTGGTTGAAGACCTCCTTTTCCCTGTGTTCTCCTTGAAGACTTACAGTTCTTTCCCTCTCTTCTGTCAACTGCTCTTGCAGAGTGGAAGGATGGTGCTGATTAGGGTGCCAGAGCCATGCCTGACTCTACAGATATTTGATCGTCGATGTGTATATATCCTCAGCTTTGTGTTTGTCAGTGATTGTGGGGCAACAGGACTAGTCCCACTCGACATGTTTTAACAAATAATAGTGAAGTCTTGTGGGCCCGATGAGGTCTCACTGTACAGAATTTAATTTTTCTTTGCTTTTTCTTATATCACTCAGGCTGTTTCTGTGTTTTGCTTTATTTTTTGGCTTCCTGGTTCTTGACCGATGAGGTGTTAACTGTAATTATGTTAATTTATGACTGATTTGTAAGATCTAACTATACCTTAGGTATGAGTAAAGCTGAAGGAGAAATTTGGGTTGGGGGGCATGTTAGTAATATAATTGTGTCTGTTTTTGCCTCATGTAAGTTTTACTAAAAATAGAAATTCAAATGGAAATACAGCGTTCGAAACGTTTTCCTTCCATTATTTAAATAAATCAGTTAAATCTGGTAAATGATTCTTGTCTGATGAGGAAGAAACAACTTTCTATCTGGAAACTTAAAGTTAATCTTTGATGCAGTAATTATGGGTTACTTCATCCTTCATTCAACAAATAGTTACTGAGGGTCTTGCATGTGACAGCCACTGTGTTAGGCATTGGAGAAACAATAGTAAATAAATCCCTGTTGTCCGGGAGCGTACATTACAGTGTGGGGAAACAGACAAGAAACAGGTAAATAAGTAAACTGTATCATTCGTTAGATAATCAATAAATGCTAAGGATAAGAATAACATGGGGAACCAAGGTGGAAGTGGCAAAACGGTTTGGAGGATTTGCAATTTTAGATAAGATCTAAAAGGAAATGTTCACTGAGAATGTGACTTTGAGTTAAAAGTCCCTGAGTGGGAATCTTGTCTAGTGAGTCCAGCGGCCAAATAAATGAGTAAGGTGGGTATTGGGATGGGGTAACAGGGCAGATGAGGCCTAGTGGTCTTTATGTGGGCTTTGGTTTTTAGGTTTTTACTTTGAGTGAGATGGGATCCCATTGAAACAATGGTTGTCAACCTTGGCTGAACGTTAGAATTATTGGGGAAACTTTAAAAAAGTACTGATGCCTGGATCCCATCCCAGAATTTCTGATTTAATTGGTCGGCGGTGGTGGGGGAGGTGGTGTTTTAATGTAGGCATCAGGAATTTTTAAAACTCCCAGGTAATTCTGATAAGTGGCCAAGGTTGACATCTATTGCATTGAAGAGTTTTGAGCAGAGTGAGATATTACATAGTATTGAGGAGTGTGACTCTAGAGCCAGACTCCTCCAGTTTGACTCCTGGTACTGCCACTCCTAAGCATGTGACCTTGAGCAAGTGCCTTAGTTTTCTCATCTGTAAAATTGTTATAAGAATTAAATAAACTAATATTTAGGTATTTAGAAAAGTGCTTTATGAGTAGTAATATGTGTGTTTATTGAGTAAACACTTGAATAAATGTTTTAGTGGGATCAGTTTGACTGCCATGTTGAGAATAGATTGAAGTGGGGTAAGGGCCAGATCCAGGAGAGGCCCTTGGCAATAATCCAGGTGGGAGGTCATGGTCATTTGGACCAGAGAGGCAGCAAGTGGTGAGAAGTAGGATTTTGGTTATAATTTGAAGATGGAGATAACAGGATTTGCTGATGGATTGGACATGGGGTAGGATATGGTTTGGATTTGTGTCCCCACCCAAATCTCATGTTGAATTGTAATTCCCAGTGTTGGAGGAGGCGCCTGGTGGGAGGCGATTGGTTCATGGAACAGACATCCCTACTTTCTGTTCTCATGATAGTGAGCGAGTTCTCGTGAGATCTGGTTGTTTGAAAGTGTGTACCTCTCTCTTCTTTCTTCCTCCTGCTCCTGCTATGTAAGAGGTAACTCCTCCCTCTTTGCCTTCCACCATGATTGTAAATTTCTTGAGGCATCCCCAGTCATGCCTCCTGTACAGACTGTGGAACCGTGAGCTAATTAAACCTCTTTTCTTTATAAATTACCCAGCCTCAGGTAGTTCTTTATAGCAATGCAAGAACGGACTACCACAGGGTGAGAAAAACTTATGTATGACTTCAAGATACTTTTCCTGAACAACTGGAAGAAGGTAGTGGCCCTTTACTGAGCTAGGGAAGGCTGGATCAGGTTTCTGAGGGGAATATCTGGAGCTCAGTTTGTTAAGTTTGAGATGGCTTGTTAGTGTTAGATAAGTGGAACCGTAGAATAGGCAGTTGTATACATGGGTCTGGAGGTCAACAGTGTTCAAGGCTGGAGATAACAGTCTAGAAGTCATGAATATTTAGGCCTGTGAGAATGAGTAAGCTCACCAAGACACTGAGTATATATAGGAAAGAGATCCACAGACCACCCTCTGGGATACTCCAACAATAGGTTTGGGAGATGAAATATTCCTTAGGGTTTCTAATGTACTCTAGAATGAAAGACAATTGTAATTGTTTCTTTTTTTTAAAAAAAGGCTTTACTGAGATATAATTCACACCATATAATTCACTTACTTAAAATGTATGATTTAGTGCATTCACCGTTACGTGGACACCACCACAATCAATTTTAGAATATTAGCATCACCCCCGAAGAAACCCTGTACCCTCCCATCCTTAGACAATAACTCATTTCCCCTGTACCTAGGCAACTAGTAATCTACCTTCTGGCTTTACAGATTTGCCCATTCTGCATATTTCATGTCAGTGGAATCATACAATACTTGGTTTGTTTAGAGAGAAGCGGTATCCATTAGTACCTAGCTTCTAGATTCAGTAGATACCAAGTTATTTGGTAAAGGTGGGGGCTATAAGATCTCTCCAATGTAAAGATACATTTCCTGTTTGCAATTAGTAACAAAACTGTGGGGTGATATTTTGAGACTATGAATATTCTGTTTCCTAACAGCATTTCATGTAGTGGTTTTAGTGTTCATTGAAGATGTTTGTGTAAATCAGTGAGACATTGGGATTACAAAGTGGTGATTTTCTATAACTGTCATATCTTCAGAAATTATGTAGTTCATAGTATTTCTAATTCAGATGTATTGTACACAGTGTGTTCTTCTGTTTTTTGTTTGTACCTCTTTCACTGTGAAAGTCTTGGTTCCTAATAACAAATAAATGTTTTCTTTTATTTTAAATATAATTAATCGTATCAACATATTTACATTATCCAATAATGTACGTTATAATGGTCTGGAAGTCTTATCATACCTAAAATGTTTCACATTACAGTACCAAGTAGGAATGCTGGATCATAGGATGAAAACATATATGATTTTGTTAAATAGTACCAGATTCACCCAATAGGGTTTTACCATTTTGTCTTCTTGCCAGCAATGTAAGAGTTTCTGTTTTCTTACAGCCTCATCAGTATAGTGTGTTGTCAAGCTTTTGAATTTTTGCCCGTCTAATAGATGAGAAATGGTATATCTGTATAGTATAGATTTAAAAAACTTTTCTATTATGGGGATTTGTGAACATCCACAAAAATAGAATAGTGTAACCAATCCCATGAACACTATCATTTAGCCCCAGCAACTACCAACCCAGCCACCAGTGCCTCCTCCGTTTATTCTCTTCTCTCAAATTATTTTGAAACAAATCGCAGATAACATTTTTTTCTTTTCTTTCTTGCTTTCTTTTTTCTTTTCTTTCTTTCTGGTTTTTTTTTTTTTTTTTTTTTTTTGAGAATGGGTCTTGCTCTATTGCCCAGGCTGGAGTACAGTGGCACAGTCATAGCTTACTGCAGACTCAATCTCCCGGGCTGAAGCAATTATCCCACCTCAGCCTCCCAAGTAGCTGAGACTACAGGCACACACCACTATGCCTGGCTAATTTTTTTTTTTTTTGGTAGAGATAATGTCTTGTCATTTTGTAGGCTCAAACTGCTGAGCTCACGCAATCCTCCTGCCTCAGCCTCCCAAAGTGCTGGGATTACAATTGTGAGCTGTAATGCCTGGCCCCAGATAAATAACATTTTATTTTATATCAGTAAATATCTCTAAATGAAAAAGACTCCTCCTTTTTTTTGGTGACAATCACAATACCATTATCACACCGAAAATAATGTGTCTGTTTTCTTCATATCGTCAGACAATATTCAAATTTCCGATTTTCTTAAATATGTCAGTATTTTTTTTTTTTTTTTTAAAGAAACAGGATTTAAATAAAATCCACATGTTGTGATTGGTCCAGGTATCTAAAGTCTTTTTTAATTCATAGGTTTCTCCTCTAGTTCCTTTTCTTCTCCTGCTTTTGAATTTAATTTTAAAGAAACCAGTTATCTTTCCTGAGCCATTTCTTACCGTGTAGATTTTGATATTTGAATCCCTGTGGTAGTCTCTCGTGTTCTTCCTGTTCTTGCGATGTCATCGGCAATGGCTACATCTCGGTATGGTTTTTTGTATTTGTCCTATTATGAGTGATACTGAATATCTCATCATATATTTAAGGGCCATTTTTATATCTCTCTTGGTACAATGTTCATGTCTTTTACTCATTTTTCTATTGAACATTTGATATATTTCCCTTAACATTTTTTGCAAGCTCTTTAAATGTTAGGAAGATTAGCCGTTTGTCTATGATATAAGTTGCAAATATTTTCTACTGGCTTTGACTTTGCTTATCAGGTTTTTGCCATGGAAAGCTTTTAAAAAACTTTATTTGTAGTCATTTATAAATGAGTTTTTAAAATTGTTACTGGGCCAGGTGTGGTGGCTCACACCTGTAATCCCAGCACTTTGGGAGGCCAAAGCAGGTGGATCATTTGTGGTCAGGAGTTTGAGACCAGACTGGCCAACATGGCGAAACCCTGTCTCTACTGAAAATACAAAAATTAGCCGGGCAGTAGTGGCACAGTGTCTGTAATCTTAGCTACTCAGGAGGCTGAGGCATGAGAATTGCTTGAGCCTGTGAGGTGGAGGTTGCATTGAGCCGAGATCACACAACTGCACTGCAGTCTGGGCAACAGAGTGAGACTCTGTCTCAAAAAAAAAATTTTTTTTTGGATTGGTACTGGATTTTTAACCTTTTGAAGTTACATTCAATAAACTGTATCTGTTTAAAATGTATAATTTGATGAGTTTTGACCATGTCTGCAGCACATTAAGATACAGAACATTTCCATAACTCTGAGAAGTATCCTCATGCCACTTACAGTCCTTCCCTTCACCCTCAGCTCCAAGCAACTACCGATCTGCATTCCATCCCTATAGATTGGTTTGCAGTTTTCAGAATTTTATAGAAATATAATTATTTCTATAAATAACACTAAAACCACTAGTTGAAATGTTAGGAAACAGAATTATTATAAAAGGCTGTATCATTTTGTGTCTGGCTTTTTTTTTTTTTTTTGAGACGGAATTTTGCTCTTGTTGCTCAGGCTGGAGTGCAGTGGCACGATCTAGGCTCACTGCAACCTCCGCCTCCCGAGTTCAAGCAATTCTCCTGCCTCAGCCTCCTGAGTAGCTAGGATTAGAGCATGCACCACCATGCCCGGCTAATTTTGAATTTTTAGTAGAGATGGGGTTTCTCCATGTTGGTCAGGCTGGTCTTGAACTCCCGACCTCAGGTGATCCGCCTGCTTTGGCCTCCCAAAGTGTTGGGATTATAGGCGTTAGCCACTGTGCCCAGCCTATTTCTGGCCTTTTTTCTACTTAGTATTATGATTTTGAGATTCATTCATGTTGTTGCATCTGTCAGTAGTTCCTTTTTACTGTAGAGCAGTATTCCATCTCTACTGTTTTGTTCTATGTCCCATACCCTTTTTGGTCTGGCTTCTTTCACATACCAAAATACATTTGACATTTATTAGTTGCACATGTATCAATAGTTTGTTCCTTTATTTTGCCAAGTAATATTTTATCGTATTGGATGCACCACATTTTGTTTATTCATACACCAGTTGAAGGACATTTGGGTTGTTCCTGTTTTTTTGCCAATTATGACTAATACTGCTATAAACATTTGTATCCAATATTTGGTGTGAACATAAGCCTTCATTCATTTGGATAAATACCTAGGAGTGGGATTGCCGGGTTGTTCGCTAAGGATATGTTTAACTGTAAAAACTGCCAAACTGTTTTCCAAAGTTGCTATGTCATTTTGCATTTCCACCAGCAATGTATGATAGTTCATTTATTTCACATCTTTGACAGCATTTAGTGTTGTCACGGTTTTTTTGTTTGTTTTAGATATTTTAGTAGGTATGTTATAGTATCTTGCGGTTTTTATTTGCGTTCACTTTCCTGACTAATTATGAGGCATCTATTCGTGTGCTTATTTACTATTTTTATATCTTCTTTGTCAGCTTGTGTGTTCCAAATTTTTTTTTTTTTTTTTTTTTTTTTTTTTTTTTCCATTTTCTTATTTGGTTGTCTTATTATTGAATTGTAATAATTACCTGCCTGTTCTAGGGTATCATTTGCTGTCTGGATACATATATATTGAATATTTTCTTCATTTTGTGGCTTGTCTTTTCATTTCTTTATGGTGTCTTTTGAAGAGCAATTTTAAAGTTTGACTACGTTTCAAATATATCAACTATTATATGGTTCAGGCTTTTTGTGTCTTATCTAAGAAATATTTGTCTACCCCTAAGGTCCTGAAGACTTTGTCCTATATTTTGTTCTGGAAGCTTTATCATTTTACATTGGGTCAGTGATCCATTTGAGTTAGTTTTTTTCCTCATAGATAGTCGATTATTCCAGTCTTGTTTGTTGAAACGACTGTCCTTTCTCTACAAAATTGCCTTGGCATCTTGGTTGAAAATTAACTGTTCTCTCTTCCTGTTTACTAGAAGAATTTGTAAAAGACTGGTGTTATTTTTTTCCTTAAGGGATTGGTAGAATTCACATATGAACTATTTCTAGGCTTTGACTTTTCTTTTTGGGGTTTTAGTAATGAATTCATTTGCTTTAGTAGAAATAGGTACTTCAGATTTTCTTTTTTGTCTTGTGTCTGTTTTTTCAAAGTTGTGTTTTTTCAAAGAATTTGTTTGCTTCTAAATTGTCAAATTTGTTTGCATGAATTCTTATTACCCACTTAATGTCTATAGGGTGTGTAGTGTTTACTTCCTAATATTGGTGATTTGCTTTTTCACTTGGTTCACGTAGCTATAGATTTATCAATTTGATCTTTTCAAGAGACAGCTTTTGGTTTTAATTTGTATTGTTTGTTTTCAATTTTATTAGTTTCTTTTCTGATATTTATTATTCCCTTTCTATTTTGGGTTTACTTTACCTTTTTCTAGCTTTTTAAGGTGGAGTTTATGCCATTGATTTTAGACCTTTTCTAATAAAAATATCTTAAGACTATAAATTTTCCTTTAAAATCACCTTTAGCTGCATACTACAAATTTTGACTTTTAAAATAGTTAAGAATGTTTTCTGATTTCCCTTTTGATTTCTTCTTTTACCTATATTTTATTTAAAAGTGTATTTTAATTTTCAAGTAGCTATTCAGGTGATAATTTAATCTATAGCACTAAAAACCAGTGAAAATTCTGACATATATTTGTTTATAAAATTCCTTGAATGCTCTGTATATTGTATTTATATGATATATGCCTGAGGGCTTTTCTGTAGCATAAAACAACAGTTCATTATTTTTAAGTGTTCTCTGGGTTGAATCAAGGAGCTCATTTGGGCAGCTCCGTCTTGGGGGTCTTTCTCTTGTAGTTGCAGTCAGATGGCAGTAATTTAGTCATCTGAAGGCTTGACTGGGCTGGATGATCAAGATAGCCTCTTCACTCACTCTGCTGGAATGGCTGGGACAGCTGGGTGTGGGCTGGTCACCTCTCTCTGCACAGCTTCTTCATGGGACTAGTTGGCTTTCACACAACAGGGCAGTCTGAAGGCAGTCAAATTTCCTACATGACAGCTGACTTCTAGAGTGAGCATTCTAAGACACTGAGTTTTTTCAAGTAGATAATTTATTTGCTCTACTCTTTTAAACTAAGAAATAAGATAAATGCTTTGGGGCAGTCATTGTAGAAACTGCCTGGTAAGTAACGTTACAGCATCCTTTTATTTTTTTAGTCAAGGTGAAATTAGCATAAGATTATCCATTTTAGTGTGTACAACCCAATGACATTTCATACTTCACAGCGTCAGTGTTGTGCAACTATCACCTATATCTACTGTCAAAACATTTTCATCACCTGTTAAGCAGATCTTCTGCATTTCCCACTCTCTTCAGCCTCTGGCAACCACCAATCTATTCCTTGTTGCTCTGGATTTATCTATTTAGGATCTTTCATATAAATAGAATCGTACAACATGTACCTTTTTGTTGCTGGCTTTTTAATTTAGCGTGTTTCCGAGGTTTATCTAGGTTGTAGCATGTATCAGTACTTCATTCCTTTTTATGTCTGAAAAATATTCCATTGTATGCATATACCACATTTTATTCATTTGTTGGGGTTGTTTCCACCTTTTGGCGATTTGTGAATAGTGCTGCTATGAACATTTCATATACAAGGGTTTATTTGACTACCTGTGTTCAATTCTGAATATCTGAATCTCAGAGATAGTGTGGGTTCAGTTTCAGTCCATGGCAATAAGATAAATGTTGCAGTAGAATGAATCACACTAATTTTTTGGTTTCCCAGTACATACAAAAATTATGTTTACACTATACTGTAATCTATTAAGTGTGCTATAGCATTATGTCTAAAAAATGTACATACTATAATTTAAAAATATTTTATTGCTTAAAAATGCTAACAGTCATCTGAGCCTCTTCAAATGAGTCGTAATTTTTTGCTGGTGGAGAGTTTTAACTCAATGTTGGTGGCTGCTGACTGATTAGGGTAGTGGTTGCTGAAGGTAGGGGTGGCTGTGGCATTTCAAGAAACCACTTTTTTTTTGCTCATCCATAGAAGCACTCCTCATCTGTTCCAAGTTTTAGCATGAGATTATAGTAATTTAGTCACATTTTCAGGCTCTTCTATTTCTAGTCCTTTTGCTGTTTCTGCCATATCTGTAGTTACTTCCTCCACTGAAGTCTCGAACCCTCCCAAGTCATCCATGAGAGTTGGAATCAACTTCTTTCAAAACCTTGTTAATGTTGATATTTGGACTTCCTCTTGTGAATTATGAATGTTCTGAACAGCATCTAGAATGATGAATCCTCTCCAGAAAATTTTCAATTTACTTTGCCCAGATCTATCAGAGGAATCACTGTCTATGGCAGCTATATTTCAAATCACAAATTAATATTTGAATATCACAAAATGTGTTTCTGAAATAATAAGACTTGAAAGTTGAAATTACTCTTTGATGCATGAGCTGCAGAATGGATGTTGTGTTAACAGGTGTGGAAACAACGTAATCACCTTGTACATGTTCATCAGAGCTCTTGGGTGACCACACGCGTTGTCAGTGAGCAGTGATATTTGGAAAGGAATCTTCTGAGGAGTAAGTCTCAATAGTGGGCTTAAAATATTCAGTGGCTGGGCATGGTGGCTAACACCTGTAATTCCAACACTTTGGGAGGCCAAGACGAGCGGATTACCTGAGGTCAGGAGTTTGAGACCAGCCTGGCCAATGTGGTGAAACCCTGTTTCTACTAAAAATACAAAAATTAGTCAGGCATGGTGGCATGTGCCTGTAATCCCAGTTACTTGGGAGGCTGAGGCAGGCTGAGGCAGGAGAATTGCTTGAACCTGGGAGGTGGAGGTTGCAGTGAGCCAAGATTGCACCACCACTCTAGCCTGGGTGACAGAGCAAGACTCCATCTCAAAAAAAAAATTTTTTTTCAGTAAAACATGCTGTAAACAGGTGTGCTGTCATCTAGACTTTGTTATTCCATTTTTAGAGTACAGGCAGAGTAGATTTAGCATAATTCTTGAGGGCTCTAGGATTTTCGGAATGGTAAGTGAGCAGTGACTTCAACTTCAAGTCAGCAGCTGCGTTAGCCCCTAACAGGAGTCAGCTTGTCCTTTGAAGCTTTGAATCAGGCATTGACTTCTCTAGAGCTGTGAAAGTCCTAGATGGCATCTTCCAGTAGAAGACTTTCACACACATTCAAAATCTCTTTAGTGTAGCCACCTCCTTGATCTCAGCTAGATCTTCCTGGATAACTTGTGGAAGCTTCTATATCAGCACTTGCTGCTTCACCTTGCACTTTTATGTTATAGAGATGGCTTCTTTCTTTAAAAGTCATGAACCAACAACCTCTGCTGGCTTCCAGCTTTCTTCCTGCAGCTTCTCACCTCTCTCAGCCTTCAAATAACTGAAGAAAGCCTTTCTTTGGGTTAGGCTTTGACTTAAGGGGAATACTGTAGCTAATTTGATGTTCTGTCGAGACCAGTAAAGCTTTCTTCATATCAGCAATAAAGCTGTTTCACTTACTATTCTTGTGTTCACTGAAGTAGCACTTTTAATTTCCTTCAGGAACTTTACCTTTGTATTCATAACTTGGCTGTTTGGTGCAAGAAATCTCACTTTTGGTCTGTCTCAGCTTTTGATATGCTTCACTTACTAAGCTTAGACATTTCTGGCTTTTGGTTTAAAGCGAGACACTTGGCTGGGCATGGTGGCTCATGCCTGTAATCCCAGGACTTTGAGAGGCCGAGGCAAGAGGATTGCTTGAGGCCAGGAGCTCAAGACTAGCCTGGGCAACATAGTGAGATCTGTCTTTACAAAAAATAAAAAAGTTAGCTGGGTGTGGTGGTACATGCATGTAGTCCTCCCACCTATTCGGGAGGCTGAGGCAGGAGGATTTCTTGAGCCCAGTAGTTTGAGGCTGCAGGGTTGCCACAAACCTTTAATTTGTAAAAACCCCAATATCTGTGAAGTGCAGTAAAGTGAAGCACAGTAAAACGAGGTGTGTGTGTACCTAGGAGTAGAATTGCTGGGTCATATGGTAATTCTATGTTTAACTCTTGAAGAGCTGCCAAACTGTTTTACTCAGCTGTTGTACCATTTTACATTCCCACCAGCAATGTGGGAGGGTTCCAATTTCTCCATGTCCTTGCCAACACTTGTTATTTTCCTCTCTTTTAATTATAGCCATCCTAGTGGGTGTGAAGTTTTATCTCATTGTGGTTTTTATTTGGATTTCCCTAATGACTAATGATATTGAGCATCTTTTAATGTTCTCGTTGACCATTTGTTTATCTTCTTTGGATAAATGTCTCTTCAAGTCATTTGCCCATTTTAAACTTGGACTAAAGTTTTTGAGTTCTGAAAGTTACTTATATATTCTGGATACTAGACCCTTGTCAGATATATAGTTTGCAGATATTTTCTTTCCTCCTATAGATTTTCTTTTGACTTTCTTGAAGTCGTTTGATGCAAAAAGAGTTTTAAAATTTGATGAAGTCCAATATATCTTATTTTTGTTGTTGCTCATGCTTTTGGTATTATATCTAAGAATTCATTGCCAATTCCAAAGTAAGATTTACCCTATATTTTCTTCTGAAAGTTTTCTAGTTTTAGCTCTTAAATTGTTAATCCATTTTGAGTTAATTTTTATATATGGTGTGAGGTAGGGGGTCCAGCTTCATTCTGTTATATGTGGATATCCAGTTGTATCAGCACCATTTGTTGAAGAGGCTTTTTCCCCCCACATTGAATGGTATTAGCACCCTTGTTGAAATCAGTTGACTATAGATGTATAGGTTTATTTCTGTGCTCTTAATTCTTTTCCACTGATCTATGTCTATTCTCATGGCAAGTTGATAGCTTTTACCTGTGGTATATGGTAGTATATAGAGTATTGATTTTTCAAGCTTTGATTACATTGTAAACTTTCTTTTTTTTTTACAAACTTATGGTAAATTTATTAAAGAAATTATTTCCTTTAAAGTGTCAGATTTATAAGAACAATAACAACAACAACACACAAACTTATTGGATGGTTTTATTTAAAACTTTTTGGTGTATTTATCATTTCTCTGACTGCATATGGAATAGTGATACAGATACATAGTATATCAGTGTGCATTGTAATTGAATTTTCACTGTAAGTTAAATTTACCCTGGGCCTCTAAATAAAGAACTAGTTATGTAAATTCATCCTGCCAAAAGATGTGATGGTGCCAGCTATGGAAGTACCAGAATAGTAACAGCTGTCTGGTGCAGATTTGGGCTAAGCATCACATCAAGAAGGAATCACGTGTCTGTAGTCTCTAGAGAAACAGTGCTTGGCACTAACAGTTTTTTAACTTTAATAAGTACAACAAAAGTTGCAGTACTTTAGGACCAGAATATGATATACCTTTTAAGTCTATTTTAATCTATAATGTTTCTCTTTCTCTTTTTTTTCTTGTAATAATTTACTTGCTAAAGAAACTTTTTTTTTCCTTTCTTACAGTCTGGCTCTTGCTGATTGAATTCCTTTGGTGCAGTTTAGCATGTTCCTCTGTGTTCTGCATCTTCTGTAGATTGGTATTTGTATATAGAGGGGATCTAAAAAACATTTTTTCTTGTTGCTTTATGTTCACATGATAGGTGATGTTTGTGTCTTCCACCAGGAGGCACATCATACCTGCTTATCTCTCTTTCCAGTACATTAACTAGTTTATTTTGATTCACTTTTAACAATTCAAGGGTTTTTTAGAGAGGATGGTGTAGAGTATCAGATGAGAGCTGTAGAGTGCAGTAATCTGGATTCAGGCTTTGACTCTTGGCCTACTAGTTTTGGAATTTTGGAAAATCACTTTCCCTCTGTGTTAAGTTCCTTATCTGCTGGGGATGATTATGCCCACTCCTAGGGTTGTTTAGAAGATTAAAAGAGTTAACATATGGAAAAGAACCTTGTACAGAGCCTAGCATGTAGCAAGTGGTCACTAAATGTTAACTGTTGTTGTTGTTTTGTGAATTTAAAAATATTCTAAAATAATCTAAAGGATAGATTATCTTGATTTGTAAGTGAGGAAATTAAAATTTGGATAACTATTGTTTTTGGCTCACTTGGGGTTTTTTTAGGGAAAAAGTAAGTAAATTATTCAGCTGAGGTGAGTAGCTCTCTGTTGTCCCCATCACAGTGAATAAATAGTTACATTTAGTAACCACTCTTCATAAACTTAATTTCAAAAGTAATTTTTGTAAATGCCTCAGATGTTGGTGTGTGTTCATTTTAATTGGCCTTACCTAATGTTGGCAAGTTGCCCCCTCATTGAACAGATTTGCAGTCCATGAGAAATACTTTCCTGTTTCATAGGGAGCTTACTGTTAATATTTTTATTTTACAGTGTAATGTTCAAGCTCAGAAATGCCTTATGTGGATCGTCAGAATCGCATTTGTGGTTTTCTAGACATTGAAGAAAATGAAAACAGTGGGAAATTTCTTCGAAGGTACTTCATACTGGATACCAGAGAAGATAGTTTCGTGTGGTACATGGATAATCCACAGGTTCGTAAAATCCCAAGGATTATCTTTTAAAAGCATAGAAAGTTGTATTTAAGTATTTAACATACTATACAGGCTTTATAATTTGTCTTCTTAAGCAGTATATTTTTAGATTTGTTTCTACTGGCTGTCCTCTCTGCCCTGCACCCCTGACCTCTACTGTCTTGTTTGAATTTCAGAAGGTGAAACTAAGTTTATTTGATAAAAACTAATGCTTTTGTATATATTTTTCCCTCAAGAGAGAAATACTCTCTCTGGTGGAAGATTAGGTTTTAGAAAATTAGATCTTGAGTCACAGAAAAAAATAACAATTGAAGCTGTCCCCAAAATAAGAAATACTTTTTTTGTAACATGTATTTCAAAAAACAGCTAAAATAAAGACCAGGGATAGATGATTTTCTTGCATTAAGGAGGCTTAATACCAGGGTCCCTTTAGTGATGTTAAATTTAGGTTTAAGATGCTGTATCTAGGATAGAGACTATTATTTTTAAATAAATAAATGACTTAACCACATGATACTCTTGCACATATGTAGTCCTTTTATTTTGTAGTGTCAGATTTGAGTCAGTCATTGTAATGCCATCCATGAACTGAAATGCAGTTTGATTTTATTGTTGCCTTGCAAAACATAGGGGTAAATGTTATAATTTAAAAAATTGGAATCCCAGCCTTAAGATCTGTAAGAGGCCTGAGATTAGATATCATCTGTGAAGTAGTTTTAAACTTTCAACTTTCTCTACTTTGTTTTTTTTTTTTGAGATGGAGTCTCACTCTCTCACCCAGGCTGGAATGCAGCGGTACGATTTTGACTCACTGCAGCCTCTGCCTCCTGGGTTCAAGTGATTCTCATGCCTCAGCCTCCCGAGTAGCTGGGACTACAGGGGTGTGCCACCACACCTGGCTAATTTTTTGTATTTTTAGTAGAGACAGGGTTTTGCCGTCTTGGCCAGGCTGGTCTTGAACTCCTGACTTCAGGTGATCCTCCAGCCTCAGCCTCTCAAAGTGCTGAGATTACAGGCATGAGCCACCGTGCCCGGCCTTTTGGAACTTTTTATCTTCAAATAAAAATTGGTATAAAAGTTAAAAATGGGGTCGTATGTTGCAACGAAGTATGCGCAAAGCAAGGGATGAATCTCTAGCAGACTTATAAACTGATTTTTGTCCAGTAGGCTTCTCGTGTGGGTGAGGAATGGAAGGTCTAGGGAAGAGCAGAGACTTACACAAGGTTCGGTTCTGTTTCACAGAGCAGGAACTAGGTCTCCTGATAAGTAGTCTAGTATTCTTCACTATATACTGATTTTAGATTAGACAAGATATGTATGTGTCTATACTAGATACTAATGTGTGTATGTTTATTTATGTAGAATTTGAGTTGTAAGGGACCTCTCCTCACCCATATGAGCCATTGCACAGTTCTGCCTATTTTCTCTCCCTTATTTTTCTCTCTCTTCACAAGGTCTGGTTGACATATGTATGGTTTCTCCTGAATTTTACTTGAAACTCCTTGATTATTTTTCTGTGTTCCTACATAATAGATTCTTCTTGTCATTCTTCCTTTATCAGTACTACCCATTTAACAGAGCTAAAAGGAGTTAAGTACAAAACAGAATATATTTATTACCCTGAATAAAACTTGAACTTGGAATTCAGAAGAAAGTTATACAGCTAGTAGAAGGAGTTGAAGTCTTCATGGAAGTGGTAACATTTGAAATTGACTTAGAAGTTTGGATATAATATTGGCTAAGAGATGGAAAAGTTGAGTATTCCAGTGCTCAAAGAATAGTGTGGGCAGAGATCAAAGCAAGAGAGCCTGTGGCATGTTTGGAGACTAGATCACTTTGGCTATAGCACTCAGCTAGGTCTTGTCCACATGAACTTTTAAAAGCCAGATCTCTATGTTAGAATTAATGCATTGGCTTTTCTGGACACAGTGCCAATTTTTTTTTTAAGTACAGAATTTAAATATTTTTTAGTTTGTTTTTATTAATTTTATATCTTCTTTCCAACTTAGGAAATCTTGATTCTTCCAGCCAGTGTATTAGCCATTAGTACCAACTTGGTGTCACTTTTAAACATAATAATCAAGACATATCTACTCTTGAAAACTTTAGTAAAATGTCTTGCTAAGATTATTATATTATTTTCTTTCTTTATCAAGGTTATTATGTTCAGTATAACCATGTTATTGCATCTTGACATAAGCAATTATATTGAACCATATGAAATTGCTAATATACAGCCATTTTGAATTACTAAAAAAATGGCAATTTCATATGGTTCAATCTAGTTGCTTATGTCAAAGTATAGCATGGTTATACTGATCATAATAACCTTGGTAAAGAAAGAAAATTAGTTTGATTCCTCTATTATTAGGAAGCCACTTCTTCCCCTGACCACTGCTTCCTTTACCACTAACCATGGGTTTAAAAATTCATCCTAGTGTTTATTAGGGATCACCTTGGGGCTTCCTGTGTTTTGTCCAGGAGGTTGGTAATCATGGAGAATGAAATAATTAAGTTGCTGTACGAGGGAGTGCATTTGAAGAGATTCGAAAAAGTATTTGGCAAAATGAGTTTAGGAACTCATAATCAACAAATGGCCTATTTCCCTTTTTTTCTTAAATGTTCTATTAGTTTGTTATTTCTTGTTCATTGTCAAGTAACAAATTTTCAATCTCATTTTTTTTCCAGTCGAACCCGATGGTAATCATACTAGTCCATAGAAACTGCGTATTTTGAATATTGTTTTTCTCTCAGCTACTTACATTTCCCTGTAGTGTACTACTATTACTGTGACACTTTATGTCATGCTTTGGTTTCTCATTTGTCTTCCTTCCACAAAGGCTTAGAGCTCTATTCAGCAGTTAAAATAATAGGCTCATGAAAAACTGAAAAGAAATAAATTATTACCCTTGAATGGAAGGGTAACAGTTTTTGAAAAAAAATCACTTTGGTAGTACTTAGAGATTCTTGAAGACATATTTACATTTCTTTTCCTTATTTAAAGTTAAAAACCAAAAACCCATAAATCTAAAATGTTATACATAAGAATACAAATAGCTTTTTAATGTTATACATTAATGAATTATAATTTTATTTTATATGCATATTTACTATTTATGATTTATATCTGGAAGCTTGTACATAGTATATAGTTTAAAGCAGAACATAATTAATGGAATTTTGCAATATATAGGTGTGAAAGTTTTTAAAAGATCTGTCCCTGTCAACAATAAGCAGTTCATATTTGGGACTCTTAAGTCTTTGAAATGTCTAGGCTTCCAGTTACCTCCTAATCATTCATTAGAACAAGCCCATAGATTTTTTTTATTTTTAAGTACATTATTCTAAAGTCAGTTGAAAAGTTGATCCTGTCTTATCTGCAGCAGAAATAATTTTCAAAATCAACTAAAACTAATGTTTTCATTTTTACTTCCGAAATCTTCTATCAGTCTTTTATCAGTCTTCTATAATATAAATGAAATTTATATTCTTTGTTTCTTTTCTCCAGATTCTTTTGTCTGGTTTTCCTACCTCTATCTTCCTACTCTATAATCCATTCAGTTTATTATAAGATATATTATTTAAAAAAGCATAATTTTGATTCCAGATCTGCTCATAAGCCTTCGTTGGCCTCAAATTCTCTACAATATAAATTCTTTGCTACTTTGTTTTTTATTTAGGTCCTCTATGATTAGGTTCTCAGTTCAAGTTTTCAGACCACCATTTTGTACTACAATCTTATAGGACACTGCATTGCAGCCCAACACAGCCCCTCTCTCTTTCTAGTACAGAGCTGTGCATCTTCAGTTGTTTGCCATGGTTTGTCTGTTTTCTCTGCTTGGAATATTCTCCCCTGCTTTTTGTGTTTCAAAATTTTCCTTAACCTCCAGCCTAAATGTTGTTCATCACTTCAGTCTTTCTGGATAGCTTCAACCAGAGATGATTCTCCCTTTAGCTCTTTTGATGCAAACCACATCTGAAACTTAAGGGAAGAATGAAAATACTGTGTGTGAAAGTGCCTACATTCCCTGCATATGATAAA
The DNA here is from genome assembly GCF_009828535.3 of Hylobates moloch. NCBI lineage: Eukaryota > Metazoa > Chordata > Mammalia > Primates > Hylobatidae > Hylobates > Hylobates moloch. Next base: position 11,041,671 of record NW_026652278.1, on the reverse strand, counting down.
GAGAAGCAAACTTTTTTTTTTGGAAAAAAAAGTATCAATGTAGATTAATATGGTATAACAAACAGTAAACCATTTAAATGGGAAATGCAGTCCATTTTTGTCAAGAGATACTTGATAAAGAAATTTTAATAGAACAAAGTAATATGTATAGTCTTTTTAAGTATCTTACAATTATATTTGTTTTCTGCCTCTAAGTATTTCCCCCTTGCTTTCAGGAACAAAATCTGATCTTGTTTATGGCTTTTTAAACTCATGAGAAAGAGTATTAGTTTAGCTCCAGTGATAAAAATAGCCTTTTAGTCATAGAATGCATGATGATGGAACAGAGTAGGATTCAGTTTTGTTATCCAAGCGATGGACTTGATTTCAGACCTAGTAAAAACTTGAACAGAAGAAAAGCTCATTTGTAAAATGTGATATTAAAAAATCGAGTTTTTTAACTTTTCGGAAGTATATGTGGAACATTATATTATAAAATGAATTCATAATATTGGATATTAATTATATATTAATACTTTGTTTCTAGAACCTACCTTCTGGATCATCACGTGTTGGAGCCATTAAGCTTACCTACATTTCAAAGGTAGTCTTTATACATTGTCTTATATTCATGTGTGAATTAAAATCCCTGTGAATGAGAGTATGAATAGAAGCAGCAGTTTCCTTTCCATGTCCTTTAACAGTGATGTTCAGATTCCTATCATGCTGAAATGGTACCTGATTACTATGTTTAGGAAATTCTTTAAATTGATACAATTATGAAGAATATGATTTTAACTTACAGGATGTGGCAAATTGCAAAAGTTAACATAAACTTTTATGATCAGGTATACGAACATCAGAAAGGGAGAAATCAGTGAAACAAATTCTATCTTGAGAAGGTCTGGAGATTTTTCTAAGACTCTATTATGTTTATGTAGACTGTTTCCAACTTTTAAATCCCATTGTCTTTGATACTTTGTTTCTTAATGTTTTATTTTGAGGAAAATATGGACCATTTTCATGTTGAAAGGATGATTTTTTTCCCCCTCTTTTCACTTTGTCTCTTTTCATTTCTGTTTTCTTCTTTATTTGTTTTTCTGGTAATTTTGCAGTACTATTTTTTATTTTTTAAAATTTTGATTTTGTGTTTGTCAGGTGCATTTTTTTCTTACTTTCTTCTATTAATGTTTAGGGAACTAAGAGATGCTGAGGTGCTAGCCCTATGGGTTTGTGTGTGTGTGTGTGTGTGTGTGTGTGTGTGTGTGTTTGTGTGTGTTTTACATAAAAGTAATAAAAGTTTGTTGATTACTTATATATGAGATGCAAAAGGTAGCAACACAGTATTATTAAATAATATGGACACTATTATGCATATACTGAGATCTATTGGCAAAGGTAGATCACTTCAACAGAAGACCAATTTACAAATGTGCCTCTGTTTAGAAGATAGATGTTATGTAAATAAAATATATTAGTATTACAATAGAGGTATTCATTCTCATTGACCAAAAAGAAAAGAAAAGAACCCTTGGAAAATAAAGATTACACATTTAAAATGAAACATTTTTCTGTTAAAATCATACTATGTAAATTTACATACGACAAATATTGTATGGAAGCTCTTTCTTGAAATCAGTAAAGTAGGTAGGGTGACTGGCCAGCTGCTTTCCTCTCCTCCATTGCTCTTCTTTTAAAATAGAACCTTTTTTCTGTGCAGTTCTGTAACTTTCATCTTGTCCTCCTGCTTCCCGAAGTTTAAATTGTGCAGTTTGTACTCTACTTTGGATGTACCACTTTTTTTCCAAAAAAATTTATTGTTTCAAAAATTTATTTCTGGAACAAACTTTTGTGTGACTCAGAACTGTGAGTTTGTATTTAGGGTCAGTGAGGAACCCCAGACTTAGAATTCCTTTTGAAGGTGCAGAACAGATGCTACAGTTATAAGTTCTATCACTGGACAATAGCATGGCAATAGTTGTGAATGAGCTTCTGGGAGGTACTTTATTTAAAGGGATAGCAGCAACCAAATGCAGCTAGTTGCCTCATCTTCTAAAATGAACCATGAGCTGCATTTAATAAAGTGATCCCATTATCCTAGGGTATTCTCCTATACAAGAGAGGATCCAGTCACATTTTGATCTCCTCATAGCAGATTAATGTCTTAATCTTAATTATTAAGATTAAGATTAATTCAATTAAATGCCTGGATTTGTGGACTTTATTTTTTTTAATTTTTATTTTTTGAGACGAAGTCTCACTGTCTCCCAGGCTGGAGTGCAGTGGCGCGATCTCGGCTCACTGCAAGCTCCGTCCCCTGGGTTCACGCCATTCTCTTGCCTCAGACACCCAAGTAGCTGGGACTACAGGCGCCTGCCACCACGCTCGGCTAATTTTTTTTTGTATTTTTAGTAGAGACGGCGTTTCACCATGTTCGCCAGGATGGTCTTGATCTCCTGACCTCGTGATCCGCCCGCCTTGGCCTCCCAAAGTGCTGGGATTACAGCCGTGAGCCACTGTGCCCGGCCTAGATTTGTGGACTTTAAATACACAGTCTCCCCTTTACTCAGCCCCATTTTTGCTTAAAAATCATAGCTAATTTAGAAATATGTTATTTGGGAAGAATACATAGTTCTTGTAGAATATTCATTGAGGATATTTTGAAAATTATGTTAAACTAAAAATACTTGTGTGTATGACATAAAGCCTAATGGTTTACTTTCAGCTTCTCTCTGACATTTCTTTGAAGAGGAAACAAGTTGTTCAAAGAAAATATGGAAGTATTATTTGTTACCTCTTACAGTTGGGAACTGCATCCTATGTATTTAATTTGCCGTTCTTTTTCAGTTGTCTTTAATTTTAAGTCTGTTTACTAAATCTGTATGATTATTGGGGAATCATACATGTGGAAGTTTACATAGTATATAAGGTTGGTTTTAGGATTATATGAAGAAGTGAGGAACCCATCTCTATTTTTCTTTTTAGGTTAGCGATGCTACTAAGCTAAGGCCAAAGGCAGAGTTCTGTTTTGGTAAGTAGCCATGTTACATGTATTTTAAATAGACTGATATAATTGTATCATATTGTAAAAGAAAACTGTTGCAGAAAACCACACAAAACCTGTGGCTTAATGAATTATTCTAAAGTGAATTCCCTTGTAACTGCCATACAGATAAGGAAATAACAGTTTGCACCCCCTCTCCCCTAACCCTGAAGCCTCTTTCCTGCGTGCCGTCGTAGTTGGAACCACCTCCTTCTACCCGTATGTAACTGTTATTTTGGCGTTTATAATGATCACCTGCAGTGAGATTTCAGGGAATTTTAAACTTTCTACGTCATGTTATTCTATATTAAACATATAAATAATTAAAAGGATTTGGTCTTTAGCTTTTGGGTAGTGAGAAATGCTCAGTTTGTGGTAGGAGTAGTTGAGGGTATTGGATAAACTTATTCAGCAAATGTTTAGTATATGCCAGGCACTGTGCTTGGCACTGGAGCTGTAAGATGAATAAGAAGCAGTTGCTGCCCTTAAGGCTGGTTGGCTCATAAATAAAAAATACCAGGCAATTAATATTGCAGTTGTCACAACCTGTAGATAAAGGGATATGCAGTCTATTAAAGAAGCACAAAGAATGACCTTCAAATCTTTATTGGGGAGCTCAGGAGTCGGGGAGCCTCACTGGAGGAGGAGATGCTTACACTGGTGGCCAACTAACCTCCTGCTTATATCCTTTACCACTGCAGAGAAAAGGCAGAAGGACTACATGCACAGAGGCTTGTGGGGAGAAGAGCATGGTGTCTCTGGAGCTGAATACTCTGAAGCTACAGGGTATGATAAGTGGCTAGAGAGTAAAAAGGCAGGCAGAAGCCAGGGTGCTGTGTTTTGATGAGCAATAGGTTTTATTACTTTGAACAAAGGAGAAGAAAAAGAGAGCATCTGGAAAGCAGACATAAGGTGAAGGAGGGTTTTTTTTTTTTTTTTTTTTTGTATGCATAGGAAAGTTTTGATGTAGGTAGACTGGGTAAGTGGCTTTTGAACTACTGTACTTATGTAAGGTCCTGAGTTAGGGTGGTGGCAATAGGAGAAGAAGGAAGGGTGAAAAGAAGGAAAAGTGCAGGGGCTTGGTGGATATGGGGGAATTGGAGGAAAGAGAGAGGTAGCAGGGAAGTTTGCTTCAAGTAAAGAAATGAGAAGTCAGGGAGAGCTGGTTACATAGGGTAAAATGTTTGCTATGGAGTTGAAATGGTGGGGAACTTCCAAATGGAAATGTTCTGTTGACAGTAATCGAAGACTGGATGGAGCTTTAGGGTCAAGAATGGAGAAATTTGGAGTCTGTTGAAAACTGGATGGTAGTCGAAGCTAGGAGAATTGATACCCTCTCAGAGAGTATGTTAGTGGACATTAGTGACTGAAGGAACAAATATTTGGAGTGGCCAACTAACATCAAAAGAGACTTTCACATTAAAGTGAGAGATACTTTTGGGAGTAGAATTGAAGTTCTTTGCTCTCTTTTGCTTGAAAAGGGCAGATTTCTTTAGGCAGTAGTTAGGAATAGCATCTTGATATGAGCAAGATGAAACGTGGCTGTCAAGGGAATCCTCTAAAATGCTTTTATCTCACTATGAAGCTATTTTTAAAAGTTACATGTTTATTACTAATTATAATTTTGGTTATGAAACAGGAAAATGCCTCAGAGCCTTGTAAATGAATGGATATTACAAGTCAAATAACTGAGAACTTTGTATTTTAGAATGTATAATGCACATACTTTTGACAACCCTTTTTTTCTAAAATCTCAAACTTACAGAAATAGTAACATACAGTAATAGACTTGACATTCATAGTTATTGGAGTATTTAGAATGGGTGATTTTAGTTGGAATCAAAAACTAAGATTAGTTGTTCATTGGTCAGGCAATAGTTTATTAGTCCTCTACTGCTAGTGGGAGTAAAGATTCATGAAATGCTTACCTTCAGAGAGAGAAGCACTGACTTCTAAAATAGAACCACAACTTTCATTCAAAGTGGCAACATATCTTCTCTCAGATTGTCTCAAACCAGTGAGAACAAGAAACACGCAAGCCATTTTTGATGGAGGGAGCAGAGTATCTGTAACCCTCAGTGTATAAAGTTGGAAAGTAGATAGAGGAATCGTAGATAATTTAGCAGAGTGGAGGAAGAGGCCAATGAAAAGCTCACCATTTAAGTGTTCTGCCCCCATCCCAACTCTAGATAGGCTTAGGTATAGGAGATACATTTTCCAGGGAAGCAACAGTGAGGAAGGACCAAAAACAGGGACTTTGTTTGGATATCTATATCAGAAACAACCTCTGTTCCCTACCTCCATCAAGCTCGATCAGGCAGACACCCTTCCTCTGTCCCAGCAGGTAATGGGATGTGTGGTGTATCCAGAAATAGAATCAGTGAGGCTATATATTTAGGGGCACTAGTCCCAGAGAACGAAAGGAATGAGGCATGAAACTGAAAATAGGAAGATTAAATGAAAGTGTGCACAATGAGTGCAACCCCAGTCCCAGAGCATTGGGCAGCCACGTTTAGGTGAGTAAGATCTGAATACCCTAGAGAAAAGATCCATAGATACTGACTGACATCTGGGCATTTCTACTAGAAGAGCTTGCCATAGTTGACTAGTGAGGTCCACAATCAACAGCCCTACAACAACCCAAGAGAACTTTTCATCACTCTTTTTAGCACTTTCTTTTAAAATATGAATAGACATCCCAGGATTACTGAACATTTGACAAGAGCAGATTATCAAACAGGAGAAGGAACATGAGACAATGCAAAACTTGGAAGAAAAAGTCAAAGAAATCTGGAAGTAAAACAAAGGTAAAGATAGATAATGGAAAAGAGATAAAAACCATCAAGAAGTCCAACATCTGATAGAGACTGAGAGGACAGAGGAGAGTACAGAATAGAGAAAACAGAGTGGGGAAAATTGACAAAGAATATGATAAAATACCTTAGAACCTCTTGATCCAAAACCATATATTCATAACCAGTTGATCTCAGGTTGTGAGATGATTTTTGTTTGCAGTTAGGCTAATGTTTATGCTTCAAGTTTTATCCATTTTATGTATTCATTCTAATCATAAAGATTTGAAATTACTTAAGTGGAAAAGGTAGGAAGGATACAAGCTTCTAGGGATGCATTTATTATTCACAATGAAACCCTTGCTTTAGGGTTTTTATGGCGACTTAGCAGTGTCATTTTTTTTGTTGTTGTTGTTCAAAGATTTTCTTTCTTTCCTTTTCTCCCCTCACCACCAATATTGTTAATACACCACATTTCAGTAACTTGCTTTCCCTTTATTTTTTTCTTTTGCGATGGAGCCTCACTCTGTCCCCCAGGCCGGAATGCAGTGGTGTAATCTTGGCTCACTGCAACCTCCACCTCCTGGGTTCAAGCGACTCTCCTGCCTTCGCCTCCCGAGTAGCTGGGATTACAGGTGCCCACCACCACGCCTGGCTAATTTTTGTGTTTTGAGTAGAGACAGGGTTTCACCATGTTGGCCAGGCTTGTCTCGAACCCCTGACCTCAAGTGATTGGCCTGCCTTGGCCTCCCAAAGTGCTGGGATTACAGGCGTGAGCCACTGTGCCCTGCTTTACATTTTTTATAGTGCTTCCTTACTCCTTAGAAATCTCCAGACAATGGCAGTGAAGAATATTCTGTACCAAGCACTGTGTTAGTTTCATTACATATATGATCGTCACCTCTTAAGGAAGTGGAAGGAGTGGCATTTCCCTTTCACAGATGAGGAGTATTGGGCTCAGAGAAATTAAATAATGTTTAAAAGATGATACTTCTTGTAAGTGCATAGGCTAGTCAGGTTGGACTGATTCCAGGCTGATTTTTTTTTCTAGATCATACCTATATATCTACATCTTGCCATGAAGTAATTCTTAAAGTACATGAGATTTTATTCAGATTGCAAGGTATACTAGGGATCTTTTTTAGATATATATTTGCATCTCTTCCCTTAGAAGAGATCCTTATATAAATATTTATTCAAAAGTATATGTATGAAGCATTTACTGTGTACCAAGTGTAGTATATTAATGAGTGCATAGATTTTTAAACTCTTCAGATGTTCTGGGCAGATGCCCAAAATAACATTGAGGGGAAGAAGCCATTATGAATGAGGAGAGCTCTGCTTCAGCCTAAGCTGAAAAAAGATTATAAAAGGAAGCCTTACCGATGGCTAGAAATTAAAAACAAAAGGTATTTATTGATAGATATAGCATCCTAGTGAATTACGGATTTATCTTAATATATATTTATGGCAGTTACAACTTTTCCAGTCTCTAGAAAGATGTACAAGAACAGATTTCCAGTGTGTTAAATTTCTTTTAGGGTTATAGACTGGTTGTTTTGTAGCGCTTTGCAAGATAGGCTTTGACTTCCTTTCTGAGACCTTCATCTCAATTCAAGGAAGCTGTAGTTCAGAGTGTTTTGGTCTCAGTCCCAATTTCAAAATCTTGTGTGTTTTCCTTGAAAGTTTGCATTTCCCCTTCTCTTAGTCACATTCAACTGTGTGCTAGTATATCTTTTAAAATTTTGGTGGAGACGTTTGGAAGTTATTTTTATATTTGAACAATTGCAACAGTATAACCATTCAGATACTTAGCTCCTAGAATAATATTTATGCTTTTAAAAATAAATGCAGATGGTGTATAATAAATAGCTTTAATTCAAGAGTGGACTATGATAGTTTATAGACAACTGTATGTGCACGTGTGCTTTGCTTGATAAAAGTACCTAGTCCCTAAAGGGGCATATAGAAACTAAATTGCCTAAAAGTTCCAAATGTATTAAGATTCAAAATATAAAGGAAATTCATAAGGTCCAGAAAAATAAATCTTAGGGAGATTTTCTAGATGATACGAAATCTGGATGCATTTATAGAAAAGATTCATAGTATATTTCTGTCTGATCAAAAATACTGTTAAAATAAAACAGACTGGGTAAAGTATTGGTAATAAAGCAGAAAAGATTAATATAGAAGTGGCTATAAATGAATAATGAATTCGGGAGAAATGTGGGTAAAGAAAGTAAACAAAACTCACAAAATAAATGCAGATGGATAATACATTTACAAAACTGATTTATCTCAATAACCAAAGAAATTAAAATTTGAACAAGGTACAATTATTTACCAATTATGTTGTTAAAGAGTATTAGCCAGGAAAACACCACACTAGATATTTCGAACCTAAGGGATTTGTTACGGGGAATTGGTTACCCAAATATTGGAAGGCTGAAAGAACATGAAGGGAATGCTGAAGTAACCCAGGAATTAGATGCATGAAGCAACTACTACTCAAGGGCTAGAGAGACAAAAGGGAAGAGGTAGTAGTAGTATTATAACCTAGGGCAGTGGAGTAGAAGCCACCATGGTGCTATTAGTATCCAAGAGGACTCTGCAAGGCTGGTGTAGGGGGCAGGAAAAGGCCCCTAACAGTAGCTAGTTGTGTGCTGCTGTTGGAGAGAGGTCAACAACAGCAGGAATCAAGGAGAGTCTCCTCTTTCCTTCTCCCCTCTCCCACCTTACAGTCTCTCATCAGTACCTCCCACTGGCAGAGAATGGCCTCAGATGGGGTCTAGGAAATACTGTTTGCAGACTACCAGCCCCAGTACCACAGAGCCTTCGAAAACTAGAAACTAGAGGTATCCACAGGTGCTAACAACCAGTTCTGGTGAGGGGTATTCGATGAAATAAACTGTGTATGTGGTTGGTAGGAATGTGAACGGATTCAACTTTGTGGGAAGATGATTTGGAAATACCTATAAAAAGTTTAAATGTCAATTATCTTTGACCCAACAAATCTATGTCAAGAAATTTATCCCCCAGAAATGCTAGCCAAGTGTGGAGAAATATATGTATATGATGTTTCATTGTGATATTTTATATAATTTCAAAAACCGGAAATAGCCTAAGTGTCTATCATTAGGGGATTGACTAAATGTATTGTAGTGTATCCATTTAATAAACAAAATGGCCATAACAAAATAAGAGTTTTACCTGTGTTATTGTGTGATAAAAGCTGTATTACATGTGGTCTGATATATTTTGTCAAATCCATGAGAGTCACGGTGTTGAACCTAGCAAGGTTTTTCAGCTACTGCAAACATAAATTTAGGGATAATAAGTACATATTTGGTGTGTTTTTTTTTCTGTCAACAGTTATGAATGCAGGAATGAGGAAGTACTTCCTACAAGCCAATGATCAGCAGGACCTAGTGGAATGGATAAATGTGTTAAACAAAGCTATAAAAATTACAGTAAGTATATGTATTTTTTTGAAAAATGTTTGATGTCTGGAATTAATCTTTTCATTTTGAAAATACACCTACCAAATGTTCCCAGCTTACCAACGGGTTTCATACTCAAGCTTTGTTTAAAAGACAGGTGTTCAGAATGTGAATATGTTTTCTTGTACTTGGTGACTATTGGCCCTTTAATCAGCCCATGATTGTCTTTAGCTTATGCACCTAATAAGGAGATATATTACTGCAGATGTTAATCACTTCTTACAACGTTTCTAGGAGAAAATGCGCTTAGCACGTAGAGTTCTACTGGGAGGATATATATTTTTCTTCCAGTATAGTGTAAGAGATTTCCTGTCACCTACCTGGGGAATAGGCACTTCTCTCTTCTAAGCCATGACTGGGATTGGGGTCAGATAGGGAAAGAGTTGAAAACAGGAGCAGGACAAGGGGAGATGAAGGCTGAAAAATGAGGGATAGGGATAGGAATAGTGTCTGAAGGGTTGCGGCAGCCAGAGGGTCCTGCCCACGTGACCCTTGAGAAGTTTGTCTCAGGCTCTAAACTTCTTCCCATGTCCGATTTTTTTCCTTGCGTTCCAGGGCTTGGTACCCTTGCCCTCCTTTCCCATGCTACAATCTTGCTTCTAATGTGTGCTTCTTTTCTTTTTTGGTTTTCTGATGAATATTTATTGATTATTTACACTGTGCCAAATCTTAACACCAAAGGTTTTACTTAAATGAACTGGAAAAGTGAGGCTTAGAAAGATTAATCTACCAGTGTTATAGCTGGTAGATTATGGAGCTGGAAGCCCAGTCCGGTTTGTTGGCTGGAGCCCGAACTCTGAAGTGCAGTGCCTTACTGCTTCTTGAACAAAAACAGCCCTCTCCTTACTCTTTTGTTCCTAAAGCCAAAAACCTTTACTGAGAGAGTTTGCTAGTGATGATGAGCAGCAAGTAGATAGGCTCTATTTTGATTGTACCTTGCCTCACCTTTCCCTTTACACTTTTGTAGAGAAATACATAGGCCTGCCTGGAAAATGTTGGGAAGGAGTTCTTGTGTTGTAAGATTTGTGTCAATTGCATTTTTGTTTTTGTTTTTTTAAATAAAGTGCAGTTATTTACTGACCCTAAGTGACTTATTCTCAAAGAACATGTGCCCTGAAAGTCAGCATATGTTAGTCACTCATTGGTTTCCATCTAAAATGAAGAATTTCATATTTATATCACAACACAATAGAGTCAATATAGTTAAAGCTGTTCTCAGAGTTAAGTCGAATTTTTTTGTTTTGCTCTAGAACAGCTTGTTACCACATGACAGAAAACGCCTACGCACTGCATCTGATCTGTACATGAAGCAGAAGTTATTTTAGGTTTGTGCAGTATCAGGAAAGGAATTTTTTAACCTGATTCAGACATACATATTCTTAAAAGCTTTTAGCTAATCGTTTTAACTCTTCTAATAAATATTCCCTGCTTGAAAAATTTCTTTAGAAAGATAATATCTTGTAACTTTACTAAATTCATGTTTTTCAATTTGCAATAACAAGCAGCACTGGTTTCTTAGTGCTTTAAGAGGAAAAGTAGTGCATAGTCTCAGGCTTTTTACCATTTTGAGGGGTCTTGAATTGCTATGTCTAATTTATCAATGGTATGAAACAGTCTTATACAAATGACACTGGTAAGCTTTTTATCATGAAGGAAAAACAGGTTAGAGATTCTAAGTAGAATTCTAAAAAGACTTCTAAGTAGCTTTTGTGGTCTTGCAATTTTATTTTACATGTTGAAATTTTTATAGTTTTTAAGATAAATTTGTTGGTAAATGATTTTAATGTTTTTATAATTCACATTTGGAAAATATACATATAAGATATAGAAATCCTTATTACTTAATAAAGGATTATAACTGCATTAAAGTGAGTATAGATTTGATAGCACTTATTAAAAATAAACTTTAGATAGATACACATTTAACTCATAGCATAGCAATGAAATAATTTCCTATGCTTTAGTAAGATGCTTTATGTTAATTTTATTCCTTAAAAATATCTTACCAGTTTCATGTGCATTTTATACATTTAAGTATGTTAAAGTGTGGAATCTCTAATTTGTTATGTTTTCCTATGAACATTGCTGATGATTTACATGTAGATTATTTGAAAACTTAAAAATGTACATTTTGATATATGTACTTAATACATAAATCTTTCTATGGGATCACTCTCATTTTGGTCAACTCTGTAATTTAGTGGTCTGCTAAGTACTGTGTGATATATAAATTTAAAAATTTTGGAAATCCAAAAGTAGAGTTTGGAAGGGTGTGGTTTCAAAATAGAGGTCGTTAGAGGGCAATGGGTAAGGGAATGATGATTTTTAAACTATTTCCTAGGTATAATATCTTGCCATTTTAATCCATTATCCTCTAACACTATAGTCTGTGACTTTCCTTACTTAAGTCTAGGTGGGTGCCACTTGAAATTATTTTCCCTTTACAGTTGCTTTTCAACTTATGATGGGGTTACATCCTTATAAACCCATTGTAAGTCAAAAACACAAGTTGAAAATACACTTAATACCCCAACAAACCCACTTGTAAAGTTGAAAAATTGTAAGTTGAACCATTGTAAGCCCCGGACCATCTGTATTACACACGCACAAAAAGGAAAGAGCAGCAATAGGAGAATCAGCCCTGAAGGGGGAGTATCAATGACTGGAGTGAGGAAAGTCAAATTTTAAAGTATGCGTTCCACTGTTCATTTATAGTAATAACAACATAAATACGGTGGGTTCTGTTCCCTTAGTGATTATTAAGGAATGTCTAAGATATACATGGTTTATTCCTGAACAGAGATCCATTATTTTTAAACATGTCTTTTTTAAAATTTAAAAATAAATGTTCGATTTGAATCTAAAAATTAGTCCTTTGAATTTGTGGCAGAAACTCCACAAGTTTGATATATCTTTGATAGAAACTGGAAACAAGTAGATGTAGAATTCTCAGAAAGATTGTAAGACCCAGGAGTTTGTGTCTGCACGTTTTTATCCTCAGTGAATTGAACATTATCACAATTTCATTCTTTTTTTCTTTTCTTTTTTTGAGACAGAGTCTCGCTCTGTTGCCCAGGCTGGAGTACAGTGGTGCTATCCGAGCTCACTGCAGCCTCCGCCACCGGGGTTCAAGTGATTCTTGCGCCTCAGCCTCCTAAGTAGCTGGGATTACAGGTGCGTGCCACCAAACCCAGCTAATTTTTGTATTTTTAGTAGAGACTGGGTTTTGCCATGTTGTCCAGGTTGGTTTTAAAACTCCTGGCCTCAAGTGATCTGCCCAGCTCGGCCTCCCAAAGTGCTGGGATTACAGGCGTGAACCACCACGCCTAGCCCAACATTACATTTTCATTCTTGGTGAATAGAATATCAACTTTCCCTTTAACTTTTGAGAAACCTGCAGCGTTTTTATGTATTTCACTCATAAATACTTAATCTGTTTTGTTCATCTTTTTATTCTCTAGTTATTTTTACCTTTTCTTTTCCTACTATTAGAATTTCCTTCTACTAGGATCACATGCAAATGCCTGCCAAGATTACATTCAGATCTCCTACAAAACATGCTGGGATGTAAAAAAGGATAGAAAGCCAAGGAAAGGGAGAAAAGCAGTAGACAAAGAAACCAAGTGGATTCAGTGTCTGACATGTGCCAACTGCTCAGTGAGATCACTTTTCTGATTTTCATTGGACAGTTGGATGGTTTGGGGCAGGGGTGTATCCTGAAAATGTCTATCTTAATGGCTGAATTTAGACTAAGTTTTACAGTGGTACATATTGTTTTTAAAGGAGTTATCCATGTTCATGGGTATTTTGCTTGAACTTTTCTTGTTCTTAGGGAATAAGATGATTACAAGTTAGATAATTTTTATAGTAAAATGCAGTTCTAAGTTAACTGTTAGCATTTGATTTTATTATAAGGACAAATTAGAAGCAGTGAGCTTAACAGCATAAGCAAGGACTTTTAATATACTGTAATTTAAGAAAAATGGAAAAACCAATATAAATTTCACTATTTTTTAGAATGATTTTAAAGGTTTTTCTTAATAATTTCCAGGTCTGACTAAACTTCTTGAGAGAATAACTGCTAGTTTTCTTATGGGTCGGTCACCTCTTAGCAGCATCTCTCTTTTAATCTAGTTGAATAGATTGTTTTCTCTCTGGTTTCAGGTTCTCTTAATGCTGGTTTCTGTTCTCAGTGAGATAACTGGGCCATATTTTCTCTGTCAGAATAATTGAAATATATGATGCTATTCATTAGAAAATATAATGGGCTTCCCTAACAAATTGTTCCAGGGTATACTATCCTAATTTTATTTGACAAGGAAAATTCTCTTCATTATTTTATTGTCTTTAAAAAGCACTCCAAAATGTGCAGGTTCTTAGAAGAATTGAAGAGGTCTCCAGGATTCTCTTCTCTTTCCTGTTTTCTCTGTCTCTTGTTTCTGCGGATGAGGGCATTGTAGTATGAATATGAACCAGAGGCTGGAGGATTGGGCCTGAGGCCTGAGAGAAACCACTTCAAGGGAGGCAGGTGGGGGAGGAAGGGAGAGGGAGTTTTAGAAGTCACTTAAGAGAGAAGTCATTTATTATATCCATAAATTACATTTGTGTGGATTGGGACTTACTGTAGCTCAGCATCCTTTCATATACACATGGACCATGTTTGCTCAATATTTTGCAGAAAGCTGCTTTGCAAATCCTTATCTGCATTGTATACCCTCTTTTCTACAAATCTGGTGGGAGTAGCATCGTATAGAAGAAGAGCACAGGTTTTAGAGCAGTGTTTCTCAAAGTGTGGTTTATGAAACTCCTGCCTCAAAAATGTCTGGTGTTCTTGCTTAAAGTGCAGGTTTTTGGGCTGCACTATAGATAGGTTGAGTCAGAATTTCTGGGTTCGAAGCAGGGGAATCTGAAGTTTTAAATAATGTTCCTGGGTGATACCTTACGCGCTCTGAAGTTTGAGAAACCACACTGCTTTGGAATCACACTAATAAACGGTTTGAGCCTTTGAATACAATGTGAGTGGTGTCCTGTAGTTCTACCAGTACTCTATTAACAGGAATTATCTATGTGACAAGCAAACTATTTAAGTTAAGTGTTTCTATACCACTACTTCAGTGATTGTCTGTAGTATTTGTCATAGTGTTTCTGAAAGACTGCAAGGTTCCAAATGCCCTTTAAATCATTGGAGAAAGACTAAATCATGTTCAACATCATAATTGATGCTGAGCAGATTTTATTACATTTTATTCACAGCCTTAAAAATGTATAATTTAAATATAGACCGTGTGCTAAACAGTCTACAGATAGAAATAATGATTAACTGAGTACCTTATTTACTGAATAGATCACATAAGAAAAGCAAAAATATATGTTAAAAATTTGTGATACCTCTGATTCTTTCATCCACTTTAGTGAGGTGTTAATGTGAGATTCTGCTGTTACCACAGTCATTATTTTCCTGTACTTGTGAACGATTTATCATTGATCCAAGTATTGGAATTCCTTCTTTAAATTTCTAATGAAAAGGTTTGTTTTGAAACTTCTGATTTGTTTTAAGAATTTTGCTATTCTTTTTTCTGCTGACTTTGGATTCATCCATTGAGTCTTTCAACATTTATTGAATACACTATCGTTTTGGTAATAGTCTGTGTCTTGAAGCCAGGAAAGACTGAATATGCCACAATCCCAGAATCATGGGTAGGAATGGAGAAAGGGAAGAAAACAGCAAAGAGCTGTAAGCCAATAGTAAGTGTGCCAATAAACAGGGTCTAGAGCACAGCAGTTGGGCTTGGAAGAGTTACACACACTTGGCTAGAATGTATTATAGTCAGGATGTGAACCTATATTCCCTAATGCCCCTGAGCCTATTCCTTACCTCTTAGGTGGGGGTAGAGCCCCTATGCATAGGGTCGACAGGAGTAGTAAAGGAGAAAAATGTATGTACTAGTACCTGCCCGAGTAAGCACTCATTAAGTGATACCTATATTATAAAACATTATTCTAACAGAAAAATTAGTGTGATAACTTAAGGTGTACATACATGGATTATAATTTTTATATGTATTTGTCAACTGTATACAAACGGATGAATAATTAGAAATTCTGTGAGAAAACGGGTTCACATGTATAATGCCAGTTGCAAAATGATTCATTTTATTTACTATTTCAGGTACCAAAGCAGTCAGACTCACAGCCTAATTCTGATAACCTAAGTCGCCATGGCGAATGTGGGAAAAAGCAAGTGTCTTACAGAACTGATATTGTTGGTGGCGTACCTATCATTACTCCCACTCAGGTAATTAAGTAACTCTTCTATTGTGTGAGGGTCTAATTATTGTATATTGATTTTTATATTATTAAAACTAAGTGCATCTTTGCTTAATTAGTATAATATTCAATTACTATAAAATATTTTTGTTTATTTCAAAAGTATTTATTATAAAAAATTTGGAAATTACATAACATTTAACACTTCTCATGATTTCTCTGAGCCTTTCTTCATTGTACTTTTCACCTCAGAAATGGAGATAGGAGTTGTATATTACATTTTGTAAACAGATTTTTTCACTTCTATCATGAACATTTTCCAAGTTATCAGAAATCCTTTTATATCATTTTTAATGAGTGCATAGTACTTCTTCCATGGATTTACCATAAATTACAAATCTTCTATTGGACAAATAGAGTTCCTTTTCGTTTTTGTTTCTTTTACTTTATAAACAGTGCTATGATGAATATTCTTAAAGGAGAAATTCCTAGAAATAAAATTGCTGACTCAAGAGTTTGCAAGTAGTAATTTTTAAAATCTATTTTTTCTACAATCTGGCCTAAGTGAGCTAAACAGAAGACTGGCATTTTAACTAAATTATATCTCAGAAGTGCTAATATGCTAAATTAAGTCTTTATTTGAGTTTTAGGAAAAATATAAATTTATATACAATTTTTGATGAAATTAAAACTCTTGTCTGAGCTTGAATTTCTTGTTTTGCTATTGAAAAGGATGAATTTATAATGGATATTAAGTTACTAGTAGTTGAGAAACCGAGAATTTTAAAGTAATCAATTGGTATTGCCAAGCTTGGGTATTTTCATTACCAGTGT
This sequence comes from Hylobates moloch, assembly GCF_009828535.3. Taxonomy (NCBI): domain Eukaryota; kingdom Metazoa; phylum Chordata; class Mammalia; order Primates; family Hylobatidae; genus Hylobates; species Hylobates moloch. The sequence goes on along the minus strand of NW_026652278.1, from coordinate 11,025,256 downwards.
GCCTTTTGAACTCAAAAGACTTTGACACTTTATAAATCTTTTAAATCAGATTGTATCATTCCCCACATTTTTCAGGTCTTTTGCTATGGGAGAGTGATTAGTGGGATTAGAAATCTTACAACATTAATTAATTAATTAACTATTGAGTGCTTTCTTTATGCTTGGCAAAGGGTATGTTAATGAACAGAAATTCCCTGCTGTCATAGAGCATACATTTTTCACCAAAGTTGGATAAAAAAATAAGCTAGGATTGTATGTTTACTTTTTCCAAAAGTAATGATTTTAAACTATTAACCTGGTTACTATGTGTCTAGATTAAGCTTCTTTCACTGGTATTATGACCTACCTTGACATAAGGGGTGAGACTATTTTCCTGTAGCTGTGTTAAGATACTGTATTAGTTTGTATCTGTGGCTGTTTTAATTTTGTTTAGAGTTAAGATTTTGTTGCATTGTAATTTTGGTATAGATATTTCAGTAGTTTCTAAGATTTTATCGGGGGCATAATTTTATTGCGTCATTTATTTTGTAGTATAGTATTAAAAATTACAAAATAATATATATCTATCATAAAAGGCAAAAATTGGTAAATTGGACCTCATCAAAATAAAAAATACTTGCTCTATGAAAGACCTTCTTAAGAGGATGAAAAGAAAAGCTACAAACTGGGAGGAAGTATTTGCAAACCACATGTCCAACAAAGGACTTTTATCTAGAACATAGAAAGAACTCAGAACCCAACAGTAAAAAGCCCAAGAAATCCAATTAGAAAATTCATGAACAGATAATTTCATCAAAAGATAAAAGATAAACAGATGGTAAGTAAGCACATGAAAAGATGTTCACCATCATTAGCTAGTAGGGAAAAAATACAAATTAAGAGCACAAGAAGAGATCACTGCACACCTATCAGAATGGCTAAAATAAAAGTGACAACACAAATGCTGCCAAGGATGAGGAGAAACATAATCTCTCAGGTGTTGCTGGTGGGAATGAAAATTAGCCACTCTGAAAAACAGTTTAGTGTTTTTGTTTTGTTTTGTTTTTTTAATAATAAAAGTAAGCTTGTGATTACTGTACAACCCAGCATTTGCAGGCCTGGGTGTTTGTCGTAGAGAAAGGGAAAATTACGTTCACATAAAAACTTGTGCATGAATGTTGATAGCAGCTTTTTTCCTAATAGCTAAAAGTGGGAAATAACTCAAATGTCCTTTAATGGGTGAACAGTTAAACAACTGGTCATCCATCCATACCATGGAAATACAGCATTAAAAAGGAATGAACTCTAGATACAAGGAACAGTCTGGACGAATCTCTAGAGAATTATGCTGAGTGAAAAAAGATAATCTCAAAAGATAACCCTCTGTATGCTTCCATTTACATTATATTTTCAAAATGTCAAAATTATAGTCTTGGAGAACAGATTAGTGGTTGCCAGGGGATTTAGGGGTAGGAGCTCTAAAGTTCACAAAGGAGACTTGGGGTGATAACCAATTCTGGGTCTTAAATGTAGTAGTTACACAGATCTACACATGTGATAAAACTGCATAGAACTGTATAGACACACATAGACAAATGAATGTATGTAAAACTGGTGGAATCCGAATAAAGTTTGTGGGTTGTGCCAATGTCCATTTCTTGTTTTTTGATAATGTTATGCAGCTTCCCTTTGAGGGGAAACTATTGAAAGGGTACATGGGACCTGTTGTACTTTTTTTGGGCAGCTTCTGGTGAATCCTTACAATTATTTCAAAATAAAAAGTTAACTCCTTCCCCAAAAAAGAGCACTGGTGGCAGGACTTGTGCAAAACAAGAGGAATGGAAATTTGTGCTTTAATCAGTGACAGGAAAATTAAGAGTAAGTATCTCAGATTAATTAGAAAACTCTTCAAAAATCTGTTTCTAACTAATCTAAGGTGGATTTTAAGATTTTCTACTGGGATAACATGAAATAAAAGTATGCTAAACAAGAAAATTATTTTGCTTCATTTTAGAAAGAAGAAGTAAATGAATGTGGTGAAAGTATTGACAGAAATAATCTGAAACGGTCACAAAGCCATCTTCCTTACTTTACTCCTAAACCACCTCAAGATAGTGCGGTTATCAAAGCTGGATATTGTGTAAAACAAGGAGCAGTGGTGAGTGCTTAACAAAACACATGAAGTAATGAAAAAGGATTACGTTCTGGCAAACTCAAATTAACATGGAAATTGTTTGCTTTATTTTATGAAAGACCCAAAGTGAGAGACCAGCATGCTGAGGAGAGTCAGGAGATAAAATAGGGGATATTCTCTGTTTATAATTCAATGCTGCTATTTGCTTGGTTTGCAGGGGGCCAGGAAAGTTAATGCCCATTGCCACTGACTTTCAGTTTAAATGAGCTTTCCTAACAGTTTAATGTTTTAGAAAGTGTTTCTATTCATCTCTACTCATACTTAGAGTGGGTCAGGGAAAGAGAGCTGTAGTGGGGAGATGGCAGGCCAGCGGCAGGAGAAGGAGTGGGGCATAGGAGGTCTCTTCCTTGATTAGGCATTGGCCTGACCTCCGTGGTAAGCTCTCTGACCTTGGGCTACTTACTTAACCTCTCAGGCCCTCAGTTTCTGTCTTAAGGAATATCATATAAAACCTACCATCTAGGGTTTTGTTTTTGTTTTTTAAGAGATGTAAATAAGAAAGGTGTGTGTCCCTTTGCACAGCACCTGGTACTTAGTAAAAGCTGTTGTGGGTTAGCCCAGGTATTCCCATGTAATCAGTTCCATGATGAATTTTTTGCAAGAGCAAGTAAATTTACCAGTATTTCTAAGGTTGCAACATACCTTAGTATCTAAGCCATTCTTTCTATGTGAACAAAATCTTTAGAATTTCATGAGAAAATTAACTTTAAAGTTTGAAAATGTTTTTTAAGTCTGTGAGTAAAGAAATACTTAAAATTATTTTGGTGGTTCTGTTTGACTTCTCATCACTTTTTGGCAACTCTTAATTTTTTTAGGGCAGCCAGGGGAATGTCCTTTCACCTGTTTGACCTGCTTTAGGCTGAGGAAAATGATGGTGAGGTCAGGGGTTTCTTACTGTAGAATGTCTGCAGATAGAGTCAGAATTCTCATCAGGCTGTGATGCTCAGTTGTGTGTAGATTGAAAGCCCTAATTTACACACAACTGAGCATCATAGCCTGATGGTTCCTTTTTGTTTTACTCTTAAGTCCAAAATACCAGTCAGAGATATTTAAGTGCTTTTGCAAAAACTATATTTTATTGACAAAAAATATTTGTACAAAATAGGTTTACTTTATTAACTATTTACTGCTTTACTACTATGTATAAAGTACTTGTGGAATAATTCATGTGTTTTTACAGATGGAGAAACTTGATGTGGTTTAATAACATTTCCTGTGTTTGCTCTTTACATGGGGGGGGGGGGGGGGGGGAGTAGGAGGAAGGGCAAGTGCTTTAAAAAAAAAAAAAAAGTTTCAACATTAAAAATATGAAATAGGCCAGGCGTGGTGGCTCACGCCTGTAATCCCAGCACTTTGGGAGGTCAAGGTGAGCGGATCACCTGAGGTCAGTAGTTTGAGACCAGCCTGACTAACATGGTGAAACCCTGTCTCTACTAAAAATACAAAAATTAGCTGGGCATAGTGATGGGAGCCTGTAATCCCAGCTACTCGAGAAGCTGATGCAGGAGAATTGCTTGAACCTGGAAGGCAGATGCAGTGAGCCGAGATCGCGCCATTGCACTCCAGCCTGGGTGACAGAGCAAGACTCTGTCTCAAGGGAAAAAAAACAAAAAAACAGCACATAAAATGATACAGTAAAAGATGAAAGCCAGGCACCAGAAATTGAATTAGGAATTCAAAGCCTGGGTAGCTAGAGAGGGATGAGGTTTAATTTATCGCCTCTCTAAGGGAAGTAATGAGATTTTTCAGTGCTTGGCATGTCTGATTGTGGGTTCATATCAGGGTAATTAAGTGATGACTAACATTTGACGTGCTTAGAAACACAAGTCTTATGTCTGTGTTCATCTCTGGTAGATGAAAAACTGGAAGAGAAGATATTTTCAATTGGATGAAAACACAATAGGCTACTTCAAATCTGAACTGGTATGTTGTTACGTCATAAATGTTGCTAGAAGAATGTTTGAAAAGTGTTGCATTGTAGTGATTATATATAGTTTCTTGTACTGTTCTCTAGTTTTAGAATAAGTCTAGTTTTTAGAGGTACGTATGGTTTATTTGGTTGTGATGCTTTTGGTTAATGATATTTTTCTTAAATACATTTTTAAGTAAAAAGATCCTGTCTTAAAGCAGCATTCCACCTTGAAAGATCTGAAGATCTCAGAATCCTCTAGTGTATAAATTCTCTCTAAAGGGGCTGTCCTCTTGGGGGGTTAGCCCCACGCGGAGTAGGGAGAGAAGGGCATCTACATGGCGAAGGGGTGGTGGCAGAGATGGGTGAATGGTCACATACACACTGATTGATAAAATCAGGAACTATATTAAGAATAATAGAAGCCAAGTCTTTTCAGAGAAACAATACTTTTTGGTGAATGAATGTATATCTATATGTATGATGAGGAATGAGATATTTACATAGTTTCAAAGTACCTATCTACTAAAATAGGTATTAAGTATTGGACAAGGGGAAAAAGAGTAACATTGCAGTGAGGAAAGTGGTGTAAAGAATTCTGTCTGTAAAAGTCAATATTTAACCCTCTGTATTTCTACCTTCTCTTGAGATTTTCTTTACCTATTTCACATTGACTCATAAATCACTTCACATAAGATGTTTTTATCCTCCCTGAAGGTAGAATCAGAAATTGAAATTCCCTCTTTGCCTTGTTTGAGTTGCATCCTTATTTAAAATATTGTAGGGCGAACTGAGTCTTGAAATAGCTTATTGGATAAATTGAATGCAATTCTGTAGTATAAATGTCTGTCCTCCCTCTTCTTTTTGTATGGGACCTTTGAGAAGGGAACTTACACTTTATTTGAATGAAGTCACCAGAACAGCATTGTCCACTAGAACTTTCTGCACAAATGGAAATGTGCCGTATCTGTATTGTCCAAGGGCACTAGCTACATGTAGCTGTTGAGTGCTGGAAATGTGGCTAGTGTGACTGAGGAACTGACTTTATTTCATTTTAATTAATTTAAATTTACATCATTACACACAATGGCCACTGTATTGGCCAGCAGAGCACTAGTGTATAGGAAGGGAATATTTTCAGATTCACCTCAGGAGTCAGCTCTTCTGGGAAGCTTTTAGACTCTGGGTTAAGTGTCTTCTCTTTATATGCCCTGTGGTACCCTATGCATACTTGTATCATAATGCTCTTCCCAGAGTTTTGCAATCACATGCCTTCTTGTCTTTGCAACGAAATTAAATGAGCTTCTTAAGGGTAAAGACTCTTGTAGTCTTTTATGATCACAGGGCCTGGCACTTGATAGACACTAAGTGTCTTTGAATGAATGAAAAATGGCATAGCATAGCAAGAAATGCCATTTTAGCATGGGGCTTTCTCAAAGCTTAAGAGCCTCAACTGGAAGTAGTAGTTACTTGGTTCAGAAAGTACCTGCCTTGTTGTCTCAGAAGGCTATCCTTGTGCTTGGTTAGCAGGTTGTCTCATTGATTTTATTTAAAGCCAGTACTCCTGGGAAGAGTCATTCATGCAACAGACATTCATTGAACTCTCCATGAACCTGGTGCACTGTTCTGGGAACTGGAAATAAAAGAGAATAATTAGCAAAATTCTCTGGCCTTCAGGAGTTCAGTTTTGGTGGGGAAATTGACATGTGCCCCCATCATCAACAGTAGTTTTAATAATTAGGAATATTTTTAGTATTTAGAAATTGCAGATAAAGCTGGAAACCTTTAAAGGTCAATAATTATAATTATACTTAAGTTTTCCTAACTTTACAGAGTATAGTTTATCTCCTATGGTAGTTCTTTGTTCTTCCTCTCAAATTTCACAGAATAATGCCCAGCATACAGGTTTTCAAAACTTAGTATTTCTGTAATAGTTCTTGTTTCAGCTCCCCCTCCCCCAGTTTTAACATTTCTGAAATCTTAGCAGTATGTCTTAGAGTTGCTAAGGACGAGGGGCAGCCAGGCTGCAGCTGTGCTGTAGCTGACTGCTTGCCATATGCACAGTACCTCTGGGTAAAATCCAGAAGACACCGGCGTCAGCATGTGCAGAAAAGGGTGCTGGCAGCTTGGGAGGAAATCTCAGGGACACCGTGAAACATTCTTAAATACTGCATCACCAACACTCTTTTTGGCACAAAGAATGGCTTGGAGTGAAAAATATGGACATTGGTGGCTCCAAGTCAAAAAGTGATTCAGAAGATCTGGAATCTGAATGTGAAATCTTAAAAACTGTAACCAGTTTATCTTGTTTATATTTCTCTTTTTTATATATGCTCAAGAATAATATATGATAAAAATGTTTAAAGTGTAAATGGGCTCTTTTATAAAACCTTTTCATCATGAAAAAATGTAAACCTACCCTTTTAGTAGATAGAAATAATATGTGGAACCTGCATATACCCATCACCTAGATGTCATAATTGTTAACACATGGCTCAGCTCGTCTTGTTTCTTCTGTTTCACCACCCACTTCCTGCTTCATATTTTGAGGCAAATCCTAGATGTCTCCCATTTCATCTGTAAATATCTCAGTGTGTATCTCTAAAAGATCATTTAAAAATTTTAAAAATAAGTATAAAAGACTTAATTGCACAGCCGAAAAACTGGTGAAAATATTTGCAACATGTATTAGAGACAAAACTTATAAGGAATCTTAAAAACTGAGGAGATTTTTCCTCACCTACTTTGCTCTCTTTTCCTTCCATCAATCTGAAACGATTCAGACTCCAATTTATTAGATGAGGCAAAGAACATGGGCATCCAAGAGGAACCAGTGTAGCTTTGTGTGGGTGTCAGAGCCCATGCAGGACAAGGAGGCTGTCCTCTTGGGGGGTTAGCCCCAGGTGGAGTAGGGAGAGAAGGGCATCCACATGGGGAAAGGGTGGTCGCAGAGATGGGAGAATGGTCACATACACACTGATTGATAAAATCAAGAACTATATTAAGGATAATAGAAGCCAAATCTTGTCAGAGAAACAATACTTTTTGGTGAATGGATGTATATCTGTATGTGTGATGAGGAATGAAATATTTGCATAGTTTCAAAGTACCTGTCTACTAAAACAGGTATTAACTATTGTACAAGGGGGAAAAGAATAACATTACAGTGAGGAAACCTGGCAGATACCACTTTACTCAGGTTGGTCAGATGATTAAAGGGAATGTCATTGGTAATGAGGTAAATTGAAATCACCTGACAGGATAGTGGAAGAAGAAGACAGCATCACTTCTGTGAAACCCCTGCCCAAGGTATGTAATCAGAATCCCATCATGAGGCACACCCAAATGAGGGACATTCTACAAAATAACTACCTTGCAATCTTCATAGAGTGAAGATTATGAAAGCCAAGGAATAATGAGGAACTGTTCCAGACTGAGGGAAAGAAAATATTTGACAAGCAGATGGTGTTCGTGCTTCTGAACTGAATCCTTTTGCTCTAATAAAAGACATTTTGGGCACAGTTTTCTGATTCTGATGATTGTATTGTGATTATGTAAGCGAATGTCTTTGTAGGAAAAGTATTCAGGGGTAGTGTGGGACAGGTCAGCAACTCACTCTGAAATGGTTCAGGAAAATCAGTTCTTTGTGCTGTATTTTCAATCCTTGTATAAATTCGTGTTTGTTTCAAAGATTAAAAAAGAGAGAAAATGGAGGGAAAAATATCTGGTGGGCAAATGAACAAAAGACATGACTGGGCAATTCATTTAAAAATTAAAATACGTCTTAAAATATTTAAAAAAATTCAGCATCACTGATAGAGAAATGCAAATTAAAACTGCAATGAAATATTCTCATCTATCATGAGAAGGTTGTGGCTGAGTTAAGGGATTGGCAAATGCAGCCGGGCGCGGTGGCTCATGCCTGTAATCCTAGCACTTTGGGAGGCCGAGGCGGGTGGATCACCTGAGGTCAGGAGTTCGAGACCAGCCTGACCAACATGGAGAAACCCCATCTCTACTAAAAATACAAAAAAAAAAAATCAGCCGGGCGTGGAGGCGCATGCCTGTAATCCCAGTTACTTGGGAGGCTGAGGCAGGAGAATCGCTTGAACCCAGGAGGCGGAGGTTGTGGTGAGCCGAGATCGCGCCATTGCACTCCAGCCTGTGCGATAAGAGTGAAAACTCTGTCTCAAAAAAAAAAAAAAAAAAAGATTGGCAAATCCCCACCCACCCTGCCCAAAAGCAACTGTAAATGCCATTCTGTAAACCAAAGGAATCAGGAACCCTTGGTGATGTGACTGATTTCAGAGCTGGGGCAGATAAAGTACAAGCTGAGTTCAGAAAGTGAAGTTGTGCCAGAGAATAAGGAAGTGGCTCAGAGAATGAATGGAACATGTCAAAAGGACACAGAAATTACCTTGAAGGAGCTGACCAAAATGCAGACAATTTAAACAACAAAATAAGTAATGATAGTAATGGAATATAACCCATAGAATAAAATGAGTCATGAATAAATAAATGGAGAAGGAAAAATATTTCCTTAGAGTAAAATTCTATTTAATATATGTAGATGGATTGATGGGGTTAGAAAAATCACCATTTGGCAGCCACTAGTAATGGTTTCAGGCAGGAGTTTTCAGGGTTTGATAAAACTAGTTGCAAAATTATGATGGGAAACCTGGTATTACTATAGGTTCCAGGTATCTCCCCACAAGATACTTAACAATGACAAAGGGAAAAAGTAATTTTACAGTTACTGGCAAATATGACCTTAAGCAACAGATCAGGGTTAACACACCAGTGACAGGACAAGCCACCATCAGGTGTGTACCTCCTAATAGTGGTCCACTGAGAAGAACAGTGTCATGTCTGTGGCTTCCTGTCAAAAATGTATAACCTGAATCTCAGCACGAATAACAGACAAACACAGACTGGGGGGTGTTCTACAAAAATAACTGGCCTGTACTTTTTTAAACTCTGAAAAATGAATGAAGAACTATTCCACAGTTAAAGGCGACATGACAGCTACATACATGGTATGATCCTGGATTTAACTCTGGATCAGAAAATGGTTTTTGTGCTGTAAAGAATACAAGTAGGGCAGTTAATGAAATCTGAAGATGGTCTGTAGGTTATAGTATTGCATCAGTGTTGAGTTTCCAGTTTTCATAATTGCACTGTGGTTATGCAAGAGCACATCCATGTTTTAGGAAATACACACTGAAGTATTTAGTAAAGGTACATCATATTTACAACTTAACCTTCAAGCATGTGAGGAATCTATATATATACATATACTCTCACACACATATATAAACATAGATAATGATAAAGCAAATGTAAAATATCAACAGTTTAGAAAACAAGGTGTAGGTTATGCAGAAATTCTTTGTATTATTTTTCTTAGTCTCTTATTAAGTGTGAAATTATTTCAAAATTAAACTATTTTGTAAAACTTTTTAAAAAAGATTTATGATTTTTTTTTTTTTTTTAAAAAGCACTCCCAGCTGGGTGCGGTGGCTCACGCCTGTAATCCTAGCATTTTGGGAGGCCAAGGTGGGCAGATCGCCAGAGGTCAGGCGTTCGAGACCAGCCTAGCCAACATGGTAAAACCCTGTCTCTACTAAAAATACAAAAATTAGCTGGGCGTGGTGGCAGGCACCTGTAATTTCAGCTACTCGGGAGGCTGAGGCAGGAGAATCCCCTTGATCCCAGGAGGTGGAGGTTGCAGTGAGCCAAGATCGCACCATTGCACTCTAGCCTGGGCAACAAGAGTGAAACTCCATCTCAAAAAAAAAAAAAAAAAAGCACTCTCTCATGGTTTAGTTTTATTTTTGGTGCTACATAAAGTAATGGTATGTCTTAATCTCACGCTGTCATATTCAATGAAATATGTATATTGTATTTTATGGAATGTATACTAGAAATATGCTATTAGGAACCAGTTTTATATTTGTATCTTATATCTACTTTGTAACCTTGGGTGAGATACTTAACATATCTAATCTGCAGTTTCACCACATGAATAGTAGTACATGTGTTGTAGGGTTGGGGAAAGTGTGAGATAAAACATTTAAAACCTAGCAGATGTCTCAGCACTTAGTAAACATTCAATTTTGTATTTATATAAAAGTGATATTTGTAAAATCACAAATTTAAGTCAAAGAAGCAGGATGTGCACTTGCTCTGCTGCCTTGTATATCAAAGTGACATTCCAGAAAAGGAGGTGCTGCGCATACTGGTACGTGGGTCCATCGGGGAAAGTCTGATGGCTAATAGCTTTTAATTAGCTACACTGCCCTTAAGGCCAGAAATAATGTGAATAAGGGCCGTATGCAGTTTTTCTTGTTTCAAACAACAGTGTATATAAGGTTATAGTGTTTGAGCTGTTCAGATGCTGGATGGTTTAGGAAGATAGATTTATTTCTGAGATGTGCTTCAGAAAAGAAGTGTGATTTTCACATGGGTCTCCAAATAAGACAGCTAACCTTTGAAAGGATTTTAAGAATAAGCACCATGTATCTGTTTTTTTTTTTTTTTTTTTTTGCCAGGAAAAGGAACCTCTTCGCGTAATACCACTTAAAGAGGTTCATAAAGTCCAGGAATGTAAGCAAAGGTAAGGAACCGCTCTGACATGATGCCTGGCACAAGTTATAAACACAGAATAGTGCCTTAGTTTGAGTAATGTACTTACAGATTACATTTTTCCATATTAATTGTAGTGACTTTTAACTCTTTATAGTTGAGATACACTAGAATTTTCAAAACCCTCAGATTAAAGTATTGAACTACTTTGTTCATTTGAAAACTAAAAATTAGGAAAGAATCCTTTATTTGTTTCTTTGAAAACTAAAAATACAGAAACAGCTTATTAATGGAAAGGAATAAATTTAATATGAACAACTTATGGTTAGGCCATCAGATTTGACAAATTGATGTGTTGATTTTAGTGTTTAAAAGATGCAGTAGAATAGAGCTTTACAAGAAAATGTGTTAGCTGTGACAGTGTTTCACCAAACTGATTACTAAAAACTCTGAACTTTAAAGTTGCTTTATGAACTTTTTCTAAAAGTAAAACTACATGAAATATGTAAAATCTTACATGAAAATAAATGGGAAAAGATAATTTGGGTTTGTTAAATCAGTGCTTTAACTCATTTATTTATTGACGCATACTGGGTACTGGGTAAACAAATGAAAGAGAAACTATCAAACAACTGCTATTTAAGTATAATTGGATTTTTTTTTTTCATATAGCGACATAATGATGAGGGACAACCTCTTTGAAATTGTAACAACGTCTCGAACTTTCTATGTGCAGGTAAGATACTTATTTGGCAATTAATAGATCCTCCTAACAAGAAATTAATAATTTTAGAGGTGAAATAAACATAAATAAGCTTGTTGCACTTGAGGTTAAAAAAAATGACAACTGCAATTCACCAGCTTAATAAAAGGGTGCTGTATATAGAGTTATTGGTGGGGTTATATGTTCAGGAAGTGGGAGTATTTGTTATGAATTAGTGAACTAGAGCTAAGTATTTAGAGAAAGGGAAATGCTTTTAATTTAGATGTTAAGTGTGTACTTTCAAGTTGGATTATTTTTGCACATATTTTAGAATTTTGATTTTTCTATTATATCATTTTTTTGGTAACCTTATTAAAAAAACCCATAGTAAAAGTAGACAGTAGATCTATATAGTTTCACTAATAGTAGGCAGCCTGTATTTAAGTTCAAATTGTACTTTTTGCAAGCCTCATTGAATTATTTAAATGGGAAATTTTAAGAAAAGATTTGGGCTGGCTGTGGTGGCTCACACCTGTAATCCCAGCACTTTGGGAGGCCAAGGCAGGCACATCACTTGAGTCCAGGAGTTCGAGACCAGCCTGGGCAACATGGCAAAGCCCCATCTCTACTAAAAATACAAACATTAGCCAGCCGTGGTGGTGCAGGCTTGTAATCCTAGCAACTTGGGAGGCTGAGGCACGAGAATCGCTTGAACCCAGGAGGTGGAGGTTGCAATGAGCTGAGATCGTGTTACTGCACTCCAGCCTGGGTGACAGAGACCCTGTCTCAAAAACAAAAAAAATCAAAAAAAGGATGATTTGTTTTTGTTTTATTGAAGTTAAATATGCCTATTCCAGAAAACTTGGAAAATATAGAAAGATTTCAGAAAAATGTGGTTTATAAAACATTCAGTCCCACATTGAGGCAACCATTCTTATGATTTTGCTCCCTTTCTTAAGGTATATATTTTTATAATAGGTGGGGTCATACTAAATATAGTATTATATCCTATTTGTTTCATATATTGTTATTTTTTTCCCATGTCATTAAAAATTATCTGAAAACCTTTTAGAACTGCACCATACTCCATTGATGTTCCACCAGTAAATTGTTTCTGTGTTACTCTGTTGCTGAACGTTCATGTGCATAGTTGTTGTACATTTACTGCAATAAATGATGTGATGAAAAACATCTTTGTGCATTACTTTGCCTGATTTCTTTAGGGTAAGTTTCTAGATCGAGATTAACTATCAGAGCATGACCCTTTCTATTTTGTCAAATTGATTTCTAGAATTGTATTTCCATTAGTAATCAATGAAGTATACTCTACCTTTGGCTACTTTTAGTTTTTTTTTTTTTTTTTTTTTTTAAGTCTTTGTTAATATTACTTATTCAAAAATATCCTGCATTTTAAATTTTTTCATATTTCTAGATTCTAGAAGTGTAAGGGATTCTAGAATCTAGAAACAAGAGGCGGTATCTCTGCACCCCGCTCGGGGCCTTATTTAATTGGATTAATTTCATAGTAAGGTTTAAAATTCACATTGAAAGCCAGACCTATCTGTCAATACTTGTTGTAGGATTTAGGGTACTACCTGAAATTATTTCCAGAAAAATATGTAAAAGAATGTCAGAATTTTTAAAAATTATACAACTACATAAATATTCTTGTAGCAGATTCAGACAGTGTAGCAGTAGGTAGAGTGAAATAAGAAGAGTTTTTCTTTGACTTCCTCCTCTCCTTGATTTCTCTCTGGAGGTATTCATTACTGACGCCTGTTGATGGGTCTGATCTTGACATTGAAGTGCTCAATTTATGTCTCTGTGTAGTTAAGACCTAGCAAAACCTGGCTTTAAAAAAATGATTTCTAAATTTTTTGGAAACAGTTGCCTTAGAGTGATTTTGTTGATGACAGTATTTAAGTTATCAAAATAAATACATTGGCTTTGTAGTAGTAGGTCATTTTGAGAAAAAATTGTTTGAATGAGTTCTTTTTTCTTTTAGGCTGATAGCCCTGAAGAGATGCACAGTTGGATTAAAGCAGTCTCTGGCGCCATTGTAGCACAGCGGGGTCCCGGCAGATCTGCATCTTCTGTAGGTTTCCTGCTCTCTGGGGTGATACTCCCTTGGGTCTCCCCCATCCTGTCAAATTGTTTTGCTTCCTCTCTCCCAATCCATCCGGTTTCTTTCTTTATTGAGATTTATTTGCATGTTGACTTTTATACCAATTGGACTTGCAAGAAGTAATGCATTTCTAATTTAATGCTTCCTTGTAGTATTATGTATACATAACTTTCTGTGCATTGTATTATGTTAAATGCACAAGTAGGGCAACTAAAGAATAAACATTTCCTTGCTTTGTTTTAGGAGTTCTTACTTGTCAGTAGCTCTAGATTTGGCATAATTTGACAGATTCTTAGTATGGTATGTGATCAGGATCATGTAAGACTTTTAGTTGTAGCGTTACACAGTTTTGTGAACGTCTCGATTTCCTCTTTACTTCCTCTGATTTCAGTTCCAGTTTTTTTGTTTTGTTTTGTTTTTTACCTTTGGCTTAACCATGCCATAAGATCACTGAGCAGCTGGGGCCTGAAATGCAGTTCAGTGCTCCCAGTGTTTCCATTTCATGTTTTAATTCTCATTTTAAAACCTGCTTTAATAACCTGCTTCTGAAAACTACCATAATTATCTTTGTGGTAGTGTGATAAAATTGAAATACAACTAAACATTCTGCTCAGAAATTTTTTTTAAAAGATTATTCTTGTGTTCAAGTACATAAGAATTAGATTTGCCTTTGGAATACTTTGGCCACTGATCTCAGGTCTGAAAATTTAAAGTATCTTAAAATGTAACACTGCCATCTGCAGAAAGTAGTCTCATATGTAGCATGATAGCCTTTATTATCTAGATTTACTATGATATATATGCTAGATACTTACACTTTTAATATTTTTTTCTGATAGTATTATATTGCCTTTTATTAGTTTTCTGGTAGTGATAACTACAGATAAATAAATAGAAATCAGTGTTTCTGATTTCTTAGTTGTTAAGTCATTCTCTCTTTATATCCTTTTTGAAATATCTAAGAAGTCACTTTCATAGATGTTCATTTTGTAACTGCGTGTATTTTATGTGACTTTTTCAGCAGTCAAGTATGAGACTCTCTGCAAAAACAATGTCTGTTGGGAAGAGGAAAAGTTGGAGAAGGATGTTTGTGTTTTGTGCTTTGTGGTGGGGGCAAATTAGACTATCTAGCTATGACTGTCAGCACAACTTTCTCTTTTCCTCCCTCTACCCAGTATAGGTTAACTCTAATCTTAGCTTTGCACTGTGTTCCAGATGCGGCAGGCCAGAAGGCTGTCGAACCCTTGTATACAGAGGTATACATCAAGAGCTGGTGAATGCAGCACGTATGTGGGCTCTCACGCAAACGTGCCTTCTTAGTGGAGGGCCCAGACTTACTACTTACAACTGATCATAGAAAGTTGAGTTAACCAAACTGCCTTTTGCAGTTATCATAACTGATTTTGTCAATACTAACGCAAACTGTTTCACTGTAGTCATCAGGTTGGATATGTGTATTTAAAAATAAAAAATAAAACATACAACTTTACTAACAGAAAGAGACATTAACATATAAAAATTAATATACTCAACTGCCGCAAGAGTTTCAATTTCTATATTTTATGTATTTAAAAATTTTTAAGATACAATACTTATGAAATGCACCATTGTTCTAATAATATATGCAAACTAATGCATGCATATGCATTGCATAAACTGTACATTACTATAGTTTGCATGGCATTTAAAAATCTCTGAAATTTAGCCATCTAATAGGACTCTGTAGTGTTTTGGTAATTTGTAGCACTTTGATTTCAAAGCCACTGGTATCATAAATGAATATAATAGTATATAGCAATGTATTTAGAATGGTCATATTTAAGGATATCTTCAGATTTGATCTAGTTAGAAGCATATTGAAATTAACATTCACAACTGATAATTATTTCACCACAGTTTAAAATGTGATAAATGTGTACCCTTTACCTTTAAAATATTAAGCCATATGAATATATGACCTATTCAGAACTAAAATAAAGTGAAAAATGAAAAGACTGTTCTATTATTGGTTGCAGTGAAATTCAGGGAAGTAAAAACTAAGTCTTATCAGCAAAATAATGTTTGAAAGATGCTGATTCGTGCTTATTAAAGAAATATGGCCTTTCGTTGTTATAGTCTATATTTTCATTTTTTTCATTCTAAAACGTGGGATAATTCCTAATGTTGACTGAGAATATACTCTTAAATAAAATGATACAGCTGGGAGGTTCTCTTTTAAACACAGTTCAGTTGCAGCTGGAACACTGTATTTCAGTTTAGGTTGGCTGAATCTTCAAAGTGTGATAGGCTGCCAAATTCGGCTTTGGTGACGGAACTGGTTTCCTAGTGGAAATGGTTTTTGGCTCTCATTGCTTTAAACTCACCTCTAAAAACGCGTTGCTTTGGGAAAGAACTTGCACATTTATGCTGCATGGCTTCTGCTGCTGCCTTTGTGTGTGTGTGTGTGTGTGTGTGTGTGTGTGTGTTTGTTTTTCAGAGAATCAAGTCTCACACTGAGTTACTAACCTGGTCATGAGTGACTGACCGTGTCTGACTGCCACTCCTTTTTGCAGGAGCATCCCCCCGGTCCTTCAGAATCCAAACATGCTTTCCGTCCTACCAACGCAGCCGCCGCCACCTCACATTCCACAGCCTCTCGCAGCAACTCTTTGGTCTCAACCTTTACCATGGAGAAGCGAGGATTTTACGAATCTCTTGCCAAGGTCAAGCCAGGGAACTTCAAGGTCCAGACTGTCTCTCCAAGAGAACCAGCTTCCAAAGTGACTGAACAAGCTCTGTTAAGACCTCAAAGTAAAAATGGCCCTCAGGAAAAAGATTGTGACCTAGTAGACTTGGATGATGCGAGCCTTCCGGTCAGTGACGTGTGAGGCAGAAGCGCATAAACCCTGCCTGCCTCTGCCGTCCTCAGTTTCCTTTCACGAGGCTTCTAGCCAAAGATGATAAAGGGGGAAATGGTTTTTAGTGCGTATATTATACTGCCTCTTAGGTGTACTCTTTATAAGCTGGTAAACCAAGAATCTAAGGAGTGGCCAAACTAAATATAATTTCTTTAAAAAAGAAAGAAAAAGGAAAAACCCAAAATATCTCAGTATCATCTGTCTGAAGCATTGTGTGTTCTCATTTGGGTGGTAACAATGTATGTGTAATATTTTTTTCTTAGTGATTTTGACAGTTTAAATGTTTAACAACTTAAAACATTAAAAATGCTTATTAGTAACTTTGGTTATTTAAAAAATGCTATAATGACTTCCTATTAAAGGTTCAATATTTACACATTCTTATTGGTCGATATTACCACATGAAATACTGCCAGACCAAGATACCTAAACTCATGATGTCTGTGGTGCTGTAAAATTTATACTAAAATGTGGACTATTTTGAAATTATAACCATTTTTGATGCCCTGAATCTTGAGGTGACTTATTTTGCATAGAGGATATTAATAGACCAACAGTAAGGGTTGTGGGTTATACCGGCATAGAGAAAAGAAAACTAGAATTCAAACAACTGTGTCTTAGACATTTGTTTGAAAAAGCTTCATCAGGCCTTGGAGCAGTCACTGCTTTATTCCACAAAAATTATTTGGTAGGAAATTTTTGGGAGATCTGATTTTCTTATCCAAGTTTTGTAAATAGTTGTTATTTCTATATTTGGATTGGTGAAAGACCTCAAATTTATATGTAAAGACATAACTGCCCTTAGTCATGAAATTGTTGTGACCTCTACTTTTTGTCACTAATAGCCTATATTCAAGTGCCTGTGTTTTTTCATCTTGTTTAGGAATGTTTTGAGATTAATGTGCTTAAAAGTCCTACGTGACTGATTTTAAACATTGAGATAAAATTAATTTTCAGTAGAATAGTTGAATGTGTTAAATAAGATAGCATTTTATGTTAGAGATACCAGAATGCTGGTATTCTACTACCTGTGCAATATATATGTTTTAAAAAACAAATTTGAGAATACATTTAATCATAGGGATATAGATATAAGCACCTCTCTAAAGAATCTTTAGTTTCCGATGTTGAATTATAGACCAGTTTGAGTAAGTACCGCTTTTTTTTTTTTGGAGACGGACTCTTGCTCTGTTGCTCAGACTGGAGTGCAGTGGCGTGATCTCAGCTCACTACAACCTCCACCTCCTGGGTTCAAACAGTTCTCCTGCCTCAGCTTCCCGAGTAGCTAGGATTACAGGTGCATGCCACCACACCTGGCTAATTTTTGTATTTTAGTAGAGATGGGGTTTAACCATGTTGGCCAGGCTGGTCTTGAACTCCTGGACTTCAGGTGATCCACCCATCTCAGCCTCCCAGAATGCTGGGATTACAGGCGTGAGGCACCATGCCTGGCCCATAAGTACCGTTTTTGAGGTTCAGTCTTAAAAATTTGCTTTAAGAAAACGGTCTTGAATTTCACATGCTGCTATTTTTATATTTTGCCATTTTACAGTACTGTTTTGTTTTGAATTCATGCATATCATTGAAAATTTCTTGTTTTCATTTTCTTAGATGACTTCTTGTCTGAGACAGAGAAAAATTTCCTGCTACAGCATTGGGGTCCAGAGGTTAAGATGTATTAGAATTATACAGTATCGGTTTAAAAATCTGTATGCATAAAGAATGCACCACTCAACTTTTTTATTCATAAGCTAATATTTTTTTAAAGTTATATTAAGATTTTTTCTCTTTTGCAGCTACATTTGAAAGTGATAGAATAAAGAGATTTTAATGAGTTATCACTTTTTCTGCTGATATATTCATTTTAATGGCTTTTTTGAAAGTTCCTTTTTTGTGAACACACCCGAGAAATCTTAGACACTTTGCAATATTTAAGAACCTAATGCTGTTTAATTTTGGTACAGCTTCCACATTGCATGTTCACTTTAGTATTTGCAATTTGATATATTTCATGGTGGCAAAATATTAGCTCTGTTTTGGGACATTTTAAAATAGAACTATCCTTGTTCAATAGCATAGGAAAACGTTCTTGTGATTGTCAGGGTCTCCTAATATTTATCTCAATTCTTTTATAAGTCTATGGAAATTATTTAATTATTTTAAAACGTACACACTTTTCTTGTAAATATGTCACATCTGAGTTCAAAAAAATTACTTTGAATACCTTAGTATTTGCTGCATTTTTTTCTGTATATATAACATGCCTTCTTTCAGAATGGGAATATATGTGTGCCTCCCAACATTTACTGTTAAAGTCTGTTATCTTTATATGTCAAACTGGTTGAACACTGTAATGACTTGAGAATAAACTGCACAGAGTTTATTCTGACTTATTTCTCATTTTGTTTGGTTCAGCCCTTGTGTGAAGAAGTAAATACAATGATTAGGGATGTGTTTGGTTAATTGACTTCAATTTACATATTTAAGGACAGTCATTATTTGGTCATCTTTGCAAGAATAAGAAACTTCAGGTCTGTGAATTCTTAATGCATCCCTTCATGTGAAATTATAGAAGGAAAAATGATTTTTTTTTTTGGTAGGGGAAAGAACTTGCTTATTTTTCTTAATTAAAAAACGTTCTCAAAAGCAGAATTATCATATGTCAGCCTCAGAGCATCGTGTGAGTCATCTGGGCTGCTTACAGTGCTCCATGATTATTTAGATGGCGTGATGTAAGGCGGAAAGCAGAGGGCATCTTAATCTCCGGGTGGGCAGTTGAGATGCACTCAAAAAACTATGTCGGGTGTTAGAGGCTGCTCCTTGCAAACGTTCCCTATTGGTGATAAATGTTCCACGTCTGTTGCAGTGAACACCATATACAGGGCCTAGTGCAGTGCTTGGTGCACTTGGTAAAGCTTAAATACTTCTCCAGTGAGGACAAGGCATTAATGTAGAATGTGTGAACTTCCCGCATTAGAGAAAAGTGTATACCTATTAGATAAATTGTACTTTTGAATTTCTGGAATATTCTTTCCTTAAAGCAACTTGCCTTTGATGATTCGAGATACTTTCTTTTGCTTGTTGTGTCTAATCCATTGTCAGATCCTGGTGCTTTTCCCTGGCATGTTCATACCTTGTCCTCTGAAATTCAGCCAGGAATGACTTTGAACCAGTATGTTTGCTCATCTATTCATGTCCTGTTGGGGCTCTCCTGGACTACCCTATTCCTGTCATTGTGCAGGGTAGGTATCAAAGTAGACATCTTCATCTGTTGCTTTTTCCTGAAAAGCTGAATGACAACTTAAAGGTCAGCTAGGCCAAGCCCCCACCATCAATGCTAACAGATAGATTGAGATGCTAACTGAGATAGATTGAGACCCCAGAAAGGAGGAGGATTTGCCTGGCCCATGGGGCACGTTAGCAACGAAGCTGTAACTGTTGGCTTCTCACTGGACTTGGGAGCATCATTAGGATCTATGCCCAGGGTGTAGCTAGAGTAATCCAGCCAAATATACCAGGTTGCTTCCTAATAACCGATGGCATTCCGCACCTCCTCTCCAAAACACACTGGCTTAGTGTTCTTTTTTTTTTTTTCGCAGTCTCTTTTTCTGAAGGCCATTTGTTATGTGAAATGCTTTCTTCATCTTAGACCCTCAGATCTCTGTTGAGTCAAGTGACTTGTGAATGTCTAGCCATGCAACAGCAGCTCACGTACTTCTGTGTGTGTTCTAATATGCTGCTTCTACAAATGGAACACATTTGTCCTAGAATGCAAGGACCTTGAGGTTTGTGTCTGCGTTTCACCTGCTAGGATTTCTGTAGTTCTGTTAGACCATGGATATGTTTATGTTTGATACCCCTTTATTGCAGCATGTTCAGCACTTTCAAAAAGGGGAGCATTTAGTGTTTGGTTCTATTTAGGAAGGGCTTTTCATTATTTCCAAGAACTTATCTAGGTTTAGCAAATGAGGTTTTGATTTTTTAGTGTGTCCTACCTATTTTTCTAAAATATTATTTTCTTACCAAAAGTGCCATTGCATGTGTAAGCCATGTTTTCTTGTTCATGCCAGCCATGGGAGGTAATAATAGCCTGGGTAACAATTTCAGTCGTACTTGTCCAGGAGCCTGCTTCCTTGAAAGTGACTGATGTTCCAATGTTCCTTTCTTTCCCATTGGGTCTTGGACACCTGATTGTTACCATGGTGTTTGTCCACTGCTGCTATGGTCTTGTTGATGCTGCTCCAAATACGTACCTGTGTTTTATGGTTACATAATTTTTATTTAAAGCTTATTCCTGGACACATTTTGTCCATTTTTGAAAAGATCTAAACTAACTTGACTAGTAGAATTAGGCTAACAATACATGGTTCAAGGAAAAATACTGCCTTTTGTAATAAAAGTTTCTTCTTGCCTAGTGTCTCATTGGTCTGAATATAATGGCTGTCTTAGACCTGGCATCCTGGCGCCTGTCTTCAACTCTAGTTCTGCCATATGTGACTTTAGGCAAGTGTGTGTGTTTCGGAACTTCACTTTCTACATTATATAAAATGGATAAAAGCTACATCTGTCTTGGTAATTATTATTATTAACTGATGCAACTTATTTTTTTCCTTTGAAAACTATTTTTAATGTTTTTATCCTAAACCCAAAATAAGAAGGGAAAGTTGTAAACATTTTTGCTTTAACAAAAAGGAAATCCCTTTCTTAGCTTTTCTTTCACTTCTAGTTGCAGTTTAGGAATTTTCTGTAAGTGGTGCTTGTACCTTTATCAAAAGTTCTGTTAACAGTTGGTGAGGCAAGAAATATTTGTATCAAAAATGCAAAGATATGACAGCTTAATACCAGATCTCTGTGTTTAGTTTAGTCCATACAGGATTTGTGTATGTTATCTATTTTTTAAATGATTAAATTGTTATGTTTTAAACCTCAAGTAAGACACACGTTGAAAATATTGCTGAATTGAGGCTAACATTTACAGTTTTGATTGATGAAATCGGTATTTTTTGATACATTTGATAGTGCCTTACTGTGGTATATTCATGTGGTAATAGCGCCACCTTCTGGTTATATCATTGCTAAATTTAAAATTTGGAAATTTGGAGTCTTTGTTTATTGCCTCCATCATAGAAAGTTAGATATGTGATTGCCTAGGATAGTTTTGAAATTAATATAAAATTTAAACTAACATTTACAAATTATAAATTTTTTATTTAGAGATGATTGTAGGTTCACATGTAGTTGTAAGAAATAAAACTTTCCAAACTTTCAAAATGGGGAATATTTAGTATTTGGTCCTATTTGGAAAGAGCTTTAATTATTTCCAAGAACTTACCTGGGTTTAGAAAATGAAGTTTTGGTTTTTTAATTATGTCCTACTTGTCAATTTCTGTTTCTGCAAGAAATAATGTAGACCCACACGCCTGTAGTCCCAGCTATTCAGGAAGCTGAGGCAGTTGGAACACTTGAGCTTAGGGGTTTGAGATCAGCCTGGGCAAAATAATGAGACACCATCTCAAAAAAAGAAAAAGAAAAAGATACTGTGTACCCTTTACTCAGTTTCCCCCCAACAGCATCTTGAAAAACTAATACAATATTATAACCAAGATACTGACACTGATACATTCAAGATGCAGAAAAGTTCCATCATGACAAAGGCCCCTCTTTGTTGTCCTTTTTATAGTCACATCCATCTCCTATTCTGCAGGTTTGGAAGCAGACTTAGCCACTTGTCCAGAGTCACGTTAGGCTTGAAATGTATCTTTCTGATACCAAAGTTTGGGCTCTTAACACACTACTTCTACTGTCTCAGTAGAAGTCTTGAAAACTTCTCTTTTAAAATAGTACTTCCAGATTACTAAATGAGTTGAATTCGATCTGTTTTCAACATTTCTAGAACCATACTATTTCAAATGACATTTATCCATACCTTTAAATTTAACATTTGAGAATCAATCATAGGTAAGTATCAAATTATAACTTCCCTGAAAGATTTCAAGCCCTGACATTTGATAAATAAGGTTACCAGAATAATTTAAATAGTAAGTAACAGATTAAAACAGCTTTAAGATGCTGGATTCTTGCTTTGGAAACAGCTATAGGGCCTGGTTATAAAGATAATCACTTGGTATAGGCTAACAGGTTTTTTCCATGTGGAGAAGCTTTGACCTGATGGAGGTGGCTCAATTGGTGTCTTCAGTGTACAACATGCAGCACACAGGAGGCCTAAGAAGACAACAAAGATGTCCACAAGGAATCTGTCAAAAGAAAATATGAAGTAATATGTGATAAAAATCTAGCATGGAAAACTACAGTAGCATGGAAAACTACGCATCAGAGACCGAAATGGCCCGTGGGTGATGGTGTGGGTAAGATAAGTGTTGTGATGGAGAGGGCCTTTGGGGGGTCCCATAAGAGAAAAAGGTACTTCTAAGTAAAAGCCATGTGACTTTATAAACTTCTAAATGTTGATTCAGGGGTCCAAAGTGATGGAGAAAGTTTAAATTGTTCTCTTAAGGCTCCATTGCCTCTTTCCCTCCCAGACTGTGGTGTGTATACCTCTCATGCACGTTTTTTTTAGTGGGGAGGAAAGGAGGGGATGTGGAGAACTTTCCATGGTCAGGAACTTACATCCGCCTTTTTTTTTTTTTTGCCTGTCTTTGGTACCTTATCTTCATGATATGAATGTAAACGATTCCCTGTGGAAACATTTATTATTATTTCCAAATAGGGGCCTTTGGTCCCAATGGCGTCTGTTTCTTTATGACTTTCACATAATCATGCTCATGGTCTTGGTTCGTATTGTCACTCATGCCATTTTTTCTTCCCATTTGCTTTTTGCCCGTCTATTTTGAAGGTGGAAGATTTTCCAATGGATCAGATATGGCAAGTGAAAGGAAGGGAAGAATTAAGGGTAATGACAAGGTTTTTGGCCCGAACAACTAGAAGCCATGAACTGAGATAGCAAAGATTGCAGGTAGTGCAGGTTTGATGGAAAAGATCATGATTGCAGTATTGGTCGCAGTATTGAATGTTAGGGTTGACATGTCAGACATCCAAGTAGAAATGGCAGGCAGGCAGTTGGATATGCAAATTTGGAATTGAGAGAAATCATTATTGGAAATAAAAATGTGGGAGTCTTCAGTTAGGCGCTACTGAAGGCTTTGAAACTGGATTTTTAAAAGGAAGATGAAGAAAAGAGAACCATGGAATGAGCCCTGGGGTGCTCCAATATTAAGAGCTTTGGAAGAAGAGGAGGAAGTAGCCATGATGAATGAGAAGGTATGACCACCACGTCAGTAGGATATCAAGAGTACGTTGTGTCTTAGAAGCCAAGTGAAGAAAATGAAGCGAGGAGCAGATCGAATGTGTCAAATGCTGCTCGTAGGTCAAGTTAAGAGGCAGCCTGAGAAATGCCCATTGTGTTTGGCAACGTGGACAGTACAGATGTCATTGGGGATCTTGCCAGGGCCTGTTCTGATGGAGTAGTGGGGACAAATAGAACTCTTTTTGAGGAGTTTTGCTGCAAGAGGACTGGAGAAAAGTGATGGTTGCTAGTAGCAAAAGTAGTCTTTTCTTCTTAAGATAGTGGCTTGGCCAGACACGGTGGTTCACACCTGTAATGCCAGCACTTTTGGAGGTCTAGGTGGGAGAATAGCTTGAATCCAGGCGTTCAAGACCAGCCTGGGCAACATGGCAAAACCCCATTTCTACAAAAAAATACAAAAATTAGCAGGGTGTGGTGGCGTGCATCTGTTGTCCCAGCTACTTGGGAGGCTGAGGCGGGAGCATCACCTGAGCCTGGGGAGGTTGAGGCCACAGCTGTGATCGTGCCACTGCACTCTAGCCTGGGTGATAGAGTGAGTCACTGTCTCAAAAAACAAAAAACAATAGCAAAAGATGGTGGCTTATTTGTTGATGAAATGACCCAGTAGGAAAAGAAAGATTGATGATGTAGAAGAGTACGGAATTGTTGGAACAAGTCCTTGAGGAGGTGAGATGAGATGGAAGCTAGGGCACAAGTTGGCTTGACTTCTCCAAATGCACAGGTGTTTATCTGGGTTAGGAAGGCACAGTATGTGGTGCAGCCACTGGTTAAGTGGGTAGACATGGAGGGGTAAGTCTCTGAAAGTCTCTGCCTTAGTCTCAGTAAACTAGGAAACAGAATTCTCAACTGCAAGTAAGGTGGGGAAAGGTGTGAAAGGCATGAGAGAATAGGATTGGGGAGAAGGAATGGACTAGGGACATTTAGGATATTCTGAGCAGCACTGAAAACCCACTGAGCTCTGTGTGCATGAATGACAGTGTTCAATAACTGATAACTGTAGTCATTTTTGTCATGCTCCTGACTTCAGTGGAAAAGCCTCTAGTGCAGGCATGTCCAATCTTTTGGCTTCCCTGGGCCACAGTGGAAAAAGAAGAATTGTCTTGGGTCATACATGAAATACACTAACATTAATGATAGCTGATGAGCTAAAAAAAAAAAAAAATCGCAAAAAAATCTCATAATGTTTTAAGAAAGTTTACAAATTTTTGTTGGGCTGCATTCAAAGCCATCCTGGGCCACATGCGGCCTGCGGGCTGTGGGTTGGACAAGCTTGCTCTAGTGGTTCCCCATGCTGCTGGCTTTGGGGCTGAGAAATATTTTATCAGGTTGAAGAAGTATCCAGCTATTCATATTTTGTTGAGTTTTTTTCTTAAGAATGGTGATTGAATTTTGTTAAATATCTTCAGTATGTCTGGAAATAATGTTTTTATCCCTCTTTAATTAAGTTGGTGAAAGCTATTAATCCAGTTCTCAATATTTAACCATCATGACATTTCTGGAATAAATCCCATTTGGTCAAGATATGTTATTTTTAAGATCTGCTAGATTTTATTTGCTATTAGGGATTTTTGCATAAATATAAATGGTACTGGTCTACATTTTTCTTTTGTGTAGCTCTAGTCTTTGTAGGTTTTGTGGTGTTTTACTAGCTTCATAGAAAATACTTGAAAGGGTTTTTTTTTTTTTTTTAATTTTAAGCTGTTACAGAACAGCTTTCAAAAGAATTGGTATTCTAGGCTGGGCACAGTGGCTCACGCCTGTAATCCTAGCATTTTGGGAGGCCGAGGTATTTCTCAGGCTGGATCACCTGAGGTCAGGAGTTCAAGACCAGCCTGCTCAACATGGTGAAACCCTGTCTCTACTAAAAATAC
Organism: Hylobates moloch; assembly: GCF_009828535.3. Taxonomy (NCBI): domain Eukaryota; kingdom Metazoa; phylum Chordata; class Mammalia; order Primates; family Hylobatidae; genus Hylobates; species Hylobates moloch. Next base: position 10,999,669 of record NW_026652278.1, on the reverse strand, counting down.
AAAAAATTAGCCAGGCATGGTGGCAGGCGCCTGTAATCCCAGCTACGTGGGAGGCTGAGGCAGGAGAATTGCTTGAACCCAGGAGGCGGAGGTTGCAGTAAGCCGAGATGGTGCCACTGCACTCCAGCCTGGGTGACAAGAGTGAAACTCCATCTCAAAAAAAAAAAAAAAAAAAAAGAGTTGCTATTCTATACTCCTTAAAGAGTTAGTGGACTTCCGCTAGGAAATCCTCTCAACCTGGTGCTCTTTTGAGGGTGTACCACTGACAACTTCCTCATTTCCTCTATGAAGATTGATATGCTTAGGCTTTCTATTTTTTCTGGGGTCAGTTTTGATCAATTATATCCATAGAAAATTATACATTTTATCTAAGTTTTTAAATGTATTTGCATGGAGCTGAGCACAATATACAGAACTTATTTAAGGAGAAACGCATTACTGCAGATCCCCCTTTGTTCTTCAACTCAAAATATACAACTGCTGTGAAGATTGCTTATATGACAAGTTGTGCTATCTTCTGATTTTTACCTGGCAGCAATGTGATCACAAACATACCACCAGATTAAAGTGGTAGTACTCAGGTAACAGGAGGCCATCCAAATTAAATTTAGGAGTCTTTAAAAAATTATCAAAATTCAATGTAAAAAGTATAGTTTCTTGTAAAGAACATGTGGTTCCTGGAGAACATGTCTAGGTTCCCCATTTGAGAAACACTGTCCTAGTGAATAGCATTTGAACTTCTTATCCTACATTCATGGCCCTTCCATGTCCACCTTCTCACACAGTGCTTCTGTGTATATCTGGCACTCCAGCTCAACTGAACCTTTCCATCTCCCTGTTTCCCACCTTCCTGCTATTATTTGTGCTGTTTCTTCTGCCTGGAATGCCACTTTCCTAATAATTGTTGCCTGTTAATTCCACCCATCCTTCAATTCTCACCAAAATGTCACTTTCTCCTTGAGGTGTTGGAATTGCTTTCTCATCTTTCCCATCACGCAAGCCTTGGTGACCCCAAAACACCGGATTCCCTTTTCCCTTCCCATGCCAACGTTCAGTACAGTTCATTGGAACAGAATTCACTTTAAGCTTTTGCTCTTAAACTTTGGCCTACTAAATAGCTTTTCTCCTTTCACTGTAGTCCCTTTTAAAAGCCAAAGACTTCAAAATTTGGAAGAGATTAGAAAATGAAAACAGTCCAAATCTAGCTCTTTGTTGATTAGATTGGCCCAAAGGGGACATAAATAAGATAAGCAAAATGCAAACAAGTTCTAGTAGTAATGGCCACTGTATAAGCACTGCACCAGTGCAGTGGTTTCAGCAGCTGGTCCTGGGCCCCTTTCGTACTTAATGTATGTTTGGTTTTACGTTTAATTTTAGGTGCTAACAATCACCTCATGGGCTCCTCTTAAGTCTGCTGTGAGAGAAATTAAATCCTAATCCCCTAAGGCAGTGGTTCTCACAGTGTGGTCCCTGAGACCAACAATGTCAACATTACTGAGAACTTGCTAGAAATGCAAATTATTGCTCCCATCCCACTCTTACTGAATCAGATTTTCTGGGATTAGGGCAGGCAATCTGTTTTAACAAGGCCCATGGGTGATTCTGACATTCATTAAAGTTTGAGATCGGCTGGGTATGGTGGCTCACACCTATAATCGCAGCACTTTGGGAAGCTGAGGCTCAAGATTGCTTGAGTTCAGGAGTTCGAGATGAGCCTAGGTAACATAGTGAGACATTGTCTCTACTAAAATTCTAAAAGAATTAGGCATGGTGGTGCGTGTCTGTAGTCCCAGCAACTCGCATTGCATGCTGAGGTGAGAGGATCACTTTAGCCTGGGAGATCAAGGCTGCAGTGAGTCCTGATGTGTCACTGCACTCCAGCCTGGGCAACAGAGTGAGACCTTGTCTCAAAAAAAAAAAAAAAAAAGTTTGAGATCCTCTGCCCTAAGATATCTATTATCCATTACATGTAAGGAATTAACTTCTCTCCTATGTGTCCAGGATGGCCTTTGTTACATAGCATCCTTAGAGCTGAGAAAACAGTTACCTAAATCACTGCCTGTGTTCTGTGGTTCAGATAAAGAACCCACTGAAAGAGGCTGCATGCATGAACTGACTCTGACCAACTGAATGTGAAACACAGGTTGGAATAAAAATATTTCTTTATTTAATGGTCTTCTATATAGACAGAATTTCATCAGGAATCAAAGAAAGGTGGTTACCACATATAAACACCAACTAAACTCTGAGCTTTCTGGCAACTGAAAAGGAAAACGTTGAGTTCTAGAATAGCCTTTGTTGTTTGATGCAACTAACCATATCACCTTTTAGAGCTAGAGAACTGTCCAGGTATTAAATGTTTGGAATCTTTTATGATGTGGATTGTGCTACAGGGGACACTGAGTAACGTGGGGACCAATGTCCTTCACAGTTTTTGTAGAAAAAATTTTAGGTGGTCTTCCATATTCACCCTTAGAAGCAAGGACAAACCTTCGAGTGTAATTCCATGGAGATGATTTCCCTCCGACTCCAACACCCATAGCTTCCCTGTCTGTCCATTTCGTGAGCTCCTCATTACCTTCCATGACTCACTTTTCCATGTGACATGGAGCCTCCCTGGCTCCCACTGCTGGTACTGACCATTCCTTTCTTTGGTCTCTATGCCGTCGTGGACACAGAGCCACCATCGCTGTTACTGTACTAGAGTCTTTACTTTTTTTTTCTTTTGTGAGCCTAAGCCTTCCTCGAGACAAGAATCTTTGTTTTGTTTAAAAAAAGAATAGCCTTAATGTTTTTTTTCTGATTTTAAACGGGATACCCTATTGTAGAACATCCATGTAAGCAAAAAGAAAAAAATAAAAATAATTTGTAATTTCATCAAGAAATGACCTGTGTTGACATTTCAGTGATTATACTTCCAAGTCTTTTTATTAAATGCGTACGTAAATAGCTTTATTTGTGTGTGTGTAAAAATCTGTAGCCTCTGTAAACAAGCCAAATATCATATACACCCCACACAAAACAATAAAAGCAAAAATCACCAGACTTCTCATGACTTGACTTTGTTCTGGATGGCTCTTTGTGCTTATTTACACATAGACATTGGCAAGTTGACGTATTTGGGACCATGCCATACATGTTGTTTAGTAGCTTGTTTTCCATGTAGCAGTATGTTACAGACACCCTCACTTATCAATAAATATATATGGACACCACTATTTATAAAGGCTTAAACTTTGGTCTTCCCTGTGTATTTATACAGAAAAAAACTTTAACCATTCCTTTATTGGACATTTTGATTGTTTCTACTTCTTCACTTTATTTTTTATTTTTATTTATTTATTTTTTTGAGACGGAGTCTTGCTCCATTGTCCAGGCTAGATTGCAGTGGCGCCATCTTGGCTCACTGCCGTGGCGCCATCTTGGCTCACTGCCACCTCCACCTCCCGGGTTCATGCCATTCTCCTGCTTCAGCCTCCCCAGTACCTGGGACTACAGGTGCCTGCCACCACGCTCAGCTAAGTTTTTGTATTTTTTTTTTTTTTAGTAGAGACAGGGTTTCACCGTGTTAGCCAGGATGGTCTGGATCTCCTGACCTTGTGATCTGCCCGCCTTGGCCTCCCAAAGTGTTGGGATTACAGGCGTGAGCCACTGTGCCCGGCCATTCACTATTTTAACAATACTGCAGGCCATGTCTTTTCTCCACTAGTGATACACTCCCAGGCATGGGTTTGTTGCTCTCAAAGGTATATGCACTTCCTGCCATGGTCAAATGACCTAGGAAGGATATACAAATTTATGCTCCCATCAATAGTGCATAACAGTGCAGGCCGGGCATGGTGGCTCACGCCTGTAATCCCAGCACTTTGGGAGGCTGAGGTGGGGAGATCACCTGAGGTTGGGAGTTCGAGATCAGCCTGACCAACATGGAGAAACCCCGTCTCTACTAAAAATACAAAATTAGCTGGGTGTGGTGGCACATTCCTTTAATCCCAGCTACTTGGGAGGCTGAGGCAGGAGAATCGCTTGAACCCGGGAGGCGGAGGTTGCAGTGAGCTGAGGTCATACCATTGCACTCCAGCCTGGGCAACAAGAGCGAAACTGCGTCTCAAAAAAAAAAAACAAAACCCATTTCCGCACATCCTTGACAGTACTGGGTTTTGTCCATGCTTTTAATTTTTGGCAATCTGATTAAAGAAAAATGATATATTATGACTTTTATATTTATGTGAAAACTATAAGATTTTTTTAAATGTTAACATTTCTATTTATCCTTTTTGTGAATAGCTTTTTTTATCTGTTTTTATCTCAAGCTTTTCATTGCTGTTTGAAGTTTTCTTATTTATTTCTAAGAATCCTTTATATATAAACTATTAATCTTTTTTCTGTATTTACTTATCTTTGTCCTGTATTGAAATATTCTCGTTCGTCATTTGTCTCTTATTTTAAATATGGTTATTTTAAATTTCTTTTTGGATTTTGCCTTTGTTGTCACACTTAATAATTTGCCACACAAAGTTTTATATATATACTTATAATACCTTTCAATACATTTATTTTAATTTTTTACTTCTAAAAGTTAAATACGTGTGGAATAATTTTGGTAAATAGCATAGAGATCTAATATACTTTTCTACCTCATACCTGAAATTCAGCCAGTTTTCTCTATGCTATTTGTTTTTAAAATCTATTTCTACGATTGATTTGGAATATTACTTATATCAGGCACTGATTACTTACACAGGAGTCCATTTCTCAACTTTTTATAGCACCAATATGAATATTTCTCTATAGTATTATAAGTAATTATTATTTATAATATATTTTAATATCTGATAGAAATGTTTTTCTACTCTCAGTATTCTTGAACTTCCAACTGCTTATTTTGAAGTTCCAAAAAATTCTACTTTTAAAAACTTGGAATTACATTAAGTTTTTAATATTGTCAGGATGCTTGTTCCTGTAAACCTGAGATGAAACTCATAGTCTAGCTGTCTTAGTCCATTTGGGGTGCTATACAAAAATACCATAGACTGGGTGATTTATAAACAACAGAAATCTATTTCTCACATTTCTGGAGGCTGGGAAGTCCAAGATCAAGGTGTCAGCAGACTCAGTGTCTGGTGAGGGCTGCTGTCTGCTTCATAGATGGCTCATTGTTGCTGTGTCCTCACATGGCAGAAGGGGTGAAGGAGCTCGCTTGAGTCTCTTTTAAAAAAAGGGCAGTAATCGCATTCATGAAGGTAGAGCCCTCACGACAATAACTCCCCAAAAGGTACCCCCCTTCCCAAACGCTATCACATTGGGCATCAGGTCCCATATGCATTTTGGGAGGACACCAATAGTCAGACTGTGGCACTAGCTGTGTTTGGTGACTCTGTGGACAGATGATTCTCCCACCTACGGATCTTCCAGGTAACTGTCTTTGGAGGAAGGAGGTTTGCCTTGAGGAGGCTGTGTACATGGAAGGAGAGGAAGATTGGATTGGTGCTCTGAAGATAGTGAAGGCTGTGAATAAAATCTGCATTTTGAAGATAGGGAAGACAAGAAGCGCTGTTCTTCAGGACAATGGTGGCAGAATGGGGCACAGAGAAGAGCACTGTCCCCATTTCTGTGGCACCTGGTATAGACAAGAGCCACAGGGCTGCCACCCCTGACATGCCATTGGTCACTCCAAATCAGTGGTGTGCAGGCGCTGGCTCCTGAGACCCAATTGTTAAATTTCCAAGAATTTTCCAAGCTGGTTGTTAAACAGAACCATTATTAAAAATTAAACTTACAAACTTACAATTAAATGAGTTATGTGAGGAACAAAGGTAATAAATATTCAAAATTCATAATTTGTTAGTCATTTTACTACACCTTACTATAATCTATGCTTATTTACATCTGTTGTTGTCTATATGGTGGAAATACTATGTAATGATATGCTACTGTGCATCCTTCCTAATTCCACATTCAGTGATGGCAAACTTGACACTGGCACAGTGGGCGTATTTACACCATGGAAATTGGCAAATGCTACAAATTAGGGCTTGATTGATTGTTTTCCTGATTGTCTAGAGGAGGGAATGGCAAATTTTTATGTAAAGGGCCAGATAGCGTTTTAGGCTTTGTAGGCCACACAGTCTCTGTCACAATGACTAATTCTGCTCTTACAGAGCAAAAGCATAGAAAATACCTAAATGCATGAGTGAGCCTGGGTTTTTGTACTAACTTTATTTGTGGATACTGAAGTTTAAATTTCATATAATTTTCATGTGTCATGCAATACTGTCTTTTGATTTTTTTCAATCATTCAAAAATGAAAAAAACACTTTTATATGGCAGGCTGTAGAAAATCATGGCACACACTGGCTTTAGAGACTATTTATTATTATTTGTGAATCATATGCTACATATCCCTTATATCAGTAAAGTTTCTAATAAACATTTTTTTTTTTTTCCTAGAGAACTGCCAGCACACCACCACTTCAAGTGTTTTCTGAATTGGGGACATGGGAGGAGGGAGTCCAGCAGTACCCTAGGGAGGAGGCCGTCCCCTCTCCCATGAACCACTGCACTGGGGGCACTGTGAGCTTGCCCCTAGAGGGTTTGCCAACAGCTGACTTGAATCACTGCAAAGGAAGGGCAGAGGATTCCTGTGCTTGTGTGATGTGGAATACTCTGGGGACTGTCAGAAATAACCCAGGAAACTGTAAGGTAGGGCCAAGGTCCTTCTGTCATGTAGGAGGGGCCTGTGAGCTGGTGAGATTTCTGTATCTACAGATGAAGGAGTTGGAAAATTCCAGTTACATAATGTTTTTCCCATCTAGGAATATTACGGTATGTCATTCCATTTAGCCAAGTCTTTATTTAAATCCTTCAGTAATTGTATTCATGTAACTCCTGGATTTTTCTTGTTTAGTAAATTCCTAGGTAGTTCTGTTTAATTTTTAAAAATGTTAATATTTATTTATATTTTCATTATAATTAATTTTTCTAGTTATATTTTTGGTTCTATAAATTTTTTTTTTTTTTTTTTTTTTTTTTTGAGACGGAGTCTCGCTCTGTTGCCCAGGCTGGAGTGCAGTGGCGCACTCTCGGCTCACTGCAAGCTCCGCCTCCCGGGTTCACGCCATTCTCCTGCCTCAGCCTCTCCGAGTAGCTGGGACTACAGGCGCCCGCCACCACGCCCGGCTAATTTTTTGTATTTTTAGTAGAGACGAGGTTTCACCGTGGTCTCGATCTCCTGACCTCGTGATCTGCCCGCCTTGGCCTCCCAAAGTGCTGGGATTACAAGCGTAAGCCACCGCGTCCAGCCTAAAATTTTTTTTTTCTATTACTTTTCAGCTGTTTATTGCCGGTCTATAGGGAAACTAATGCTTGTATAAATTAATTTTTTATACTGGTCACTGTATTGAATTATTCATTTTTTTTTTAGTTGATTCTCTTGTGTTTTCAGTAATACAGTAGTATCATCTGCAATAAATGATCCTTTTACCTTCTGCCCAATTTTTGACAAGTTTTAGTATTGGGATGTGCTTGCTTTACAAAATCAATTGGGAAGTTTTTCATTTTTTTCCCCATGGTCAATAACAGCTGAAAGAATGTAAAATCTGTTTATGTGAAGTTTCAGAGAATTCAACCATGAAACCATTTAACATCCAGAATTTTTCCACAGGTGATTTTTGTTTGTTTTTACAAATATTTCTTTTTCACCATAGATACTGGTTTACTTAAGATTTTTTCGTTTGTCAAAATTGGTAATTCATGATTTCTGAGAAAATTTCTATTCCATCCCTGTTTCTACTCCTGTCTCTCTCTAATCTATTCTCTAGTCAGTAAGCTGTCACAACATTTAAAATATCAGGTGGTCACTCCCCTGCATGAAAACCTCTGACAGTTTCCACTGATAGGTTATCACTGCTTTATATCTGCTGGTCTGTGAAGGCCTAACATGATCTGGTCCTAACTCACCTCCCACTTCCTACTGCCTTACTCAGAGTGACAGGAGGGCCCCCAGAGGAGGAGCTAGCAGAGGCATGCTGAGTACTGGATTTCATGCTGATTCTGGAAACAGCTCCCTGCCAGCTTTAAAGGAGGCTTAATTGTTCTGGGAGTTTTGCTGACATAATACAGCTTGGCTCACGGGTGGTTCTTGTCCTTAGGCTTAAAAGTAGAACAGGCATTAATAAATGCCACAAAATGTCTTTGGTTGTGTTCAGCCAGTTCTTTTCCCAGCAGAAAAAAAGCACTTAATTAAATTCAATCAATGTTTTTCAAGGGCGTCTTATGGACAAGAAATTTTGCTGGACTCTGGGATATAAGCGAGGCAGACACACACAATGTACCTCTATTGCAAGGCAAAGTAAAAGAGAATGTATTGATAGAACACGGATGGAGCTTATAAAGGAAGGGGAGAGGCCCATACGGCATCCATCATATCCACAGGTCTGGCCCCTACTCAAGTGGACTGTGCAGGGCACGGACACCAAGAAGGGGAATCTGGGACACGACCTTAGAATTCTGCCTGCCTCAGGGTTTCATTTTCAAAATTGTCATGGATCTTGTGGGTGTGTCTTCTTGTTGTTTTAATCTATGTTTACCTGATGTCATTGGTCATTTGCAGATCTTTTGTGAAGTCTTCTGCCCAGAATTTGTTCTTAGTGGATTGCTTGCCTTTTTGTTTTTGAGTCTTCTAACCTGAATATAAATTCTCGGTTGGATACAAGTATTGTAACTATTTTCTCCCAGTCGATGGTTCCCCTTTTTGTTTTTGATAAACGTAAATTCTTCATTTAATTGTCATATTTATCAGTACTTTTTTTTTTTGGTGGTTAGTGGTTTTGTGTCCTGTTTATGAATCTCTTGCTTAGCCCAAGGTCATAAAAATATTCTCCCGCCTGGACCCTTTCTCCTGGACCCTGCATTGCTTTTGTTTTCAAATGTAGGTCTATGATTCACTTTGAATGAACTTTTATGATTTGTGTGTGTATGGGACCAAAGTTCATTTTGTTCTCTATATGACGAGTCAATTGATATGGTATCATTTACTGAAAAGACCATCCTCTCCCTATTGATTTGTGACTTTGACTTTGTTAAATCAGGTGACTGGAGGTAGGCTGGAATCTGGTTTGGCTTCTTCTGTTGCATGAATCTATTTGTTCATCTGTACACCAATGCCGGACTGTCCTCACTATTGTCTGACTATGCTGTGATATCTAAACAACATCTTCAAAGGAATCCTGGGCATTGCCATCTCTATGGAGAGGCCTCACCCCACTCTCCCAGCCCTAAACAACTAGGAATTTATTTTCTGTCTCTGTAAATTTTTCTGTTACACACATTTCTTGTGAATGAAATCATATAGTATATTGTCTTTTGTACCTGGCTTCTTTCATTTCCAGCATGCTTTCAGGGTTCACCATGTTTGCAAGGCTGTTTCCTTGTGCAGGAAACAGAAGCACTGACCAGGAGGACTGGGGCAGGTGAAATTGGGAAAAAAGAAAGGGAGGGAATAAGCTGTGTCCAGACATTAAAAGGACTTGCAGGATCTTTTAAAAGAGATGTATACATATAATAGGGAATTAGAAAGCGTGAAAAAGCATCCAGTCTCCAAAATGTCAAAAAACCCACATAGATTTGGAACAAGCTTCTTGTATCATTCGGTGTGAAGCATGTGGTCCTCACTCAGCTATGTGGCTGACCCACAGAAGGCAGTCACGGATGGAATCTAAAGGAAGGGGAGAGGCCCATATGCTGAGCTCAGAGGCAGGAGAGGATGAGTTTGAAGTGCTTGAGGAACACGGAGTGACCCCAGGAAGGAGCTGGGCCATGTAAGGTGGGGCTTCAAGGAGAGCGTGTCCAGGCGGTAGCTTGAACGGCTACGGATGGAAAAGGATTTGGCTTTCTTTATGTTTTCTTCCTTTGATTTTTAACTGCCCATCCCCCCCAGTACTAATGGTTAGTACAGAAAAGAAAAAGGAGAAATTATCACTCATCACCCCTCCACCCAGAATTAACCACAGTTAACACTGGGGCCCGGTTCCTTCCAGGCTGGAGTCTCAGAATCGCTTTCTTAATTAGAGGCAGTGGTCTGCACAGCTTTATATCCTGCAATTTCTTGCTTAGTGTAAAAGCATTACCCTGGGATCTGATTTCCTTTTGCATCTCAAACCCGGGAAGTTTGGCCATTAGCAAGGATTTCCTGAATTTCCTTGGAATCATCACAGCGGCTGGGCTTGGTCTTCCTGGAGCTTAGGGCTATTTCTCCCTCCCCTCCTTTCAAGCTGCAGGTCTTCGTGAGAAGAAGGCGGATGCAATAGCAGAGACTTAGCTTTCAGGCCTCATTCCTCAAGGTGGTAATTGTTCCCTTTAAAGGAAGAGAGAATTAACTGAGTGCCAGCACTGGATTAGGCCTGGGCATCCAGAAACTGCCCACAAGAAGTGGAGGCCAGTGGGAGAGTCACAAGTGCTATAAGGCGAGGTGACAGAGTTCTCCGAAGGATGGAGAAGGGGCTGTGGCGGCTGGCCCAGTGGAAAAGTACCTCGACCATGATTCATCAGGGTAATGCTCTGTTGGTGCCAGGCCATCACCCCGTCTGGGAGTGCAGACAGCTGACAGCTGAAAGTCACATCAAGAATGGAATCAATTTTAAGGGAAGAAAGTAAATGAAAGTTAAGATAAAAATGCATTACTTCAGTGCTATACCTTCTGCTGCAAGCATCTGTTTAATACAAGCAACATGAGACTAGCGCCTGCTACGTGGCGGGTGCTGTCTGGGCACAGTGGGCAAGGCAGGCTCCTGTGCTAGGCAACTCCCAACGTGATTGAGGAAGACAATGTGGTGGCCCACCTGGACACAGATTGGCTGATTAAATAAGGGTTATGAGTTAGACAAATAAAATACCTGGTGCTGCTGAATTTCACATCTCTAAGGACATTACTCTGGCTCTAGACTAACTGGGTGGCTTAAACGTGGATCCACATAGTGTCAGTACACAGAAATTACCTGTGTGTGGTTCTCAGCCCTGCTGCTCATTGGAGTCCCAAGGAGCTCTTCAAATTAGAGACATTAGGGATGCTCAGTCCCTGCCCCCTCCCCCTGAATTTTTAAAAATGGCTTTATTGCGATACAATTCAAATAAAATACAATCTGCCCATTTAAAGTATACATTTCAGTGGTTTTTAGTGTATTCATGGATATGGACAACAATCAACAACACAGTCAATTTTTTTTTTTTTTTTGAGATGGAGTCGCCCAGGCTGGAGTGCGATAGTATGATTTTGGCTCACTGCAACCTCTGCCTCCCTGGTTCAAGGGATTCTCCTGCCTCAGCCTCTCGAGTAGCTTGGATTACAGGTGTGTGCCACCATGCCCGGCTAATTTTTGTATTTTTGGTAGAGACGGGGTGTCACCATGTTGGCCAGGCTGGTCTCGAACTCCTGACCTCAAGTGATCTGCCTGGTTTGGCCTCTCAAAGTGCTGGGATTACAGGCTTGAGCTACTGAGTCCAGCCAACACAGTCAATTTTAAAACATTTTCCTTATCTTAAAAAGAAACTCCATACTCTTTAGCTATTCTTTTTAATTTCTATTAAAAGTTTTTTTTCTTTTTTTTTTTGAGATGGAGTCTGGCTCTGTCACCCAGGCTGGAGTTCAGTGGCACAATCTCAGCTCGCTGCAACCTCCACCTCCTGGGTTTAAGCGATTCTTCTGCCTCAGCCTCTGGGATTACTGGCACGCGCCACCACGCCCTGCTGATTTTTGTATTTTTAGTAGAGACAGGGTTTCACCGTGTTGGCCAGGCTGATCTGGAACTCCTGACCTCAAGTGATCTGCCCGCCTCGGCCTCCCATAGTGCTGGGATTACAGGTGTGAGCCACTGCGCCTGGCCAACTATTTTAAAAATTTTTAAGAGACTGAGTCTCACTCTGTCACCCAGTCTGGTGCAGTGGCACAATCATGGCTTACTTCAGGCTTAAAGTCCTGCGCTCAAGCCATCCTCCCACCTCAGCCCCCCGGGTAGCTGGGAATACAAGTGTGCACAGTCACACTAAACTAAAAAAAAAACAACAATTTTTTATTTTATTTTATTATTTATTTATTTATTTTTTGTAGGGATGGGTTTTCACTATGTTGCCTGGGCTGGTCTCAAAGTCCTGGCCTCAAGTAATCCTCCTGCTTCATCCTCCCAAAGTGCTGTGATTACAGGCATGAGCCACTGTGCCCAGCCTCTCCCCACTCTTCTAGCCCTAAGCAAGCACGAATCTATTTTCTGTATCTGTAGATTTTCCTGTTATACACATTTCTTATGAATGAAATCATATTATATGTTGTCTTTTGTATCTGGCTTCTTTCACTTAGCCCCCTGCTTTTGGGGTTCGCCATGTTGTAGTGGGTAGTTTATTATTTTTTATGGCTGAACAGTATTTCATTTTATGGATATGCCATAATTTGTTTATCTGTTATCAGTTGATGGACATCTGGGTTGTTTCTACCTTTGGGCTGTTATGAATAGTTCTGCTATGAACATGTGTGTTCCAGTTTCTGTGTGGACACATATTTTCCTTTCTCTTGGGTAGCTACCTAGGAATGGAAATGCTGGGTCATATATTCACTCTGTTTGAAGAACTGCCAGACTGTTTTCCAAAGCAGCTATACCATTTTACATTCCCACTAGCAGTGCATGAGGATTCTGATTTCTCCACATCCTTGCCGATACTTGTTATCATCTGACTTTTTGATTCTGGCTACCTTAGTGCCTCTGAAGTAGTATCTCAATGTGGTTTTGATTTGTTGATTTGCTGATGACTAAAGATGCCAAGCATCTTCTCATGTGCTTATTCGTGCTCTTAGAGTTTTTAATTCAGTTGGTCTGGAGTAGTTTTTTTTTTTTCCTTTTATTTTTTATTTTTTTGAGACAGAGTCTTGCTCTCTTACCAGGCTGGAGTGCACTGGTACTATCTCGGTTCACTGCAACCTCCGACTCCCTGGTTCAAGCTATTCTCCTGCCTCAGCCTCCCGAGTAACTGGGATTACAGGCATGCACCACCATGCCCAGCTAATTTTTGTATTTTTTAGTAGAGCCAGGATTTCACCATGTTAGTTATGATGGTCTCGATCTCCTGAGCTCGTGATCTGCCCACCTTGGCTTCCCAAAGTGTTGGGATGACAGGCGTGAGCCATGGCGCCCGGCATTTTTTTCCCTTTAAAAAAGTGTTTGGCTGGGAGAAGTGGTTCACACCTGTAATCCCAACACTTTGGGAGGCCGAGGCAGGAGGATCACTTGAGCCCAGGACTTCAAGACCTGCCTGGGCAACATAGCGAGACCCCATCTCTAAAAAAAAAAAAAAAAAAAAAGTAAATTAGCCAGGTGTGGTGCTGCATACCTGTGGTCCCAGCTACTTGGGAGGCTGAGGTGGGAGGATCACCTGAGCCCAGGAGTATGAGGCTGCAGTGAGCCATGATCATGCCACTGGACTCCAGCCTGGGTGACAAAGTGAGACCCTGTCTCAGAAAAAAAAAAAAGGTGGGGGGGGCCTGGGCCTGGTGGCTTATGCCTGTAATCCTAGCACTTTTGCAGGTAGATTGCTTGAGCTCAGGAGTTCAATACCAGCCTGGCAACATGGCAAAACCTGGTCTCTACAAAAAATATAAAAAATAGCTGGGCATGGTGGTACACATCTGTAGCTGTAGTCCCAGCTACTCAGGTGGCTGAGGTAGGAGGATCACCTGAGCCCAGGGAGGTTGAGGCTGCAGTAAGCTGTGGTCATACCACCGCACTCCAGCCTGGACAACAGAATGAGACTCCATCTCAAAAAAAAAAAGAAGTTTTTTATTTTGAAATAATTTTAGGTTCAGAGAAAAGTTGAAAAATAGTAAAAAACAACAACAACAACAACAACAACAACAAAACCCCCAAAACCCCCACAACTCTCATTGGCCCTTAACCCAGATTTCCTGAATGCTTACCACCCTTGCTACATGATTCTAGCTCTTGGAAACATGTAAAGCATGTGAAACATTTAAAACATTTAAGTTGCAGGCTTTAAGTTGCACGTCCTTTATTTCTAAATATTTCAGTGTGTTTTTCTTAAAAAATTTTTTCTCATACCACAGTAACATGATCAAAATTGGAAAATCAACATTCATTCAATACTATGATCTACAATCAAGGTTTTTTTTCAAATCCCTGGGTCTCTGCATTTTTAAAAAGCTTCTCGGATGATTTCAATGGATACTAGGGACCTCTGTTGCCTCCTCTGGCAGAGCAGGACTGAGGGGTGGACGCTGCCTGAGACCACCCAACAATTCAGGGTGGAGTTATCAGGGCGCCCTGACTCCTGGGGGCATTTTTGTGTGACAGGAAAAGACAGTGCTCCTGGCTGAGTGAGATGGCAGCTGGCTTGGCAAGGGGACAGCACCTTTGTCACATCGTCATGTCCCTGTACCCTACATGCTGCACCTACACCCAGGACCGACGGTAACTGAGGCGGAGGAGAAAGGAGGGCCTGAGATGGCAAGTCTGTCCTCGCAGTGGTTCCTGTGTCCTTCATTTCCACTCTGCGAGAGTCTGTGCTGGACACTGGAGTTGGTGGAGAAGGAGCCAGTGACAGGCAGAGGAGCAAACTGTCTTTATCACACTCCATGATCCCAGCTGCTAAAGTCCACACGGAGCTCTGCTTACCAGCCTTCTTCTCTCTTGCTGGAACCTCCTCTGGGTTCCAGCAGCCTCAGCACCACCTGACACTGGTAAGAAATGCAGATGATCAGGCCTTACCCCAGACTTATTGAATCAGAAATTCTGGAGTGGCACCCTGCAGCTTGCATTTTAACCAGGCTTCAGGTGCTTCTGATGCATGCTCAGGTTTGAGCACCACTGGCCACAGGGAGGCCAAGGCAGGGCCCAGGGTCAGTTCAGCCCTCTCTGGTTGAATAGCTGGAGAGTTGGGAATATCAGTAAATGCTTGCAATGCATCTGCTACATGCCAGAAAAAGGAAACAAGAAGATGCAGTAGGTCTGAGAAAGTGATGGGGTGAGCAGAAACCCAAAGCCTATAGAAAGCCACCCAAGTGGCCCCTCAAGCTGGTGAATTGGCTTTAGGGTTTACTGAAGGAGGTGGAAACCTCAGCCTGCTTCTTGTCTGAGTTGTTAGAGGAGTCATTTAGAAAGCTGTACCATTCTCACTGCTTTCCAATGCTCATTTTTCCTGCTCATTTATGGATTAAAAAAAATGCCTTGGCTGTATGTGTAAGAAAACAACAATGCAAGTTTGTAGAGAAAGAATCTGGGCCTTCTAGGTCACGTTGGTTTAAAGCTTAGACATCAAGCACCTTAGAGACCATGTTGCCAAATAAGCTTAGTAAATGCTTTCTAATGCTTACGGAACTGTGGCGCTTTGTGCTTGCCGTAGTACTATATAATTAGACAAATGAAAGAACTCAAAGGTTGAACCCCTTCCCTCTCTTAATTTTTGTTTTTTATAAGCAGATTTAAAATTCTGGCTCATAATGTCCTTGATTCAATGTTAAACCATTTTGCCTAAATGGCAGCATGTTCTAAATGTGAGCGCGCTCAGCTTTTCAAGCTGCTCCCGAGTGACAGAAATTGACAAGCTGTCATTCAAGACCTTTTGGTAGCTGCCTGGGGCTCTGTTTGAATTGTATCTGTCTGATACTTTACCATGGAGAGTGAAAAATTTGATCACCTGCCATGCTTTTAATTTTCTAAAGCAAATATGTTGGAAGGAGCCAATTAATGCAAAGATGGACTGCTGGTCTCATGCAACTGATTTAGGGGAAGGGTTTGCCTAAATTAATAAAAGGTCTGAATTATAGATCAAATACATAGAATTTAAAGGCTTAAAAGGAAACTGAGCAGCAGCAGGCCTGGGGTTGGCTTTTAAGTATCTTTATTTAACTAATAGACATGAATGTTTTGATTTGATATTAGAAATGCTAGTACTGGAGTCTCTGAGCCTACTCTGGCTGGAGAGGCTGCCCTATCTAAAAAACACACAAAAAAAAAAAGAAAAAAAGAAAAAAGAATGCTGGTATTGTAATTCTAAAGTGCTTCAGAAATTCTCAAAAATAGGCCAGCCATGGTGGCTCAGGGCTGTATACCAGCACTTTGGGAGGCCAAGGTGGGCAAATCACTTGCGGTCAGGAGTTCGAGACCAGCCTGGTCAACATGGTGAAACCCCATCTCTACTAAAAATACAGAGATTAGCCGGGCGTGGTGGCAGGCGCCTGTAATCCCAGCTACTTGGGAGGCTGAGGCAGAAGAATCGCTAGAACCTGGGAGGTGGAGGTTGCAGTGAGCCAAGATCACACCACTGCACTCCAGCCTGGGCAACAGAGTGAGACTCTGTCTCAAAAAAAAAAAAAAAAAGTTTTCAAAAATATTTTGAACTTCCTCACCTTTGTCCTATTTTTGAAGTAGGGGTCTGCATTGAAGAGATCATACAGAAATAAATTAATTGTTACAAAACGAATGGAATATCTATACTTCTTACCCTATTGAGTTACATTAACTGCATCTTCAATTTAATTTAAAGTGCTCCTCAACATAAAATACAGTCATGTGTCTATATTTAAAAATGCATATTACTAAATCTATTTTTTTTTCAGTCTATCATCCACACTGCAGCAAGGTGATTCTGCCAAAACGTATCTCCTTAAAAGCCAACTAGAGCTTCTCATCAGCATCAGTGTGAAGCCAAAAATCCTGAGGAGGACAGAGGGAGTCCCTCACAACCTAGACCGGTCCCCTTCCCTCCGGCTGCCTCAACTGTCCGCAGGACTCTCTTCCCACCTGCAGCCACACTGTGCAACTTGGAATTTCCCCACCTGGGTGGACTCATCGCGTCATCACCAACTGGATGCATCTTCTGCTCTGTGAAGCCGGTGAAATCCTTCTCAACCCTTGAGATGCAGCCCAGTCTCCTCCTAACATCTGGATTCCTCTCTGTCACTGCATTCCCTCCTGTCATCCTGCCTTTGTTTTCTTACCCTCCTCTCTCTCCCCTGTGATAGGCATTAACTAAAATTAAATAAAAATTCAGATCATCCTTGCACTTGCTGCATTTCACATGCTTGGCAGTCACATGTAGTTAGTGACTACCCTCTTGGACAGCACAGATAGAGATTATTTCCATCACTGCAGAAAATTCTAGACTTTGAGCTTCTTGAGGACAGGGGCTTGATCATTCGACACTGCTTTACAGTGTCTAGCATTGTCTACCCTGTAGCAGGGGCTCAGGAAATTTTTCCTGAACCGAACCTAACTGAACTGATGTGGGTTTGTCATCAGGGTGTACCTGCTGTTAAAGGAGGTCATGACCTCTGATGCTGGGGTGGCCAAAGGGGATGGGAGTGGGCCTGGCACTCTGAGGGAAGGGGGTGAAACCAGCTGAGAAGTCATCTTTTACCTGCTGGCATGGCCCCAGCCGGGGTTCTCTTGCTATGGGAGAATGGATGAGTAGGGATGGATTACACCATCCTGGATCTAGAGGACAACCTGGCTTGAGGGGCATGGGGGACGTTGGAAGTCAGGGTAAGAAGCTTGGACTTCATTCTACTGGCATGGAGAGCCCCTGGAAATTACTGAGCAGTAGAGTGATAGGCTAAGCTTACAGGAGGAGCCAAAATTATTAATACAGCTCCTTAGATCTTAGATCCTGTGACTTAGGAAAGGCAACAGGAGCCCCTGAGCATTCTGTGTCCTTTGTACATTTGGGAGAACAGAGGCCTGGAGTGGGAAATCGTCCTCCTGGGCAACACAAACATGGCTGCTCCATTCCTATTCAGAAGCCTCGCTTCCTGATTAAGGCTCTGGCAGCTGTGGTGTTTCATTGTTCATTATTCATGAATAGACTTGGCCCTGTTCAAAACTAAAGCTTCAGTGCTGCAAATGAGGGCTGCAGAGAGGATGTTGGGGAACTCGCCTGTTTGGCTTCAAAACTGCCCCCTTTTCTCTGGAAAAATCCTCTCTAGAATACTGTGCCAAGGCCTGGTGAGTGAGAAATGAGTTTTCATGATGTATCAAAAGAAAAATGCTTCTTTTAAGAAAACGTCTTTATAAATGGCAGCAGATGGGGAAGAATCTAAAAGAGAGAAAGAGCAACGCTTGCAGGTTGAAAGCATTACCTCCAGATATGGAGACCTTAGGACTAAGGGAAGGTCAGTGATGGGCCCACGAGGCCAGGTTTCAATGGACTTACCATTTCCTTCTTCGTGCACCCACTGATGGACACAGGTAGGCACACACACCAACAGCCTCCCATGTGGACAGTCCAGGGTGCCCACAACCCTTCCAGCAAGACTCTGATTTCTCTAGGCCCCTCTGTAGAGCTTCTTGTCTTCTTCATGACCCGTGCCTGGGTCAGAGCAGGTGGAGTGAGCTGCACTCACAGCTGGGAGATGAGCCTGTGATCTCATTGTGCAGTGGCCCTGCCAGGTTGCTCTTTCTAAAACCTTGGGTATTGCAAATTCTGCTTCTTAGGGACCGCTTGGTCCCCCAGTCCTCCCCCTGCTGACTCCCTTCCTGATGAAGCCACCAGCATGGCTCTCAGGGTAGTGCTGTCTTCCTTCTCTAGAACAGCCACGTGGCCCCATGGCTTGTGCTTACTGGTCACCGTGGTTACAGACGCCTCTTCTAGGCTGTGAACCATCACAGGAGTGGGTCCAGTTCAGCTGACACTTCCTCAGGGGTATAAAGTAGCTGGGGGTCCCCCTGAGTCTCTATCACCCTCTTACCCATTCTCCACCCCCTCCCCCACCACACATACACTCTACTGCCCCAGTGCTGGGTAACTCGCCAAAGCACTGTGCTGGCACTGGGGCATTCAGGGGTAAAGAAGACGGGGCCTGTGCCCTAGGGAGGAGGTGATGAGGGCAGGAACAGCAGCACAGAGGGTGAGACGAAGAGGCAATGGCACTGAGTGGGGGCACGAGGATGGAAGAGGAGCATGCTAGATGGGACGATGGGACCCAGCACTGACCAAATAGAAGCTTGTGGGTGGCACATCAGTCACTCCAGGGACATATGCAGTCACTGCCATTTTCCTAATGAAACTCCTCCAGTTATTAAACAAAGGCCCAGGGTCACAGACTTAAGGACCAGAAGTGGGATTTGAACCCAAGTGCCCCAGATGACAGGGCTCCCACGTGCTTCTCTAGGTCACATGAGCCCACGCTGGAGGGGAGGAGGGGTGTTTCAAGAAGAGGGGAGATGTGGGCAAAGAAAGGCACAGAGACCGTAAGCAGAAAGGTATGTTCCAGAAAATGCAAGTTATTCAGCACTGAGGGAGCAGAGTGTATATGTGGTGGGGGAGGGGTGGATAATGGGTGAGAGGGTGGTGAAGACTCAGTGGGACCCCCGGCTACTTAATTCCCCGACAGGGAAAGAGCCTAGAAACTCCCTCCACCTCCCGCAAAGCAATGGGGAAGCTGCGGCCACACTGTTTTCGGTCCGCTCATTCCCTCTGCAGTCTGGCTGCTCAGGGGGATGGCGGAGGATGGGGCTTGCAGGCAGGCACAGCCGGTTTGGAAGGTGTCCTGGCTCCAGCACTCAACTTGTGGCATGACACTCAGGGGAGTCACCCTTTCTGGCCCTCAGTTTTCTCCTCTGTAAAATAAGAGAATTCGACAAAAATAAGTTATCACCAATTTATTCACCACCACGTGTTCTTTTAATTTCATCTGCCCCAGGACTGCAGTGGGGAGTCTTTCTTTGCTGATGGACTTCGAAAATCATCACCCCCCGCCCCCGCATTTTTTGTGGTTAACTACAGCTAGCCAGGAACTCAGGGCTTCTCATCAGCAGAGGCCTCTGCCTCTCCAGTATCCAGGACTGAATGGATTCTGGGTCAAGGCCTCCTTCCCGCAGCCATGAGGCCCTGGCTGTATGGAATATCGCTTGGAGTCCAGGGAGTCACAATGGGGACCCCGACAGCTTTCCCATGCCCCAGGCTCCTGGGCCTTTCTGGGGGACCCCTCTGGACCTTGGGCATTAACAAGGTTCATATTTGGAAGGTGCTTTGAGGGGGCTTATAAGTATTTGGAGTTTACTTTTTAAACTATTTGTATCGGAAAAGTAACGTGTGCACAAGGGAACAACCCAAATACAGAAGAATATTAAAATCCCCAGGCCCCCAGCCCCCTCCCATGCTACTCTATCCCAGAGTCAACCCTGTCGGCCCACACAACCCTGGGTGCCTCTGCCCAGGGTGGGGGTGGAGGTTTGAGGGTTCGGGATGAGGGCTGGGCGAACCGCCTCCTCTCAGGTCCTTGGACACGAGCTGTGCCCATCTGCTCAGTGTGGACCCAGGACTACTGCCCACAGGCCTGGTGCTGCCTGGGCACCCAGACCCACCTCCAGGGTCGCCCTCGGCCCTCCTGATGACTCTCAGACTCGCATCTGTCCCAAAGGATGCACCAAAGATTCGCCAGTGGGAAATCAAATTTTTGATAACAAAAGTGTTTTGAAATAATCACGCACGTGGGGAAAAATTCAAACAGGGGAAAACCCCTTTCCCATCTGAGACCGCTCCACCTTCGCCAGTTACGAGCTTCCGAGCCGCTTCCTGAGCTCTCGGTGAATACGGACACGCGTGCCACCCACAACAACTTTTTAAAAGAATCAGACGTGTGAAGGATTCTATTCGAATTACTTCTCCTCTCTGCTTTTATCACTTCACTGTGGGTCTGGGCGCGGGCTTTCTGCCAGCTCCGCGGACGCTGCCTTCGTCCGGCCGCACAGGCCCCGTGGTCAGGGTCCCGCGTTGTGCGTACTGGGGGCAGAACCAGCGCGTGACCGGGGTCCGCGGTGCCGCAACGCCCCGGGTCTGCGCAGAGGCCCCTGCAGTCCCTGCCCGTCCCAGTCCGAGCCTCCCGGGCGGGCCCCCAGTCCGGCGATTTGCAGGAACTTTCCCGGGCGCTCCCACGCGGGGCCGCCGCAGGGCCCCCTTGCAAAGTTCCATTAGTTTGAAGGACGCGAATCTCAGCGAGAGAACCTGCGGAAGGCGAATATGTGGGGCGCGCAGACGGGGAAACTGAGTCCCGCGAGAGGGCGGGCCTGTGCGCTGCCCCGCCCGCGCCCCACCAGCTCCGCCGTGCCCGGGCGCGACCGCCCTGCCCCCTCCGCGGGCGGTCCCGGTCCAGCCGCCCGCCCTCCCGCCATCCGGCCAGCCCCCATCCCGGGCGCCGTGCCCGTCCCCAAGGCGGCTCGTCACCGCTGCGAGGCCAATGGGCTGGGCCGCGCGGCCGCGCGCACTCGCACCCGCTGCCCCCGTGGCCCTCCCGCACTCTCCCCGGCGCAGCTCTCCGGCCCTCGCCCTGTCCGCCGCCACCGCCGCCGCCGCCAGAGTCGCCATGCAGATCCCGCGCGCCGCTCTCCTCCCGCTGCTGCTGCTGCTGCTGGCGGCGCCTGCCTCGGCGCAGCTGTCCCGGGCCGGCCGCTCGGCCCCTTTGGCCGCCGGGTGCCCAGAGCGCTGCGAGCCGGCGCGCTGCCCGCCGCAGCCGGAGCACTGTGAGGGCGGCCGGGCCCGGGACGCGTGCGGCTGCTGCGAGGTGTGCGGCGCGCCCGAGGGCGCCGCGTGCGGCCTGCAGGAGGGCCCGTGCGGCGAGGGGCTGCAGTGCGTGGTGCCCTTTGGGGTGCCAGCCTCCGCCACGGTGCGGCGGCGCGCGCAGGCCGGCCTCTGTGTGTGCGCCAGCAGCGAGCCGGTGTGCGGCAGCGACGCCAACACCTACGCCAACCTGTGCCAGCTGCGCGCCGCCAGCCGCCGCTCCGAGAGGCTGCACCGGCCGCCGGTCATCGTCCTGCAGCGCGGAGCCTGCGGCCAAGGTACTCCGCCGCGCTCCTGGGCAGCTCCCCACTCTCTCCATCCCAGTTCGGACCTGCTTCTGCGGGACTGGTGGGCAGGCTGAGGGGCAGCGAAACGTTGTGGGGTGGCCAGGGCAACTCTCGGGGACAGGCAGGTGGGCCCCGGGGTGGCGGCTTCCCGCGGGCTGCCTCGGAACCGAGCTTCGCGCCCAGCCCGGGGCCGGTTCTGCGCCCAAACGATGCCGGTGCGCCCGGCCTGCACTCTGGGGCTCGAGACGCCGGGCGACCGGCCACGGAGTGCCCTGAGGGCAGCCACACAGCGCGTGGACCCCAGGACAAATAAGAGGAATGGGGGCATAAAGGGAGGAGAGAAGTTCAGGACTGGGAATTGGCGCCTCGCAGAGCGGCTTCAGGACCACAAGAAGTCATTTCCGTTGCTTTTTCTTGTATTTACTTCCTCCGTCCCCTTTAAAATTCATTACTTTGATCACGGGACCGCTCCGTGAAAACTGTATGTAACTCTTTTGGAAAGGAACAGTGTTTGCCGGCCCGCCCCGGAGTTTCCCCAAAAAGTCTACCCCGAGCAGGGAACGGTTTGGCGCCGCACTCGTTTCGGCGGCGTTGCTGCCGGTCTTGCTTTCCTCGTTTTGAGCCAGCCCTACAAAAATGAAAGTGGCTCCTTTTGAATAAGCTGAATCGGGCTTTGGATCACGAAATCTGCAGAGGCGGAGAAGGGACCGGGTTAGTGATGAGGAAGAAGTCTACCCCTCTGTTCCTCCAGCCGCACACAGGACCTGTTCTGGCTGGGGAGATGGTGGTGATGGGGGAAGGAGTGGAGTGGAGCAATGTCTAACTCTCTCGCGGGACCTTCCGGAGAGATGCTCCTCATCTTCAGGCAGGGGCCATGTGGAAAAATAATATCGAGTTCAGCGGCGGCCAGTCCCGCGGTGTAGGAACCAGACAGCGGGGCTTGGCAGTGCGCTTGGGCGCAGCCATGCGGCTGCTGCCCGACCCCAGCGCTGCCTCCTCAACACGGGCAGTGCCAGGAGAGGGGCATAGGGGAGCACAGTGCCGAGGGACTGGTCTAGAGTTTACTTTATAGGAATGTGGTTCAGTGTGACCAACTAGGGCTTAGCATAGTTTGGCTTACATGGACGGGAAGGTGCCAGAGCCGAACTGGGTGAAATTCGAGATTGTGTATTTCACCAACACAGGAGCACAGCCCTCGGGAAACTCAGCCTAGTTAGGCAGTAGAGAGTTGTCCCGGAGAGAAGTGATCCTGCAGACTCGAGAATGGGCATGATGATAGCACACGCCTGTTGATCACCCAGTCTGTGTGCCGGGTGTGTTACCTCTGTGACCTCATTTGGTCTCACGAGGTGGGAGTTTCTCCTCTCTCTCTCTCTCTCTCTCTTTTTCTTAAGAGACAGGGTCTCCCTCTGTCGCCCAAGCTGGAGTGTAGTGGTGTGATCGTGGCTCACTGCAGCCTCCGACCCCTGGGCTCAATGATTCTCCTGCTTCAGCCTCCCAAGTGGCTGGGACTACAGGCGGATGCCACCACACCCAGCTTCTCATTCCTGTTTTACAGATAGCGGAACTAAGGTTGAAAAACTTGCCCAAGGTCACTCAGCTGGAATTTAAACCCAGACAGCCTCATTCAGAGGAGTCAGCCCAGCACTTAACTCGAAGGGTGTGGGAGAGGGGTCAGGTGCTGTAGATTTCCTGGCGGGCTGGACGTGCATCCCCCTCAGAGCTGGGAACAGCATACACAAAGCCTAAGACTTGCTTGGAGGTGAATAGATCAGTGTGGCTGGGGGACGTTTGGGGAGGGCAGCAGGAGTGAGCCAGGCTGGTGGCCCAGAGTCCCGGGTCTGAAGAGGCTGGCTGTGCCCCGTGCCCTGTGCGCAGATGTTCTTGAAGTGGGGCAACTCAAAGCCTAGTGTAGTGTAGCGCTGACCCAGCAGTGGAGTGAGGAATGCATCCAGGGTGGAGAGTTTAGACTACTGCAATAATCTGGGTGTGAGGCGACAACATTGAAAAAGCATGTTTTTGTCCAAAACAAGCCAGCTGTTACTGGTCTCGCTGTTTGTGGTCTCATTGCACGGGGTCCTGAGTTGCTGGCACTGTGCGAGCTGCCTAATTTATTGCTAGTGAGGCAAGTTGCTTAACAAGCTTTGGAGTTGGCTGAGTCCCCGTGTGGAGGAAAACAGGTCCCCCATTGGCCATCAGGCTCACAGCGGGCTCCTGGTGTGCCAGTGAGGGGACAGCCACAGAGGGATAAGCATGGTGGCTTTGAAAGGAGGGAGAGACAGAGTGGGTACAATGCTGTTTTTATCCCTCCCTCCTTCTTTTGCAAATATTTATTGAGCTCTGTAGGGTGTCTGACACCGTTTGCATGTTTGTCTGTCTGGCACATCAGAGGCACTTGGTACGAGTGGATTAGTGAATGAATAAATGAATGAATGAAGACAAACGGGAGGTGCTTGCGATACACAGCCATTCTGTTTTTCCTTAGTGGAAGACACTGCTTTGCTGCGCCCCCTCTCTGGATCTCACACTCCACCCTTGACTTTTTGGAGGTGTTTCCGAGGACAGGCGCCTGGGAGCCAGCAGACTTCATTCAGTCCAAGCCAGGCTCCAGGACTCAGCAGCTGGTGCCCACGGGCAGGTCACTTGACGTCACTGTTAAATGAGGTGAATTGGCTGCCTGCTCTGGCTCGAAGATTGGCGGGAGAGTTACTTTAGCTGCAATGGACATGAGCCTTTTCAAGGGGTGCCACTTGACTAAAGGCCTGGAGTTGGAGCAAGTCATACACAGATCTGGAGACAGAGCGCTCGAGGCAGGAGCGGGCGCTGCGATTTCAAATATTATAAGGAGGCTTTGTCTGGGGCAGAGCATGCCAGGGGATGAGAGGTAGAAATGTCATCAGATCAGGGGTTCCTAGGGAGGTGACTGGCACTTTGGGTCACAGTAGATCTTTGTGTGTCACCGTTCAAAGGAAAGCACTTTCACCTGTAAGCTGTTTAATGAATAGACCTCAGAGAACATCTCTGCTCGCTGCTCTGGAAATGAAGGCAAATCATCTATTTCAGAAGTCAATGCACTGGCAGGGTTTGGATGGGAAAGTATACAATTCAACTAGAGAACAAAGATCTGTCATCTCCAGCTCTACTGGTCAGATGATTACAAAAAAGAAAGGAAGTGAAATACTAATAGGATACTAATAATGAGGGCTAACATGTATGTTGTGCTTATTCTGTGCCGGGTGCATACTAATTCATTTGATCCTCCTGACAGTCCTATGAGTGAGTGCTGTAGTCTTCCCTGGGTTACAGCTGGGCAACTAAGTCACAGAGCAGTACCTTGCTCAGGACTGGTGGTCCCACACAA
This sequence comes from Hylobates moloch, assembly GCF_009828535.3. Lineage (NCBI taxonomy): Eukaryota > Metazoa > Chordata > Mammalia > Primates > Hylobatidae > Hylobates > Hylobates moloch. The sequence goes on along the minus strand of NW_026652278.1, from coordinate 10,974,469 downwards.
CTGGAACCAGAGCCTCGTTCATAACCACCATGCTGTGCTGTTGACAGAGCAACAGAGATTCTAAACCAACCCCAGCTAAGCCCCAGCTAATAGCTGAAATAAACAGGGCTCCAGATGGCTGTGGCTTTGAGATGGAACAGGACAGATCACAGCCTTCACTCAGTAGGCTCAGGAGCCTGAAGACAAGTTTGCCTCCAGTTGCCGTCAGTGTAGCCCTCACTAAAGAAAAGCAAAAAGAGCCGAGGGACTGTAGGAAGGCTGTTTCCAAGCCAGAGATCCAGACAAACTGCTCTTGAAGAGAGAAAGCCCTTCCAGATTCCCCCATGTCCCGAAAGACCAGTCAGGATTCTGGACCTCTGCTAAAACATGGACGAGAAGCCAGGAACAAGACCTGAAACAGACTTCCCAAACAGCAGAAGCCTCATCCATTTCTCCTCCTAGTACATCCTCCAGGAAAGCCCACCCTACTCCATACAGCAGCCCAGACAAGCTTGGAGGTCTACAAGCTGCAGGGGTGCCCAGAAACTCTGCCCCTGGAGGATTTTAGGATGGCCTGCTCCCGGTCTCACCCCAGAGCCTCTGAAGGCAGAGGCAGTATGTACATACCTGGTGAAGAACCAAGGGCTTAGATGGTTGCTTTACTTCTTGGAGCCCTGGACTGTTTGTAAAATTTACTTTTTTTTGAGATGGAGTCTTGCTCTGTCCCCCAGGCTGGAGTGCAGTGGCGCGATCTCGGCTCACTGCAAGCTCCACCTCCCGGGTTCATGCCATTCTCCTGCCTCAGCCTCCGGAGTAGCTGGGACTACAGGCACCCGCCACCACGCCCGGCTAAATTTTTTGTATTTTTTTTAGTAGAGACGGGGTTTCACCGTGTTAGCCAGGATGGTCTCGATCTCTTGACCTCGTGATCCACCCGCCTCGGCCTCCCAAAGTGCTGGGATTACAGGTGTGAGCCACTGCACCCGCGCCAAAATGTACTTTATTTAGGTGATTCTTTCATGGGAGCCTCAAACAAGCAATCATTGTTAGCTGAGTGCCGACCCTGTGCTGAGATCTGGGGAGACAGGGTTGAATAAAACAAAGTCACTGCCCAAAGGTAACTTATATTCAATACAATGGGGGAAAATACAGTCACTGCTTCCCTGGGGTTGCATTTGTCCATTGTTAAAGTGGGCAGTTCGCTAGAGAGTCATTTCCACTATTGGCAATTCAAATACACCTTTTGTCGGTTAAAAAACAAGTGTGCCGGGGACCTGAGCTTCATCTTAGGGCAGGGTGGGTGGAAACATTTGTGAATCTCCAGGTTTTAGTCACCCAAAACTTGGAAATGTGGAGGTCTTTTGAGCAGTTTATGAGTCTCTGCCTGCTCTGGTCGGCTGCCTTCTTTTATTGCTCTGTTGGTTTTGCTAAAGAGTTAAAATATTAAGGCTTCATAAAATTAGGAAGTTAACAAGCTCAAAAACCAAGTGTTTGAGTTACTTCATTCCACTGAGAGACTTGTAAATGGGTTGCATTGGAACTTAAAATAACTGCATTGAGTAAGCGATGGTGGCGGGCACCATGAGCTAACTGTGGTCAGAAGCCTGACGGCCTCCGCTTTGGGGCTGGATTCTCCGTTTGGAGCTGTGTGATCCTGGATGAGTTTCATGCCTTGGATTCAGAAATCAGACTTTCCATGAGCTTATATTTCAAGTGAATAAATAGCTCTGGTCAGGCTTAATTTGAAGAAGAGGTGAGCGTGGCAGTGGGTGAGGGTTCCTTGGAAGGCCAACTGGGGCGGAGGGGCTGAGGGCAAGCGGCTCTGGCCCTTCGTGGCGTGTTACCTGACCAGGTAACGGCTCCCTCGACCTCTTGGAGCCTCGGCAGTGAGGGGGTTGGGCCAGTTGATCTCTGAGGCTCCTTTTAACTAGAATGGTCTGTGATTTTTGTAAGAAAACAAGTCTCTGAGGAGGTTGTGGTCACCTCATTCCTAATTTAAAGGCTGGGGAGGCTTCTTTATGAGCTACTTCTTTTTCCTAAATTATTGATGGTTAAAGCCAAGGCTGGCATCGAATCAATGTGACCCATCTTGAGCCTGGTTGCTTTGTGTTTCAGCTTTGTACTGGCTGCTAAAGGCCCCGGGAGACCACAGGGGTGCAATGTTCGTCCCAAGAGATGAGCTTCCACGAGCTCACACCCCTTGCCCCTTCCTTGGGGCTCCGAGGCCTTCAGGTCGTCTGAAGTGAGATACCCCTGTGTCATTTCATCTTTTCCTTCTCCACCTTCTCTGCCGTTAAAAAAAAAAAGAAGAAAGGAAAGAAAAATGCTATTAATAGAGAAACCGAGAAGTGTAGCCATTCTGAATGTGTTTCCAAAAGGCTCCTGGAAGTGGCATGGAAGTTAGAGTGATTCAGCACTACTTGGTGACGTGTGCCTAGAACCACAGGGGGACATTAGCCAGGACAACACGCCTCAGGACAGAAGTAAGTGGCTGTGAAGAGGCATGCCCATCACTGCCGGAAAGGTGCAGAGTTCAGCTTTTGGAGTCAGTGCTGAGAGTTCCATTTCTAAATTCATTCAGAGCGTTTGTTTAACACCTACTGTGTGCTCAGAAGTGTATCAGGTATGGGGACTCAGAGGTAAGGACTGGTGGCCCCTGATCTCAAGGTACTTGTGGTAGATAGTATGATGCTCAGCTGAAGGGCTGGGCTTCTGAAGTTGGATTGCCATTTTCTGGATGTGTGGCGTTTCTTGGGTTTCATCTCTAAGTCTCCGTTTCCCCATCAGTAAGATAATAGAAGTAATAGCAGATACATACATAGCTCTTAGGGCATTGCAGAATGGAAGGATCTCCTCATATGAAACGCGAAGCACGTGCCTGATGCATTGCTAGAACTCGGGCAATATTAGCATGTTGTCATTGTCATCATCATCATCATCACCTTCAAGGCACTGACAAAGGAGTCAGCTGTGCGGGAGGAGTGCTGGGACACTCTTGTCTCCCTGGGGATGAGGTGGGTGGGCGCGTTAGGAAACCTTCACAGAGAAGGAGGGTCATGTGAGACTTCTGTCCGGGAGCTGACTTGGAATTTGCCATCTCATATTCGGAAAAGGTTCTCTGGGCAGAGGTATCCAAAGTTGCTTTGCCTGTCACCCTCTGAGGTCCCAGTTGTTGCCTGTATCATGTGACCAGTGTGTGGCTTCTCTTGAATTAAGAGCTGCATGTCTGGACTGCCTGGGATTTTACAGATGTCATCTCGTTAACTCTCCCTGGAGCTTGTGACACCCAGGAGATGGCAGTTTATAGAAGCCTTGGGACCTTCTTGAATGATGCTTAGTTTGGTTTCCATGCTCTGGGAATTCCTCACAAGGAAAGATTTGTCACATCTTAAGGAAGGAAAAAAAGGCAAATTTGGGAGTCCGTGGATACCCTATTATTTTAGATTCCAGGACAAATTGTCGAATAAGCATGTTTCATAAAAACAACCCTCCGCAGCGTCCCGTGACAGCAGCTGGTCCCTCGCCACAGGATAATTATGTCTCCTTGTGCACACAAAAGTCTCTGAGGGCATATTGTTGTGGCTGGAGTTTCTGATAATTTCCAAATTGAACAACCTCAGTCCTAATGAATCAGAGGCTTGTGCAATATTTTCAAACCTCAGGAACGTCTTTTTCATTAGTTGTGCAATAAAGATGGTAGGCCTATCTCTGTGATGAGCTGTTTTTTTTTTTTATCTCAAAGTTTGATGAGATTCGCCGTAGAATTCCTTCTCACATAGTCTTGGGCAAGATTTTACCCGATCTTCCAACACATGAGTCATCTCATATCCTGTGACTAAGAAGAGCTGTCTCTTTGGTGCCAGTTTTCTAAGCGCAGTCACCACTTGGTGGAGACGGATGGACACAGTTGGGATTGTCCAGGCAGATGGGCAGTCTTGCCAGCTAGACATAGGGGAGGGAAGCCTCAGTGTTCAGTGGTCACATCTGCTTTTCTGTGGCGCAGAGTGAGCTATACAGGAATATTGTATTCTCCAGGACAGTTAGGGCGGTGGGAAATGTCACCAAACAGAACAGTGACCCAAAGAGCCGCTGCCACTGGATGCTCTGTGGGAGCTGGGCACTGTGCTTATTGTGTTATGGGCCTTGCTTTGTTCTTATCTTGTAGCCACTCAGAGAGGCAGGGCATTATCCTTGCTTCCTAGCTAAGGCTACAGAAGAGGCTCCTAGGGGTTAACTGTAACTTGTCCAAGGCCAGCCAGTGCAAGGAGGCAGAGCCAGGATTTGAGCCCATGTCTGTTTCACTCCCAAACTATTCTTCAGATTTCTTTAAGTCAAGTGTTATTTAGAAATGTTTTGTTTATTCATCAAATATTTGGTGGGTGTTTCCAGCTATCTTTCTGTTATTAATTTCTAGTTTAATTCCATCGTGGGCTGAGAACATATTTTGTATGATTTCTATTCTATTACATTTGTTAGGATGCATTTTCTGGTCTAGAATGTGGTCTGTCTTGGTGAGTGTTCCCCGTGTGCTTGAGAAGAATGTGTGTTCTGTTGTTGTTGAATGGAGTGTTCTATAAATGTCACTTAGGTCTAGTGGATTGATAGTGCCGTTCAGGTCAACTGTATCCTTCCTGATTTTCTGCCTACTGATCTATTAATTCCTGAAAGAGAAGTGTTGACGTCTCCTGAGTCTATTCTGAAACGCTGAATTGCGGTCTCCATGATGAACCACTAGAGTTAGAAAACCTGGGTCCTAGCCCCATTTGGGCCTTTGGGATGACTCCCTCCCGCCTCAGTTTCCTCATCTACAACAGGAGGACAATGATGCTGCCCAGGAGACATCAGCAGGATACTGTGAAAGTCCAGTGGCATAAGGGGTATGAAGGAGCTTTGTCAACTCCTAAGCTTCAATGCTAGGAATCCTAAAGCATTGAAGTCCAATGATATAAGGAATATGAAGAAGTTTCGTCAACTCCTAATGCTTCAGTGCTAGGAATCCTAAAGCATTAAAGTCCAATGATATAAGGAATATGAAGGAGATTTGTCAACTCCTAAAGCTTCAGTGCTTTAGGAGTCCTAAAGCATTGAAGCTGTAAGAGATTAGGACCTCTAGTTGGCAATTCCAGACTCTTCCAGGATTCCTGATAGAGCCAACACCAAGAATAGTGAAGCCGGAAGGATGGAAATAGTAATATGCCTCCTGGGTGTCAAAGCATGGGTCTCCTCTGGGCATGTTCTCTTGTCCTACTGAGACATGATAGCTCTTGGCCAAAGTGACTGAACTTGACTCTCTGTTTCAGGAAGGCCAAATGCAGGGTTCACCACCATCATGTCCAAGGGCAGCTGCTTTGGTCCAGAACATCAGCATCCCAATCATTATACCAGGCAAACAGCCGTCTCTGCCTGCACCGTGGAGAGCACACGCTCCTCCCGGGGTGGCCTGCATCCTGTGTTCTTCTCAGGCCGACTTTCTGTTTAATGTTTGCCGGTCAGGAAATGGCCTGAGCTGAGGTTCTTCAGATCCCAGTCTGACCTTTCTCCACCAGCATTTGTGGCTCTGAAAAATATAGCCCAGTGTGGTTTAGCCCCACTGGATGAAACCCAGTAGGAAAAGTCTGATAATAGCAGAGGAGGCACAGGAGGAAGGGTGAGGATTTGAGAGCATCTGGGAAGGACCACGTGCATGGATATCGTTCTGTCTGTGGGATTCTGTGACACTTGTCATTTACAGTCTGTTCCCTTGGAATTCCCATCATTGGCCAAACATATAGTCCTTCTGTCCTCTGAAAAATATCATTCTGCTCTGACCTTTCACACCCATCTCTGACCGCATCAACTCCCTGTTTTCATGCATCTTGTGGATGAAGGACACCACCTTACCTGTAAAGACACTGGTGGCTTCCCAAAGCCACCAACTGACTTGTAGAGAAGACAGAATCCCAGAGTATGAAACCTGAGGGTGAAGGGCCCTGGCAGGTCCTAGAGCTCAACCCTTCACTTCACAGGTGGGGAAACTGAGGGAGCCAATGGGAGCGTGACTCTCACAAGCTGCATAGCTCATCTGTAGGGACCGGTGTGGAGTCTGTTCGTCCTGAGACCCAGGGCTGAGCCTTTGAGCCCTCCCCATCTCAGCCTCATCCTCCTGTTGGAGAAGTTAGGTGTTTGGGAGAGGCCACGGTCCATGCTCATGGTTTTCCTGTAAGGCTGGAGAAACAGGCCTTGTTCCCTTAGCCTCTCTAATCAAAATGAGGTTGCAGAAAACCCTTCTCCCTACTTCTCCCTAAAATAATTTCCTTGGGTTAGAAGATGACTAAAAAATTATTCATCTGATGACTGATGTCTCCCTTCAAGAGTTATAAGCACATATAAATGCCTTTGAATGGTAATTATAATAATTTTGCTGAAGGGAAAATATCAGTATAAATATCATGGTGGACACATGGAATGAGGACTGAGATGCTTTCATGTCTTTTCAGCTGTGGTTAGATTTTCTTTGAGCAGAATATACAGGTTTTTCCTCTCCTGGCATAAAGACTCTTTTTTTGTATCTTTTCTCTCTACTTTTTAGACATGATGGAAAATGACATTTATACATTTGATGACTATCTCAGTTGTTTAAAATTATAAATGTAATTTAATCCTATGAAAAATTAAGAAAAGAAGATTCATATTTCACCATCACCATCTCCCCAGAAATATCATTTCTTTATTATTATTATTATTATTGTTATTATTATTATTATTTTGAGACCGAGTCTTGCTCCGTCACCCAGGCTGGAGTCAGGGCCACGATCTTGACTCACTGCAACCTCCACCTCCCGGGTTCAAGCAGTTCTCATGCGTCAGCCTCCTCAGTAGCTGGGATTACAGGCCTGCACCACCACACCCAGCTACCTTTTATATTTTTAAGTAGAGACAGTTTCGCCATGTTGGCCAGACTGGTCTCGAACTCCTGGCCTCAAGTGATTGGCCTGCTTCAGCCTCCCAAAGTGTGGGGATTACAGGCATGAGCTACCATGCCTGGCCTAATTCCATCATTTCTGTCCCAAGTGTTGCCACCATTTGGTTAACTGTTCCCCTGTTCACATCCATTTGGGCCAAGGTTGTGATGTTAAACAATCCTGAGATGGACATTTTCATGTTTATGGCGATTTCTGTATCTAGGGTCATTCTCTTAGGAGAGGTACTAAGGAGTACAAAAACTGGAAAGAAGGATATGGAATTTTTATGGATCTGGTATAAATTGCCAAATTATTTTCCAGAAGGGTTGTAGCCATATTTGTTGCCATCAGCTCTAGAATTTCAACCTCGTAAGTCACTGAAAGAAATTCTCCCAAAAGCAATCCTTCAGGAATAATGGAAGAAGATGGTGCCAAACCCCAGTCATTCTGCTCACTGTTAGATTCCTTTTTTGGTCTTACAGGTTACTTTTATTCTCAGGTTGATTGCTCTTAGAGTTGAGCAATGTTTGCGGTAGAATAACGAGCACTTTTAAAATTTGGTTCTACCTGGGGAGGGGGTGAGTTGTGATCACAGACAGTCTCACCTGGGAGGGGCTTGGGTGGTTGTCGGCTCATCCTTCTAACACTCGTGCCTCAGGCGAGCAGCCTGGGACCAGTGAGGCGACCTGAAGGCTGGAGGTCAGAAGCTAGGAGGCGACAGAAAACCCGGGTCTCAGGAAGCCCAGCCCAGGGCTCGCTGCACTGAGCCTCTCGGATGCCAGCTCTGTCCAGGATGCGGGAGGAGGCCAGACTGATTTGGTCTGTTTTGAAAAGTGATGAAAATATTTATTCAAATGTTTTGTACACATAGGCAGAAGTATAACAGGAGCTGCATATACAAAATTATTTTCTAGTAGTCACATTAAAAAAGTAAAAAGAAACAAAGAACATTATTATTTTTCTTTTTAAAACAGCTTTATTGAGAGATAATTTACATACTATAAAATTTACCCCTTTAAAGTGTACAATTTGCTGTTCTTATGTATTCACAGTCATGCACCTATCACTACCAGCCCCAGAACACTTTCATCACTGTAAAAAGAAACTCCGTATCCGTTAGTAGCCACCCCAGACTTCTCCTCTGCCCAGCCCTAGGCAACCACCGGTTCATTTTCTATTTCTATGAATTTGCTTATTCTGGACATTTCATATAAACGGAATCAAACAATACGTAACTGGCTTCTGTCTCTTAGCATAATGTTTTCAAGGTTGTCCACATTGTAGCATGGATCATTATTTCATTCCATTTTATGATTAAAAATATGCCTTTTTATGGATACAGGGAGACCAGACTTCTATTTTATCTCCCCTCCCTGATGGGGAATCCTAATTTCAGCCCGGAAAGTCACTGCGAAAGTCTAAACTGCGGAGGCGATACTGACTGGTTCCACTGGAATAAACTGTAGCACCTGACTCAGGAAGCCAGCATTAAAACCAAGAATATTCTATACGGATAGGGATTACGCACTGAAAGGAAAACATGAGGAAATGCACTTTTCAGATTTATTAGATCACAGAACTTTTTTGGAGCTGGAAAGGATGTCGGAAACCGTCTAGCCTACCCCCTCATCTTACCACTGAGGTAACTGAGGCCCAGGAAGGGGAAGTGGCTTGTTTTGGGTCCGGGACCACTTTTCATTTCTTATTTGAGCCAAAGCTTCCTTCTGGCGTCTGTCTCTGTTTCACAAGTTCCCCTCGCATGGGGGCTGGGTACTGCTTAGAAGAACCGGCCTCTTCCTTGATACAGGGGCTCGTTCACCGTCACCTCCCTCCCTCGCATCTCTTCTGCCTCTCTGTAGCCTCAGGCCCTCCTCCTGCACCGGGAGGCAGACTCAACCCGGGTGGGCACTGCCTCCCAGTCCGCGGCCAGAGGCTGGAGGGCTAGGGAGACTGAACAGCCCCGGCAGCTCCAGACATAACAACCTATGTTGAGGAGTCGGCGCAGGAAGCGAACCCAGCTGAGAAATCTGCGAAGGTCAGGACCGGAGCCAGACGCTTATCAAGAGCAAAGTTAATGGTGTTTTTGTGAACCGAGCAGTCAGCTGTTTCCCCGAAGATAATAATAGACACATCATGTTGGGCATTCAGGAGGCATCTGAAAAAAAAATTGCGCAGTGGAATTGATTGGAAGCTTTTCCCTAATACATACAATAGTCCAGAAAAGACAATCAAAAGTAACAGCACCGATCAAACCCAATAGATCAAGCAAGGACTGAAAAACACAATTTTCTTTCTTTTTTTTGCCAGTGAGTCTGAAGAGTGATTTTCAATGAGAGGCACCTTTAAACACAGACGACATAAACAACAACACAGTTATTCAGGAAAAGGCATCTTTTCCCAGTAAAGCCGAAGCTGCAGATCTAGGCTGTGCTTGTGACTGACAGCACAGTGAGGGGTTCACAGCCAGCTGGCCAGGTGCCCCCCGAAAGCACGTTTCGAATCTGCTCTATTTGAGAGAGACTGTCTTAGCCTTTTCTGGGTAAGTCTTCCTCCTTCACTTCACCTGCCACAGACTTTTCCCAGGCACCATCTGCTGTAGTCTTGGCCCAGCCCCTGCAACAGGTACTGCTCAAGGCACCCGGAACATGCAGGACGGGGGAGCAGCCTGAGGTCTGGCGTCCGGCGAGCTTTTCCCACTTGGAGCCGTCTGGGAGACTGTCCCGGAAAGAGAGGGGCTGCCAACACTTGGAAGTGCCAATGTGTGCTGAAAGTCGAGGTCAGGCTCCCGGCTCCCCCGCCTCTTCCTCCTTGATTCATTAAAAGAAAAGAGGCCACACGAAACTCTCCTGAATTTCATTTCTTTATTTCTATACAAAAGACAGAGCGTGGTCATTCATCATTCAAATTTTAGCCTTTTTAAACAAATAATCATTCCTGCTTGTGAATTCAGTGTATTTTAACAAGAGCAGGTCTGAGGGCCATTGGCCGTGTCTTAGATTTGCAGACAGTGGCCCTGATGGTGCATAGGGTTTCAGGTTTCCTTTAGACCTCAGCTGGCTGCCTGGGCCACCACTTAGCAATGCCATTGTCCTTCCTGTGCATTTTCTTTGCAGAGTTCGAGGAAATCCAGTCGCACAGGCCCCTCTGTGCCCATGTCCCCGGCGCCCTGGAATGTGCAGTACCAGCAGCAGCGATTAGAATGGGGGTCTGGTTTCCCGGAATGTGCAAGGTCTCGCTTCTGTTTCTGCTGCCTCCATGCCCCAGACCAGTGCTGGGCCGGGCTCTGGGCTGGAGCCGTGGCTGACAAGTTTCCTTGGAATTTAATGGAGCGGGGCAGACAGCATGCAGCCACTCAAACTGAAAACTTGAGAAAGAAATGAGTGTTGTGGGGAAGCTTTGCTGCATTCACTGGGTCATATATGCTGCTTTTTCTTTTCCCCAGGCAACCCCTCTTGCAGACAGGAGGCCCCATCCCCTTTTGCTTCATGCCTCATTGGCCATTAGGAAACTTTTAAAACTGATTTCTCTCCTGACCCTCTGAGAGAACATAGTCCAAGTTCCCTGGAGGAGGAGGAAGCGCTCTGTGTTTCTCTGCAGTTCACGGCTCATTTAAATGCAGCCCACGTGCTGTCTTTCCCCACTCCTCTGCCTGCTCCGGTTGTGCTTCTCACGATCGTTCTCAAATTCAGCGAGAAACCTCACAAAGGGAGCTTTTCTTAGGGAAGAGTCATCCTTGGCCTCCCGAACGTGGACCAGCCCCTCTCCCCAGCTGCACAGCATCAGGTTAGTTAACCACCTGCCTCCATCTGGGTCCTGTCTGGACAGGCCTACTCACACCTGCTGCAGGCATCCAAATTGCCCTCAGGTGCCTGTGGCTCGTCCAGAGGGGTGGAGCCCACATTCCAGTCCTGACAGCTAAAGTTCAGTGGTGGGGACCCTACATTCAGTGTAAAGATCAATATTCCAGGTCCTCTCTTCCTGCCACCCAGCGACTGGCCGTTTGCAGGCACTTGGTCCCAGTTGCCCTGGGCCTGCAGCCCTTGTATTCTCTCTGCTTTGTCTCTGCTGTTGCACCCCTGCCCCATCAGAAATGCAAGTAGGGGGGCCTTCTGCTGGGACAGTGAGAGGCTGGGAAGTAAGAGGAGCGCTAGAGGGATGGTTGAGCTTGCATCCAGCCCTGACTGCATTCGCTCTCCCCCGCCTCTCTGTAAAGGTGCTGAGCTGTGAGTGGAGCCAAGTGGATGAGAGTGGCCCTGGGCGCCTGCCAATAAGTTTCCCAGTGTGTCATTTCCTCCTGGGAGTCTCATCTGGATTTGGGTCTGGATTTATTTATTCAGCAAGTAGCCTCTTTATAGTTACTTTTTTTTTTTTTTTTTGAGACGGAGTCTCACTATGTCGCCCAGGCTGGAGTGCATTGGCGCAATCTCGGTTCACTGCAAGCTCCGCCTTCCGGGTTCACGCCATTCTCCTGCCTCAGCCTCCTGAGTAGCTGGGACCACAGGCGCCCGCCACCGCGCCCGGCTAATTTTTTGTGTTTTTAGTAGAGACGGGGTTTCACCATGTTAGCCTGGATGGTCTCGATCTCCTGACGTCGTGATCCGCCCACCTTGGCCTTCCAAAGTGCTGGGATTACAGGTGTGAGCCACCGTGCCCGGCCCGTAGTTACTTTTAATTTAGCCATGCTCGGGGCTGAAGGGGATGCCAAAGAAATATAAGATGAGCCCCTCAGACGGCCTAAAGATGAAGATGAGGCCTCCCAGCATGTACCTCCCACATACACTCCAGGAAATTCTGGGTGTCACTGGATTCTGGACCTCCCAAAAGCTGCTGGCACCTGGAGAATGGGGCCCCAAGGCTGGACCTCACTCCTGTTGGGTTGCTGGGCTGGGAAAGTACTGATGGCAGCTGTGGAGTGTGTCCCAGACTTCACTGAGCCATTCCCAAAGATTGTTCCAAGTTCTCCTGACACAATGCTGGAGGCCTGCTGTGCTGGCCTTCTTTATTTACAGTTTCTGACTGGTGTCTAGCAGCCTTGCCAGAGAGAGTGGCAGTGTGTCTGCAGGCGACCGGGAGAAATGTCCCAGGCTTTAGAGCAGGACTTTGAGCATATAGCAGTGGGGGCCCAGTGGGCAGTCTCCTGGACAGTTACTTCTCCTTGTCCTGACATGGTCGAGAGGTTGCTGCCTGGCCCTTCAAGTGAGGATGGAACATGCTATCCATTGGCCTTAATTTCCAACCTCTACATGATGCATTTTGTGCTCCTGCCTTTGAAAGAACTTTTATTTTGTTGTGACTTACGCCCAGACCCACATGGCAGAAGGAAGGGAGGCTGGGACAGGGGAGGCGGATGAGCTGCCGCTGACGGACCTGCCCGGTTTCTTAGCTCATCCCGTCCTCCATCCTGGTGAGCAGACACTGGCCCAATCCAGCCATATTTTTGGCTGAGTTTCTGTCTTCACATCTCATCCTTAACCCTGAATCCTGGCAATAGTTGGTACTGGGTTGTATTCTTATTTGTAATCTTTAAAGCGGGAATATCTTTGCTAGTATTTAAAGTGGAAGAAATCAGGCGAAGAATCACAAGTGATTTGCAAACTGGAAGAGACATTAGAATGTAAATGTGAGGAAGTGTCAGCATGAGGGGCTTGCCTGGGCTGCACAGCTTGCCTTGGCTGGAGTATGCACTGTTCTGGCATTGCAGGGAGGATGGGTACCTTGCCTCCCTGCAGGTGGGGGACTGTGTCAGCCCCTGCAGACTGCTCCTGGGCTTCTGAGTTTGACCAGATTTTTTTTTTTTTTTTGACATGGAGTCTCGCTCTGTCGCCCAGGCTGGAGTGCAGTAGTGGGATCTCGGATCACTGCAAGCTCCGCCTCCCGGGTTCACACCATTCTCCTGCCTCAGCCTCCTGAGTAGCTGGGACTACAGGTGCCGGCCACCACGCCTGGCTAATTTTTTGTATTTTTAGTAGAGACGGGGTTTCACTATCTTAGTGAGGATGGTCTCGATTTCCTGACCTCCTGATCCGCCTGCCTCAGCCTCCCAAAGTGCTGGGATTACAGGCGTGAGCCACCATGCCCGGCTGAGTTTGAGATTAAGGCAGCATTTCTAGTAGCATTTGAGCAGCTCCTGAGATGCTTTTCTGTGCTAAATCTGGATTTGGGGTATGAAATCAAATGAATTTGAAATGCAGGCACAGCTGGCCCCATGGGCATGGACCTGTGCAGTCACACATTGCCCCGTGTTCAGAAGGGTGCCGCACCTGTTTTAATGCTCTGCTGTTGCTCTCTTGAGATTCTTAATAATTTTTGAACAAAGGGCCCCACATACTCATTTTGCACTGGGTACTGCATATTATGTAGCTAGTCTTGAATCTAGGACAGTGCATTAAAATGCCGTTGATTGGATCAATCTGCTCTTGCAACTGATTTGAATTTTGGGAACATGCTGTTCCCTGTCAATAAAGGAGGATTCATTTCTTTTCCCTCGAATACAGTGCGTTCTGTTTTCCAAATTAGCTCTACGTATCAACTCAGCTGAGAAATTGGAAGGGGGGATTGTTCTGGCTGGAAGGGAAGGTTAGATTGTTAATCCTGCGTCCTGGCCCTGATCTTACCAAGTGTGAAGCATGTTCCCACAATGGTGTGGGCTGCGGGGGGCTGGAGGCTGGCTGAGAAGGCGGGGACCAAGGAAGGAGGCCAGCCTGGGAGCCAGACAGATGGGGTTAGGCTCTTGCTTTTGCCACTTGCCAGCTCTGAGGCTTTGGGCAACATGATTTAATTCTCTGATCCTTGTTTTTTTCACCTTTCTGTAGACTGGTGATGAGATGCACCCTGCAGGCTTGCAGGCTTGCAGGAATAATTAGAGATAATATTTGTACCTATTATTGGGCTTGACATATAGTAGATGCTCTACAATAGATAGGTCCTATTATTCTTATTGATAATATTATTTTATTGCCAACATTGAAGGTTGGGCGGGATTTGACTAGCTGGAGGGGAGGAGAATGAGATCATCCAGGCCGGAAGGAAAAGAGGCATGAATGCAGGGGGATGGGGTGGAGCACTTTGGAGGTGTGGGGAGAGGTCTGCAGGGTGGGAGTGTGCATTAAGGAGTCCTGGGGAGAGTGGAGGAATCAGTGCCACATGGCGAATGAGAGGGGATCGTGGGCCCGAGGAGATGGAGATGGTTGTGGGGATCCTGCAGGAAGTTTATGTGCCCCAAAGTGGCATTGTCAATTAGGGGGAGACACTGAAGACAGAGGTGAGGCCTACCTGAATTCGCATAGAGTGGGATTCTTGGAAGCTTCAGAAGCTTGAGAAGAGCCACTTGGAGGTGTTGAAATGCACCTGGGAGGGATGTGGGGACCCGGCTCTGGGCTGAGAGCTGGGAGACGGTAACCCAGGTGGATGGGGCATGATATTTAGTGCTTTATGTGCAATCTCACCTAGGGCTCCCAAGCCCTGTGGAGTAGGTGATACTAGCTCTGTGTTACAGAAAGGGAGACTTAGGCTCAAGCAGGGACATTCATGGTTTGAAGTCACACAGCTGTAAGGGGCAGAAGTGGGCATGGAGGCATTAACATAGAGCCAAAAGTTGTGACCTTTCTTAGCGTGGCTGGCCCCACGGGGAACCTGTGTGGGTTGGAGTACAACTTGGTATTCCCACCCATCATGGATGCTCTGCATTTGTGAACCCAAGTTGCCACGTCAGGGCGGGCGAGGGCAGGAAGCTCTGCAGGGAGAAGGGACAAGGGACAGAGCCAAGAACAGGGGCAGGGCCCCAGGGTCCCGTGCAGGGACAATGAAGGGGGTTTGCACACCTGGGTTGGTTGCTGGCCAGTGTGGGGAGAGAGCTGGCCTGGGAGTCTAATGGGAATGCCAGGGAAAGCTGCCTTGGTCCCCTAAAGTGAAGCCCCCATGCTGGCCATGGAGTATTGGTGACTGAGGGTCCCTGCTAGCTGTCTGGACGAGGCAGTGTGTCCTATAGGCATAGCTCTGGTGTCCTGCTGGCGTGGAGCGAGTGCCCCTCATGCTGGGAGCCAGCCCTGTGTTCTGGAGGGAGGTGGTGGGAGGACGAGGGACAGTGGGACCTGCCACCTAAGCAGGAATTGGCACCTTCTCCCACTGGCAGGTCCAGGTTTTATGGAATCTGAAACTTGCATAATTCAGGATACCCTCTTCAAGAAAAACACCCCTCAAAATTACGAATATAACATTAGGTATGAAACTATTATTTATATAGATTGAAAAAAGAAAATGCCCAAGATGACAAACTTCAGAAAATAGACAAATACTACAAACATCACAAAATCCAGAAAAATAAGATTAAAAAAAGCTAACTGCTGAACACTCCTTCATCTTGAAAATGCCCCTCTCTCCTCCTCTATTTTTTGGCTGTGAACTCTTTGCTCACCTTTTCATGTGACAATGCTTTTGTAATATTTCCTACAGAGAAAATAGAATAATTTATTATTACTTTTATTATTTTTGGATTATTATTATGATCAATTCAATATTTTTCTACTACCCACACACTCACTGTCTTCTGTCCAACCTCTGACCTGCACCAGGGGAACCAGCAGGGTGGGCAGTAGGGTGTCCCCGGAGGCCACACATATAGCAGGATAGATACAGCAATTTAACTAGACACAGAAGGGACGTCAAAGCACACAAATATATCTCATTTAACCCGAACAAAATGATTATCCAGTTTTACTTTTCCCTTAGCCTCTTCCCCCAAATGTTGGCAGCCACCCTGATGGGATAGATGTGTGACAGAGGGCAGGAGACCGTGGCCCCAACCAGCTGCAGCTTCACTCTTTCATTTCTATATACTCTGTATAAGCCATGATGATAGCACTTTGCTAGGGCCCCTCACAGGGCAGATGGAGGGCTCCATGCTGAAGCTTTGTGGATGTTTGCTGTCTATCCACCTCTGCTCCTTGTGCCTATGCAGGGATTCAGGCCCAACCACTGCAGAGAGCCCAAAAGCATCAGGCAGAGGTTCCCAAACTGCCATGGTTGGTCATACCTTTAGTAGTTGATACGGTTTGGTTGTGTCCTCACCCAAATCTCATCTTGAATTCCCACGTGTTGTGGGAGGGACCCAGTGGGAGGTAATTGAATCATGGGGGCAGATCTTTCCTGCGCTGTTCTCATGATAGCGAATAAGTCTCCCAAAATCTGTTGGCTTTATAAAGGGGAGTTTCCCTGCACAAGCTCTCTCTCTGCCTGCTGCCATGCATGTAAGATGTGACTTGATCCTCCTTGCCTCCCGCCATGATTGTGAGGCTTCCCCAGCCATGTGGAACTGTAAGTCCAATTAAACCTCTTTATTTTGTAAATCACCCAGTCTCAGGTATGTCTTTATCAGCAGTGTGAAAATGGACTAATACAGTAGTGCAGTCATTTTTTCATGATCCCCAGTAAGGCCAAAAAATACCCAAGAGTTCCATTTATCAGTTAGTGGGGTCCAAACAATTTGATAAGTATTTGTGTCCCTGCAACACAGTGGTCATTAAAAAAAGACATTTTAATTTCGTTATTCAATAAGCATGATTACTTACGAATGGGATATGTGCACCTGTTGGGTGTCACACGACCTTTCAAATCTTGGAATCAGATTGGACACCACCATCCCCATTTCCAGTTCAACTCTGATTTTTGTGTGGTACATTCTTTTTATCACAGTGACTGCCAGAAATCCAGCTTCATATGGAATCATGAAAAGGGATGTAGTGTGATCTGATTTCGAAACTATGATCGATCTAGAGCTAGTTTACAAGGTGTCTAACAGTGATCAAGTATCCCTGTATTTCCCCAGAAAACCTGAAATATTGATGAATTTTCTGTGGCACTCTGGGGTCCCTTGGGGCACACTATGGAAGCCATGGAATTAGGACCGTAAGGACATGATTTTGGCTTCTTCCTGCCTCAGATCTAATCTTTACCTGGTATTTTTGCCTTCAAGATGAAAGAAGCATACATTTTGATGTATTTAAAGCACATATTCGGCCAGGCGCGGTGGCTCACACCTGTAGTCCCAGCACTTTGGGAGGCTGAGGCAGGCGGATCACAAAGTCAGAAGTTCGAGACCAGCCTGACCAACATGGTGAAACCCCATCTCTACTAAAAATACAAAAAATAGCCAGCTGTGGTGGCATGTGCCTGTAATCCCAGCTACTCAGGAGGCTGAGGCAGGAGAATCACTTGAACCCAGGAGGCAGAGGTTGCAGTGAGCCGAGATTGCACCACTGCATTCCAGCCTGGGCTACAGAGCAAGACTCCGTCTCAAAAACAAAACAAAACAAAACAAAAAAACCCCACATATTCATTTTGTGCTTATTCTTTTGAGAGAAACACAGATAAAAGTCTATCCTTTAATTCATACTCCCAATACTATGATTTTCAGTTTTACTGCAACAAATTTTGTTCAGTCTGATAATGAATGTCAAACAGTTAATACCTTGCTCTTTTCAGTAACATGACATATTGGAGAATAATGACTGAAGCTTATCTACACTGCCTATGTCTCTTTTCTTCCTCCTTGAAAGAAGCTGTTGAAAGTAGTTAAGAAGTATTATGTGTAAAACTCCAGGGATGATGTGCTTCAAGGAAGCAACATTTATGAAGTTGTGTGCTTGACTAGTAGTTTATAAAGAGGAAAGAAGAATCATTTATTATCTTGGGATTGAATCCTGGCAATTTTTAAACTATAAAGTTACAGGAAATGTTGGCTACTCTTAATGGGCCATTTGTTGTGTTAAAAATCAGTAATGATAAATATTTACTAGGTAAGTGGAAAGATCCATCTCTATAAATTGTTGTAACTTGTCATTTTACAAATCTTAGTTACTCAGTTTTTCTGCTTAAAAATGAAATCACGTAGCACTGTATAAGTCATTCAGTTTTTTATTTTGGAGAATTACTCTGGATTGTCTAGGCTCTGTGCTCTCCACATATATTTTTTGAAATAGTTTGTGAATTTCTACAAAAACTCCTGCTCAGAATTTTCACTGAGAGTATGCTTAATCTATGGGCTAATTTGTGAGAAATTGAAAGCTTAACAATAGCAAATCTTCTGATCTACAAGTGTGGTATTTCTCTCCATTTATTTAGGTCTTCTTTATTTTGATAGTGTTTTGTAGCTTTCAATGTACAGATCTTGCAAATATCTTGTTAAATATTTCCCTAATTATTTGATATTTATTTTTGATGCTGTTATAGTTATATTTTAAAAATTTTGATTCCAATTGTTTCTAATACATAGAAATGAAATTATTTATTGACCTCTTATCCTGTGACGTTGATAAACTCAGTCATATATTCGTAGATTTCTAGAATTTTTCTATATAGACTATCATATATATCATCTGCAAATAAAGACAGTTTTAGATTTTCCTTTCCAATCTCTATGCCTTTTGTTTCTTTCTCATGCCTTATTGTGTGGTCCATTACTGAACGGCAGCCAGTTCCAGCTTTCTGTTCAATAAAGGAGCAGGTAAAAGGGCCAGGCCTTGACCTTGCAGGGGGCTTCCCAACCTCATTGCCTTCTGCTGCCTCAGTTCTGGCTTAACAGAACAGTGTGGGGAGGAGGCATGGTCCTTACCTACTAGGGCATTACATTGGCCTTCTTCAGGTTGGTTGCTTCATCAGGTTTAAGCGCTCACCTGGGCTGCAGTTCAGGCTAGGTTATCTGCTGACCTGGCCCTGTCTCCCTTCTGTAGTGTCTGCGGGGTACCCCTGTAAGCTAGGGAGAAGAGATACACGTGAAGGCCGGAAAAAACAGCCTGCCACACAACTTCCCTGGATCATACCTTCGCAGTGATATGACGACATCGTTAGGAGGCGCCGAGGTGGCTGCGTGGGTCTCCAGACACCTCCCTTTACCTCTCTGCTGTGCCACTGATGTGTGATGTGCTTGCACCTATGCAGAGTTGCCACTGAGCAGGACTGTGGCCAGTCATTTGGATTTTCTTCTTTCTAAACTGTATGCCATGGCTTGATCAAGCATTTCATATACAGTAGATCATGAAAGCAGCATAGAAAACACATTGAGGTAGATGGTGTTGCCACA
Source organism: Hylobates moloch (assembly GCF_009828535.3). Lineage (NCBI taxonomy): Eukaryota > Metazoa > Chordata > Mammalia > Primates > Hylobatidae > Hylobates > Hylobates moloch. The sequence goes on along the minus strand of NW_026652278.1, from coordinate 10,955,473 downwards.
TTTTATGGATGAGAGGCTAACACTTGGAGGAGTCAGGTAACATGTCCAAGGCCACACAGCTAGTGAGTACCCTGCTGAGGGTCACACTCTGGTCCATCTGAGGCCAGAGCCTGTGCCAGCCTTCTCCTCATGCTGATAGACGAGCAAACAGAAAGGAGGAGCAGTGGATGCCTCCACCCTCTGTCCCCTGAACCCCTTGGACAGTGGGCAGTGGCAGACCCAGCCTGGGCCCATCTATGGGGATTCTCCATTGGGATTGACCCCTCTGGAAGGAAGACAGTTGACCCACACTTGAGATCACAGCAGATGGGCCAGCCAGGGTATCTGTAGACCATCAGGCCGTGGCCACTCCATCTAGTTTAATGGACAAGCCTTTTTAACGGAACAGGAATCTAACACTGAACCAAGCTGCTTTTAGACACACTTTTATTCCTCACTCTGAAATGGCATTTGGACAAGCCAAATATTTCTTCTCCTTTCAGTTGACATTTTGTCCACCTTTGAGCAGTCAGTTGATGTTTCTTCTGTTTAGTTATTTCTGTTCTATTTTCCTGTTGCCACTGGTCCACCCAGGGATGGTAAGAATGGAAGTCAATGGTTGCTTTTTCATCTGAGATGCGCCACGAAGGCTTGTCGGTCAGCCTTGTCATATGGTCTGTGCTCCCACTACTCCTTCTTTCTGTTTCCTCATCTACAGAATTTGGAGAGTCCTGGACCTGATCTCAAATTTCATATGTTATTTATCTTCCTGCAGCATGCTGGGGAGAGGAAGAGACAGGGATTCCACCACAGAAGGTTGGAGCTGGAACAGACCTCACATCTCATTCCAGAGGCATTTGGTCCATCTTACAGATGAGGAAATGGAGGCTGCCCAGTGGACTGAGGCTGGAACTGGCCTTCCAGTGGCCAGGCCAGATCCTCCTTGATCTCCCTTTTTGCTTTCCTGGTGGGCAGACCCTGGAATCACTTTCTGTGGCTGTGTGAGAAGGCAACTGCCTCTCATTTTACCCAGCAAAATCCATCTTCAATCCATCTTCATTTTTGCCCCTTGTGTGGGCAAATTCTCCCATACCTAATTCAGGGAGCCAGAAAGAGGAAGTGAGTTAATGATCCTTAGTGGGAAGGCGCTAGTAATGATCCTTCTCGTGAGAGTTTGAGAGTTTCTGAAACACCACGCTGTCTCTGTGCTGCTGGCCTGGCCGGAGTTAAACCTCTTCTTGGCCTTTTCCCAGGAAGCTGGTCTGAGGAAGCCCAGATGCGTTTGTTTACAGCTGTCTGGTGACATTCGCCAGGCTCTGTGTTCAGAAGGAACATTTCCATTCCCTTATTTACACCTCCCATTGGAGTGCTCGGGGAGACAGACCAATTATTTGCAACTACCTGGAAACCTGGGAGGGTAGCAGATCTGTAGGGGGCCAGTGTTGAAGTGAGAAGCTGTAGATCTGGTGACACTGTGGGCTTGGGAGGGCTTGCCCAGATCTATCTGTTACTTATACTCTCTATTAAGAAACTTTAATGTCCATGGAGAAGTTATTTAAAGTCTGCGAGCCTCAGTTTCCCCATATGTAATATGGGAAGGATACCTGATTTTCCTATTCCACAGGAAGGTAGAAAAAATTAAATTAAGGCAGCTGATGAAAGGGTTTTGAAAGCAAAAATAATAGTATGATACTGTCCGGAATTTGTTAAATTATTCTTCCTAGTAGTTGCGGATCTTTTTCTGTACCTTAGAAAACCATGCTATGTAAAAAGAGATGATTCTAATCTTTAAATAGAGCAACTCAGAGGTCGGGGGCCAAGACAGAAAGGGGCCCTTTGTTCACAGATGCACTCTCACTTCCGAGAAAGCAAGCGTGGGAGAGGCAGGTGGTCCTCCCGATGTCCCTGTGCCCCATGGTGTCAAGTTGGGTTACGATGGCCCCTGGTGACCCAGCACAGCAGGGATGTGGGGGCCAGTGAGTGTGAAGCTGTGATGGGTCATAAGAGGGCTGGGACGTCTCACAGCTTTTACTTACAGCCTAGAGCCTGGGGAAGGCTGGGGAAGGGTTGCCACTCTAGTGGTGAGAGAGGCATGTGTGTGTGTGTGTATGCGTGTATATGTATGTGTGCGTTTGTATGTATATATGTATGACTGTATGTGTGTATGTGCACATCTGTGAGTATATGAATGTGTGTGGAAGTGTGTATAGGTGTTTATGTAACAGTCTGTGTATGAGTGTGGGTGTATGTGTATGGGTGTGTTTATGTGTGTACGTGTGTGGATGTGTATGCATAGTGTGTATGTGTGAGTTTGTGTGTGTGTGTGCATGTGCATCTCTGTGTGTATGTGCATGTGTGTTAGGGGCGGGCACACAGACCTGTTGGTAAATGAGACACAAAATACCTACAAAATACAAAATATGAGACAGGAAATACAAGCCCCAGTTATTCATTTTTCAGCGCAACAGACATAAGATTACCATGTGAAATTGCTATGAAAGTTTCCGAAAGCTTCCGTCAATTCGTAGCGAGCAGGTAGCAGAGGAGTGCAGGTCCCTGGAGCCTGCTTGTGCAACACTGAGCTAGTCCAAGGGGGAAGAATGGGGTGCATTGCTCTTAGCTGCAAACCAGCCTGGAACCCCTCCAGCCTGCTTGAGCAGAGACTTGTTAAGAGGTAGCAGCAGGTGGCATAGATTAGGAGCCGGAGTAGTAGGCTAAGGCTGCACTTCCAGGGACACACTGCCTCTGCCACCACCCGTGCCACGAAAATGGGAGCCCAGGACCCTGAATCTCTAGCAGTCCGTTTCTGAATCAGTTACCTTGGTTGTGTGCCTCTGGTTGATGGAAACTAACTTTTAGCCCTGCTGGGTGACAGCCTCACATCGGGACATGTGACAGCTTTGTTGAAAGTAGCTTTGGAAACGCCCACCACGTGGGGCCACTCACTGTAGTGTAAACGGTCATGCATCACTGAGCGACAGGGATACGTTCTGAGAAATGCGTTGTTAGGCGATTTCATCACTGTGGGAATGTTACAGAGTGTGCCTACGCAAACCTAGATGGCAGAGCCCACTCCACACCTAGGCCAGATGGCAGAGCCTGTTGTTTCTAGGATGCATGCCTGTACAGTAGGTTACTGTACTGAATACTGTAGGCAGTTGTAACAATGGTGAGTATTTGTGTATTCAAACATAGAAAAGGTACAGTAAAAACAATGGTGTTATGGTCTGCGGCTGGCTGAAATGTTATGTGGTGCATGACTGTAGGTATAAAGCATGATGGTCATTTGATTTTTCTCTTTTTCTCACCCACAGACTTAAGGCACCTCTTATGCCTTTTGTCTGAGATGTCCTGGGCAGGGTTGGAATGTGTGGTTAAGGCATGGTGGAAACTGCTTTGGGGACAGATGATGGCCTCAGCTTGCCTTGAGGAGTCAGTGGGAAAGATATACGTGTTTCTTCGTAATAATCTCAGATCTACCCGTCTGGTGGGCCTCTCCTAGAAAAAGCCCCGGCGCTCCTTCTCTCCTGCGGTGTTTCTCAGGAGGGTTGCTTCTTTGTAATGGTGGGGACTCAGGGAAGGGACACAGGCAGAGGGTGACACCACATCAAAAAGGGACCCTTGGCTGGGTGCAGTGGCTCACACCTGTAATCCTAGCACTTTGGGAGGCCAAGGCAGGTGGATCACCTGAGGTCAGGGGTTTGAGACCAGCCTGGCCAACATGGTGAAACCCTGTCTCTAGTAAAAATACAAAAATTAGTCGGGCATGGTGGTGGGTGCCTGTAATCCCAGTTACTCAGTAGGCTGAGGCAGAAGAATCGCTTGAACCCGAGAGGTGGAGGTTGCAATGAGCCAAGATTGCGCCTTTACACTCCAGCCTGGGCGACAGAGTGTGACTCCATCTAAAAATAAATTGAAAAAAAAAAAAACTTGGGCCGTCAGCTTCTTGGAAAGGCTAGTGTGAGGTTGAAGCATTTGCTGGTGCCTCTGTTCAATGTTTTTGTGGTGAGTCTATTGAGAGGAGAGAACCTGAGCAAAGAGGTTATCATTAGTGGATATTACTGCCTTACCTAGGTGGGCACTCCCTTGGGAGGTGGATGGACATTTGCAGCTGAGCCCGGGGGGGAATTGTGCTCACTCCGCCTTCAGAATTCCAAAGGCTGGGCATGCATCTTGGCTTCCTCTAACCCATGTCTTTCTCTAGGTGACCATAGCAGAGTGTCATTAAGTATCTATTCTTTGCTTTTGTTCTCAGGGCAGGAAGATCCCAACAGTTTGCGCCATAAATATAACTTTATCGCGGACGTGGTGGAGAAGATCGCTCCTGCCGTGGTTCATATCGAATTGTTTCGCAAGTAAAGAGAGCCTTCCTATTTCCTATAACCTCCAAAGCTTTCACCGCCACTAGCAAAACATGAGAGCTATTTTTGAGATACATTAAAGTGTCAAAGTGTCACTGAATATCTTCCTACTTTAAGATAAGTGTGTCTTCCTTAGAACATTTTCCCTATTTGGCTATATAAATCTACATTCTTGACCCTTATAAATGTTTAAAGAACCTCGGGCTCTGAAGAGATTCCCTAAGAATATTTTGTAAGTGGAATTTTTTGATGCATGCAAAAAATTGGCAGGATGTTTAGTTTTTAAATGCTAAGCCCGATATATAAAGGAGCGATGGCTAGGTGTGTGTGGCTGTTGCACAACCCATTAATCAATGTGTTGAAGCATTCATTTTAAGGTGCTACGGGCTTAAGTGTGTACTCCTTTGGATTTAGGCTTCCATTTTCTAAACGAGAGGTGCCGGTGGCTAGTGGGTCTGGGTTTATTGTGTCGGAAGATGGACTGATCGTGACAAATGCCCACGTGGTGACCAACAAGCACCGGGTCAAAGTTGAGCTGAAGAACGGTGCTACCTATGAAGCCAAAATCAAGGATGTGGATGAGAAAGCAGACATCGCACTAATCAAAATTGACCACCAGGTAAGTGTGTTCTCGCCTGCAGAGGTGAGTTCTCAGATGCCCTGGAACACCCTTGGCAGAGGCACCAGAGCTCTCTGATTGCAGCTGATTCTCGGGGAGGGCACCGAAGCCAGTCTGAACCAGTCACAGGAGGGCCTTGAGGAGATGCTGCGTATGGCCTGGGGGTGTGGGAGAGGAAGGGGCTCAGGAAAACTTCTGTAAGGAGCCAGATAAAAGTTTTTAAAATAATGTTTTAAATGTTTGTCAAAGAAAGCAACAGATTTATAAAGAAATTAGTAGGTAAGTAGTGAAAATTGAGTCTCCTTCCCATTCCTAATCCTGTGGCAACTCTTGCTCCAGATTTTATTTCTCCTCCACAGATACGTCATGCATTCACAATGAACATAGAAATTACTGGGTTTTAGGCTGAGCCATCCTTAACTTGTCAACAGTTACTTTGAAAACAAACCAGCTCTCCCAAATTGGGGTTTTGTGGGGTTATGAGATGTGTTTCAAAAGAATGTTTCATACTTTAAAGGTCTTGGAAACCTTGAATTAAAACAGAGCTAATGGATTTCTTCTTTCCAGACCTTCGTAGAGCTTTTAGTATGCTAGTGTGCACGTGGCTTGCCTACAAAAGGGTGTTGACTGAACTATTTGCCCAAATTATAATCATTTGAGTATACAACTTTTTTTGGGGGGGGACGGGCAGAACTGAGACATACCAAAATCAATTTGGGAAATGCTGTATTTGAAAATGCTTTCTATTTAAATATTCTCTTTGCAATCATTTTTGCTCTGTTGATTTGCTTAGCAAAGTCTTCATGTCTGGGACAATATCCATTTCTTACTGACTCATCAAAAAACCCCACTCGACACGTCGATGGGAGAGGTTTTGTTTGCTGTGTGGCATGTTCAGTGAAAGCGTGGTTTCCAGTTTCTTCACATCCTTACAATTTTCTAGACTTCAGATGGAGGGAGCAATCAGAGGAAGCTGGAATCCTGCCTCTGGCCAAGGAAAAGACCAGAGGCTGAGCCAGGTGGGGTCTCTTGTCCAGCCCTCTGCTTGCCTCCCTTTACCTGGGTGTGGGATGAGTAATTCCAGACAAGTGTGGAATTAATCTGGCTGTTTGTGCTGTTTGATGGCACGCTGGTTACACCTCCTTCTGGAAACAGCTCTGCGTGTGCTGTTTGGGTGGTAGGATTCCGGGTCTCCTTCTCCATCTTTTTATAGCATCAAGTTGCTGCCCAGCTCAGGCTCCTTTACGGCCAGTCTTCAGAAAACCACCAGCTAACACATTTACAACCCTCCTTCCCTGATGTTCCTGTAGCTTCTCTATGGCTGGGTGGCCAGGCACAGCCGAAGAGGCTCCGGGTAGATAGAGGCTCTGTGCCCGGTGTGTGTAACTGGCTTTGAGTGAGGCTGCAGTTGTGTGTTATTTCTATTAGGTCAGTGTGGAATTTCTAGCGACAACTAATCTTTCAAAGTGTGTTTCTTGGTCACAGGATTATTGGGCCAGCCTCTGCCTTCATTTTTTTTCACCTAATCTGCATAATCGCTGTGTTATCCCCATTTTAGAGAAGAAGAAGCAGGGGCTCAGAGAAGTCTAGTAACCTGTGTGAGGCCACACAGCAAACACCTCATGACCCTGCCCTCCTAAGGCAGCCAGGCTGCTGCTCCCAGTGTGTTCAAGCCCATGGCTGTTGCTGGAGGGATAGAGGCCGGCCCCGTGGTGTGATGGGACAACTTGACCTTAAACAGCCCATGAGAAGGCGGGTGCATCTGGTTTAGGAACAGGCTGCTAGAAAGGTATCCAGGATGTGGTAGTCTCACCGGAAGGAGCCAGTCAGAATAGCACAGCCTGTGGCCACGCGTGGAGCCTGTTCAGCCTCATGGAGCCCTTGGGAGGCAGCCAGCAGCAGGGCATGGGCTGTGTGCAGGCGAGGCTCTGGCCTGGACGCCGCCCCCACTGAGTAACTTCGTGTTTGGAATGCGTGGGCACATACTGTGCAGCTGCTTCTGGCCGGGGGATATTCTTTTCCGATTCTGAGCCAAGGTGGAGACTGTCTCCTCGTGCCATCCCTGGCATGTCCTGGCAAGATGTGAACGATCTCAATAGATGAGCTTTGCAGAGTGTGTCTGACCTGACTCCTGCTGTCCTGGGAGTTTAGCTCTTCAGCCAGCAGCATGCTGTTTGACATGTGTTTCAAGCCCCCCAAGAAAGGGTGCTTCAAATTTAAAATTGAACTGATGTGGCTTTTCAAAATGGAATTGGAAATGAAAGGATATTAAATTGCAGACACCCACACAAAAGACTGGTTTCCACTGACTAAACTGCTTTTTTTTGCTGATAGTAGTTGAAAGTAGGGAGAGTAACAGCATCTCTTCCAGCTCTTTCTCTTTTGTTCCCTTGTTTTGATGATGGGTTATTTCGAGGGAGGCTCTGGCTGGCCTTGCTTTGTGTCATCTTAGGGATAACAAAAAGGATGAAAGAGATCAGGAAAACAGAGAAAGCAGAACAGAACCAGCAGAAACTGTGCTTGAGGAATGAAAATCACCTACACGGCTCCTTGTCCTATGAGACTGTGGCCCAGCCTCCCCCGAAGCCACTTAAGAGTAACCCAGTGAAGCTGGTGGGACTGCCCGCTGCATCCGTGGGCCCAGTGACTAACTTGGTGGCTTATCATCTGGGCCCAGCTCCTCCCCTGGCATCCTGATTTCACTTGGAGGGGCCTCCATTGTCCTTCATAAACATGTTTATTTAATTTTATTTTTATTTTTTGAGACAGAGTTTTACTGTTGCCCAGGCTGGAGTGCAGTGGCGCCATCTCCGCTCACTGCAACCTCCACCTCCAGGGCTCAAGTGATTCTCCTGCCTCAGCCTCCCGGGTGGCTGGGACTACAGGCGTGCACCACCATGCCTGGCTAATTTTTGTATTTTTAGTAGAGACGGGGTTTTTGCCATGTTGCCCAGGCTGGTCTCAAACTCCTGACCTCAGGTGATCCACCTGCCTCAGCCTCCCAAATTGCTGGGATTACAGGTGTGAGCCACTGCGTGGCTGTAAACGTGATATTCTTGAGACTTTCAGTGAAATAAAAATTACCATTGTCCACTTGCCACCCACCTACCCCTTTTTCTGGCAGCAGCAGCCAGCATTTCACATCTCCGTCACTGGACAGCGTAGGTAGGACCATCGGTCATGGTGTCCTACCCTCTGTGGCCAAGGAGTGGACACATGACCAAGTTAGGGCAAGCAGAGGCTCCCCTTGGAATCGCAAAGTGAAGCTGGATGCCACCCACAGAGACCAACATGGTGAAGCTGCTGTAGCCCCTGCTCTTGAGCCCCCAGCACTGCCTGAGTTCTTGCACTTTCTGAGTCCAGTTTAATATCTGCTTTTCCTCCCATTCTTGGAGCTCCCCTCACATCTCCAGTGGCTTGAAGTTGCCAGAGATGTTTCTGGGCTTGTGACCAAATGACTTCTTTTCTGCTTCTCACTGCTGAGCAGACACGTGTGCGCTCACTTTTCCTGCTGAGTCTTGGGACCCGGAAGAGCTTTTGGGAGACACTCACGCACCAGCCCCCTCTTGCCTGCCCTGCTGTCTCCCTCCAAGCAGGAGGGGAGAAGGTGTCCACCCGTAGCCCCGGCCGGGCATCCGTTTCTATGCTTCTGCCCAAATCTGAAACTCCCCTTTCCTTGGGACCCACGACTGGGGCCAGCCTGCCTGGGGAGGGAATCCCAGCTGCAGAAAGTCGGGACAGTGTGCGTGTAAACATGTTAATAGAAAGCAGCTTTGAGGGCAAACTAGTTCAGCTTCAGTTACAAACTCTTTCCAAATGTGTTTAACATGAGCCACTGGCTGTGTGCAGCATATGTCAAGCTTTCATCCAATGGTGGCATTTTGTCCCTGTGGGATTTTTTTTCTGAGCAGTTTGGGGGCAGGGGTGGGGACAGGGAGAGAGAAAAGTAAAAAGAGAGCAGTTTGGTTTCTTCAGGCTGGAGTACAAGGCAGAGGTAATGGGATGTATTGAAGAAGGTAGGAGGGAAAGTTACTTTAGCTACAGCTATTTGTCCAGCTGTGCTGATTAAGAAACTTGGAGAAAAGCATTTTTGGAATCATGTCCTTCCCATTTTATATACAGCCTTTGCAGATTTCCTGCTGTTCTGAGAGAGATCTGAACTCCTTACCAGGACCTTGAGGGCCCCACCTGATTGGGCACCCCTCCCTCTCTCTGACCCTCCTCCCCTTCCTCTCCTCCCTCCTTTCTCCACCCCCACCTGCTCTGCTCAGACACCCCTTCCTTGGTTGCTTCCCACAGGCCAGGGCTGTCCCCTGGGGCCTTGGCTGTTCCCCTCCCAGGAGCGCCCCTCTCCAGCTCCTCATGCAGCCAACCTTCCCGTCCTTCAGGCCTCTGATTAAATTCTGCCTTAGACATCTCTCCCCACCCCGCTGTGTGAGGTAGCTCCTCATGCCCCAGTCCCCTCAACCCCACTGCCTCATTTTGGGGACACATCACCCCAGGGACAACTGCATTGCACTCTTGGTTTTTCCCTCCTTGTCTATTTATCACAATTTAGGGTCGCCTCACTCGTTTGCCAAATGAAGTTCATCTCTGCAGCTGGACTGCAGGGTTGGGGGCACATCCGGCTGGTTGGCCCTCAGGTAGGAGGTGCTTGGCAACCTTGTTCCAAGTAGGACGTTCACAGCTGTCTGCCCCGGAGGAAGCAAGGGCATCTGCCACATGGATGGAATTGAGGGGAAGGCACCCGGGGCTCCCGCATCGAGCTCCCTTCCTATATTCAATGAGGAAATGACCCTGCAGCAGGCTGGCTGCAGACGCCCCTGCCTCGCCGCTTTGCCTGCCTGGAGTTTGATGGACGTGTGGTCCTGTCAGGGCTACGGCAGGTCTGTGGTCTTTGGTAACGGAAAGTGCTGGTGAAACAGTGAGCTTTCCTGTGGGTGCTTTTCCCTGACGCCAATAACCAGGTAAATATTTGAAAACGGCCTTGTTGAGGCTTGTGAGGTGGTTTTCCTCCGTCCCCTGTAGGCCTGCGCCACCCCCCCAGCCCCCCGGCCACCTTCGGGCCAGATGGCGCCCACAGACCTGTTTGAAGTGTCCAGAGAGGGAGCCCTCTGGGCGCTGGGGCCACTGTGTCTGCAGAGGGTCCTCTTAACTGCTGAGCTGGCTGGTGCAGCGAGAAGGAAGGCCGACACCCCTGATCCTCATCAAGTTCAGAGGGGGGTCACTGCGGGTGAGGGGCCTGGGGCCTTTTACATGTCCCAGGAGCTGCTGAGCAGGCCACTCTTCTCCAGGCCACCAGAACTTGGCCCTGCACACGGCGAATCTTCCCTGACTCAGCTGAGTGAGGGGGTTCAGGCAGCCCCCCGGGACGTGGCAGTGGCCCGGGAGTGGAGTGGGGTGGTGCTTGCTGTGACTCATGCCGGTTCTCCTCAGGCAACCTGACGGTCAGACATGCTGAGTCAGTGGCCTGAGCTCGTCCAAAAGCGAATCAGAGAACGCAGGGCCTGGGCTCACCCGCTGCCCTCTCCTGGAGTCATCTGTCACTCATCCTCATGAAGGAAGCGCCTGGGAGCCTGGAATGCACATCGCACTGCCCCAGCTCCCCTCTTGTTTCTGTGTTTTTCCATTTTGGATTCTTTCCCCCCACTCCTTCTGTACTGCGCATTTTGTGGTCTCTTCTTTTTCTCCGAGAACTCTGAGGGCTACCATTGCATTTGCTAATGATGCCACAGACGGTGTTGACGTTATGAGGCTTCTATTACCGTATTGATTTTTACCATTTTTAGGGGGACAGGAATCAATATTTCATGAGGGAATGTGAAGCCAGACAGAGAAGTAGAAGCTGGCTTTTATTTAGTGCCAGGCTTTGTCCAGAGGCGGGTGGGGACGTGGCTCCTAAGCTCTTGATTGCAGCTCCTTCTGGCATGGGAAACGTTTCAGTTCCCCAAACTCTCCGAACTGGATCCCCTGTGTGTTCTCTGGCCCGGATTCAAGAACTTAGTTGATTGTCAAGGAAATTCTTTGGCTATATTTTTCTCTTAATATGGTAATGACTTTTTTCACTCTGGCACTCTCTTTTCAGGGAATTGGGTTAAGACTATTATTTATGGTTCTGACAAGGCAGTTCCCAAGTTGTTGGGACTGGATTTGTTTAGGAATGTCTCCTGTCCTCTTCATTGAGAGAGGAATGCAAATTGCTTCCATTTGACAGTTTATCAAGTGTGTGACAGAGTATTAGAGTCCAGGGTTGGCCAACTACAGCCAGTAGTCCAAAGCTCTATCTGTTGTTGTAAATAAAGTTTTATTGGGACACAGTCATGCTCACTTATTTAGGTAGAGTGTATGGCTGCTTTCACTCTGCACCAGCAGAGTTAAATAGTTGGGATGAAGACCACATGGCCCATGAAGCCAAAAATATTTGCTTCCTGGCCCTTTACAGGAAAAATTTGCCAACCCCAGTGGTAGGCAGTTAATACCTTGTCCTAGAGGAGCTGAAAGTGGCTGGAGGCAGGAATGCTCATAAGGACCCAGTGAAGAGAAGCACTAGGTGGCCGAGGGGAGCAGGAAGAGAAGCTGATTTTGTTTGCCCTTTCTTTTGCCAGAGATTGTGCTTTTTTTGCAGAGATGAAGCTTTGGTCTTGCCACAAGAAGCAGAGGGAGGCCTTATTTTTGTCCATTTCTCTGTGACATTGCTAGAAAGGAGTTTGTCAGAATTCCAAGCTATTTGGCAATTATCCAATTTTGAGATCCTAATGGATCTTTCAAGGTCTAGTTTGTTCATTCTTTCAGTGATTCCTTGTTAATTCCCTGATTTTATAAAAGTGTGTTGAACATCTGTTTTGGCCAAATACTTATTAGGTGCTGAGGATGCAGCAACAGTGGGCAAAGCCATGGGGCTTAAGATCTAGTGTGGGAAACAGGTGAAGTAAAGTAAATATGGCGATAAGTACAGTGCATGAAGCAAACAAGTGAAGGGGTAGAAGGTATCGGGCTGCAAAGACAGTAGATAGTGTAGGCAGGGAATCTTATCTGAGGGGGTGACATCTAAGCTGAGATGGAAAGGACAGTGAGAGCCAGCCAAGGAAACAAGTTGGGTGACAAGAGTTGCAGATGGAGTTGCTTAACTTCCCACTTCTGCTCAGCCTGCAGAACCTGGATCTTGGACTAATTGCAAACTGTCATTTCCTCGTGAGTTTATTAGAACCCTCCAGAACAAGTTTCTGGTTAGCTAGTTTCTCTGTGTGTTGTCTCATTTCTTGTTGGTTCTGGTTCTTTGGGGTTCCTACTCACACTCTGGAAAGCTCCAATGTCTTAAGTAGTCAGTCTCCCAAGAGTCCGAAAGCACAAAGATTCACAATGATACAATCACCTCTCAATCATAGCAGCATTGATGCAGTTCCATAGCTGGTTTCCTAAAGCCATCCAGATCTCTTTCTGTGGCAAGAGAGAAATAAGACCTTCTGGTGAATTGAGGACTAATTATCCTAATAAACATGTGAATTAACAGTTCCTTTGGTTAAACAAAGCACCAGAATCTGATAATGGGAACATGTGACTCATGATATTTCCCTCTTTGCTTTATCTACCAGGCAGCTCACAGAAACCACTGGCCTTCCCTGTGTTCCCATTTTATGTCGTAAATATATATTGAATTAACTTATTATAAAAGGCCCTTTGTCATTGACCATATCAAATTATTCTTATATAGAAGAGGTTATACATGTTTTAAACATTTTAAAATAAATCTGAAAAGAATGCTACATCCTGGGCAACTTCCCTGCATATGGGGCTCAAAGAAGCTCTATGTGGTTATGGGTAATGAGAAGCCAGAGTGCCTTCAGTGCAGTTCAGCAGATGCTGAGAGGCTGCTGTGTGCTGGACTCTGAGCCCACCAAATAGAGTAGGACTGAGCACCTGCCCACCATGACAGCCGGGAGATACAAGCTGTTCCCTTTGCCTCCCTGAGCCCTGAGCTTTGTAGCCTACAGACAGCTGAAAAGCAGGCTGCATCAGTTACCCAGTCAGTTACCCAGACCCAAGTGCCAGGCCTTGGCTAACCCCAGTTATTACCTAATTTTAAGATCCTAATGGATGTTTTAAGACCTGGCTGGTTCATTCTTTCATTTATTTACTTATTCATTGATTTTGTGAATATTTATGGAGCATCTGCCATGGCCACATGCTGTTGTAGCAGCATCAGCCACTCTGAAGTTGGTGGATGAAAGGGGACGGATCAAAGGGGCTGATGTATGGAGGAGACACAAGTTAGACTTGACCAAGACAATATTATTCCTCCTCTGGATGCCACGAATGTATACAGTCATTAGCTGTTGGGCCCCCATGTAGCACTGTTGACATTTTGTGGTTTAAACACCAAAGAGTAAGGGAATATTGGAAATGGCAAACATCTGATATAGAGTGAAGGAGACTAAATGTTTTGGTGGTGTTCGTAAACACCGAGGAGGAAAGTCGTTCCATTTTCTTCATTTGTGCTCTCTCTCTCTCTGTTTTTGCACACTGTCCTCTGTTCTCCTTCTTCTCTTTTTCCTTTTTTCTCCCTTCATCTCCCCATTTATCTGATCTCTCCCACCTGAACCCCTTCTACCCTGCTGCCCTCCCATCCATCCTATCTTCTCTACCCCCCTCCCTAGACAGTGGTAATCACATGTCAGTTGGAGAAACATGACGGCGACTTGGTCCCACCGTTCTTCTCAGTGTGTATATGTCGGTGATCTCAGTGCCCGTCTGGCACATCCCTCCTGCCCTGGCTCTTCTGCTCACTGCAACCATCCTTGACTTTGTGATCACTGATAACCTTCACCTTCTCTAATCTGAATCCCAAGCTTCTCACTCCTGGTCCACCTGCTCCCATCCTGAGGGTTCGGAACCCTGAACAGAAGCTGAGTGGAACCCTGAAAGGAAGGGTTCTGAAGCTGTTGAGAACCCTGAAGGGAAGCTGAATGGAACCCTGAACGGAAGGGTTCTGAAGCTGTTCAGAACCCTGAACAGAAGCTGAAATATCAATGGGTCATTGCTTTACACGGTCCTCTGTGAAAGATTACTGGCCAAACCAGCATCTGGAGAATTCCTGGTCTACCGCCTCCCTGTCTGGAGAAGTTGGAAGAGCCAGCTGCATGGGCATGTGACCCGTCTACTCACAGGGCCTGTGCCCTAAGCTCGCTGTTTTAATTTTATCTTTGAATTTGTATTTTTGTGAATAAAGCCCTATGAGCTAATGGAGCATGCTCAGGGAACTTGGGGCTTTAGCTCAGGCTGGATTCCTCCTACTGCCTCCCCACTCCCTGGTCCCCTGAGACCTCCAGCCCCACATGACCTTCTTCCCTTCCCTGTCTCTATGCAGGGGTCATTGCTACCCTCCATCCCTGGAAGGGGTGTAGGCACAGGGCAGTTCTAGGCTCCAGCCTGGGCACCACGTAACATCTTGGTGGTGCAGGGCTCAGGCTGATGATGCCGTGGTTGTTCTGTGGGCTACTGGGCAGGGTAAAGCCACTCCCACTCTGATCCAGGTACCTAATGCACCCGACACAGAAGCAGCAGTGTCCTTGGGGTCATCCATTATCCATGTGTTGGAGGAGTGAGCCCCTAGGGAAGATGCTTGGCTCGACTTCCCCACCCCCAGCCAGGGCGCAATCTGAGGTCCAGGGGCTGGTGGGCACAAGGCCAAGTCGTGAGGCCTCCGGTGTCTGCGCTCACTGTCCCATAAATAACCACAGTAATAACTAGCAAATCAAAAACACTGTGATAGGTCGAGAGAGACAGCATGCGGAAGAAAGGAAAAAGCTTTCTCTTTTAGTACCTTTAACAGTGCTTTCTGTATGCTTTATGAACAAGGAGCCCATATTTGCATTTTGCACTGGGCTCTGCTAATTTTATAGCTGGTCCTGCCCCTTAGTAGCCCAAGTCAGCAAATCTTTGGTTCATCTGAGTCCACAGTCCACTGACCCGCCCTTTTTCACAGTTCCTCCCCTGCCCATGTGCTCATTTCCCTCCTTACCCAGCTTGGCTCAGTCCCTCAAGCAAGTCTCTGGATGCTGACATCCCCCCTAAACAACCCTTCTGCGGCCTGGTTCGATTTTCCTTAGGAGGTGTGCAAGTTCTATGGCACTGTTTCTTGCTGGTTATGGAGGATGTGCTATTTTGTCCACTGCATATTTTTTAAAGAAAATGAAAGGTTAGCATAACTGTTTCCAGAAGGCACATTGAATCACTCAGTTGAGTCCCAGCCAGTTGCTGCAATGTTAGCCTTTGAAGCAAACTTGAACCAACACAGGACCAGCCTGGAAGTCCCAGCCTCTGGAAATGATGCAGTGGATTCTGCAGATTCAGCAACAAAAATATTTTTGTAACTCAGGAGCGCTTAGTAATTTTCAAATGAGAGAAAGAAGTAATTGACTTGGCTTATTAGGTTGAAAAAGAGTTGCCAACTTTTTCTTTGGTCTTGGTGTTATTGGTTTTTTTATTTTTCTTTTCTCCAAGCTTCAGGGAATCAGATTGAATGAGCACTCAAGTGCTACTAGGCAGAACCCTGAATGGAAGAAAGCTGAAATACTGATGGGTCATTTCTTTTCACAGTCCTCTATGAAAGATTACTGGCCAAGCCAGCATCTGGAGAATTCTAGGAATCCCCCCTCCTCTTGCAGCGGTATAAGTTTGCGGGGATCATCTGACTCCTTTGGGGAGTTGTATGAAAAAAGGGATTTATTAGGGATGCTGTTGCCTGTTTGGATTGTACCCATTTAACTATTGTCTGCTAATGGATTTTTTGGAAAGCAACCAGGTTTTCCATAAAGAATAGCTAATTGTCAGAGCTGAGATGACCATTGGAGATCACTGGGCTCAACTCCCTAATTTTAGAGGTGGTAAAACCGCAACCCAGAGAAGCTAATCAAGTGGTCCAAGGTCGTAGACTGAGTTAATATAGGACCAAGACCCAGCCCAGATGGGTAATGTATGTGTGTGTGTGTGTGCATGTACGCATATACACATAGGTGTTTTGCCTAAGTTTTTGCTTCTGCCCCACTTTGGTTGATCCTGGAGAATGAGCCTGAGGTGCGCTGTCAGCCTGGGGGCCTCACTCAGCACAGGCCCAGCTTTTCTGCCCTGGGGGAGTTCCAGCACTTATGGTTCATCTGTGGTTCAGTTATGGAACTCACACCACACGTAGTGCCCCCAAAGCCGAGGCTGCGTGCACCGACCTCCCCTCCCTTCCTGTGGTAGGCCCCTGCTTGGATTCTTCCTAAACTTCCCCTTTGCCCTGCTCTGTGTTATACCCAGTCTGGTCCCCTGTCCCTGTGGAGTGATCCGGGGCACAAGGGCAGCTGTTTCCCTGCTGGCCGCTGTGTGCCCTGAGCATCTGGGAACTGGGGAGCGGGCCGGTGAGAAGAACACCTGGAGTGGAGGTTGGGGTCAGGGAGGGTCCCAGTCCCGGTACCACCCCCACCTGCTGTGGGGCCTGCAGTCCCCTCATCAGCAGAACGGCTGTGAAGCCATCCTGCCCATCCACAGGGTGGTGGGTCGTGAAGGCTGCATACCTGGCAGAGCGGGAGAAGCTCTGGGAAGATGCTGGACATGCGCCCTAGGAGTGGTTTCCCTGCCTTGCCCAGACTCTGCTCCCATCACCTGAACCTGCCTGTCACCACCACGGAACTGCTGTGACCATTGTTTTCCTCTTAAGCAGATTAGCAGACATCTCCTGCTCCACCCCGCCAAACAAACAAGCAAGCAAACAAACAAAAACATGCATGAAGGAGTATGGACTTATAGAGTCTTTTCTAAACATTGTTAAGTGCTGGTATTAGGATCTTCTCTTAAAATGAACCATATTCTCCAGGCT
Source organism: Hylobates moloch (assembly GCF_009828535.3). NCBI lineage: Eukaryota > Metazoa > Chordata > Mammalia > Primates > Hylobatidae > Hylobates > Hylobates moloch. Next base: position 10,938,657 of record NW_026652278.1, on the reverse strand, counting down.
TTGGATGACACTCATGGTTGCTCACCCTCCAACTTCCTTCCCTGCTGGCAGAGCCCTGGGTTTGTTTTAGTTCCACCCCTGACTCCACCTCATTCCTGACTCAGGCAAATCCGCAGGGCCCAATGCAGTTAGGGGGGCCACGTTCCCTCATCCAACGGGTGCTGAGGTCACTGATTGGACACTGCTGATGACCTACGAGGAGGAGGGTGCCAGGGCGCTTTTGGGACTTTGCTCTTCTGAAGAGATGCTTCCACAGCATGGTCACGGACACAGTCATGTCTGGATGTGATGTCTGGAATGGTGGTGGCCGTCTTGTGGCTGTGAGAACAGGCTGAGGTTGATTGGTTGGAGGGAAGGAAGGAGCCTTGGTCTTGGTGCTGTCTGTGAGCCTTCGAGTTATCACCCTGGCACCACCCAGCCCTTGGACAGATGTCTACTCTACATACTCCATTTGGAGTTGTTTTTTTTTTTTGTCAATTGCTGTTGAAAACACCCTAATTGATACACACAAACTGTTTTTAGTGCTGGTCTGTGTTTGGCCCTTATGGAAGACTCTGGGCTGAGCTGCCCCTGGTGAGGGAGGTGGACTTTGTGTTTTCTTACTGCTCTGTGTCCTGGTGGCTTGTTTGTGTCTCTGCCCATGAGACAAAAGCCTAGAGCGCAAGGGCGGATTTTCTTAATCGTATGTTCCCTGCGCCAAGCACATAGGAGACACTCACTGAATGGTTGTTGAGAGAGTTCTCTTTCACGGAGGCAGTGTTTTGTGAACGATGCTGCCAGGCCTGCTTGTTGTTTGTCTGTTGGTTGTAATCTGCGTGAATGGTAAGAGCCATCTTTAATCACGCTGTGAGCAGCCTCTTCCGAGGTGTTAGCGTTACTCCCACTACCTGGCCAGCATCCTGCCAATGGCTAGGACTTTGTAATTTACATAGATACGGTGGGGAGACCTGGAGCTCATGGCCAGGACTCTGACACCCTCACGGGAGCTGTTTCTACATCTACCTGGGTGGCTGCCTAGGACATTAGAGGATTCGTGTCTTCCTAAAGTCCCTCTGTTGAGAGGCTTCTGGCTCTGTTAAGAGGACACTATTTAGCATTGTGAGTCCCTGCAGGCTGGGGGCCAGTGGACGTTTTTCTTCTAGATGCCCCCTCTCTTCTTCTGGCCTCCCAGGTTCCCTGCTCCTGAGATTGTGAGAACTGGCCTGTGCTGGGCTCACTGCAGAAAGACTGTCGTCCCCAAAAGTCTTGTGCCAAACTTGAGCTACAAGCTCATTTGGGGGACCTGAGGTCTCCGCCTGGGCTCTGTGAGAGCAGCCATGGGTTGTTTCTGCCCCCTCACTGCTGTCATGCCCACACTTCGCTTGCATTTTCTTTTCCGCCCAGCAGTGTGAGGATCTGGCATGAGGAGTGGGACTTGCGTGCCCTCTTTCTTCTCCTCTTCCCCTTGGCCTTTTCATCTGTCAGTGGAGGACAGATGTTTGCCCCGTTTACTTCTAGGCTCACTGTGGGGCTCCAGGGAGATGGTGAAGTGGCCAAGGAGAGGAGCTGCCACCTTCAAGACGGCCTGTGGCTGGTGCTGCTTTAAAGGGAGACTCAGAGGTGCTTTGCTGTGAGTGGCGCGGGAACCAGCCTGGGGACAGCAGTGCAGATGCCTTGGACTCAGAATGCATGGGCCCCGCGGGGCTTCACGGCGCCTGTGGCTATGCGCTTCCAGCCTTATCTGTGCTGCATCTCTTCCACATTCCCCCGTGGAGCTGATGTCTAGACAGCTATGGAATTAAATGCTCAATTACCGAGTAGGAATTTGGCCAGCAGAGGTATAGCTGCTGAGCAGACAGACTCGAGGTGAGGCTCACGGCTGAGAATGGGCCCCACCTGGCTTTGGAATGAGCTGAGGGGCCCGATGCTCCTGCAGCCAGTGGCTCCTGTGGGGAGCTGGGGCCGTGACCCCCAAAAGGCAGTTTGACCTCATGGAGAGCCATAAATCTGGCCTGGTCAACATCTCTGCAACACATCATTCCCTTGCAAAGATTTCTGCCTATGATTGGAATTCTGGGTGAACATGTACTGGGCATGTGGGTCTGAGAGCTGGGAAGCCTGTTCTTTTGTTTAGCCAGGTTGCCCATCGCCTGTGAGAAGTGCCCCCATCTGTGAGCCTCAGTATCCACATCTTTAAAATGGGGGGGAAATATAGCTCAACTCCTAAGGGTGCCATGAGAGTACTTTGTCACCTGCCAGGCAAAGGCTTATTCCTTTCACAGAAATCCAGGGTTTACAATATGAGACCGCTCCCCACTCCGCCGCATGTGTCTGCTTGCTTTTTTCTGTCTTAGGGTTGCCCTTCATGAGCTAGGAAATGTCTGAGTGGATAAAAATGTAAACGAGATGATCACTGGTCGTGCCCATTGGTGCAGCCTTTGCCTAAATGGCCACTTACGTAGCCACATTTCCTCGTCTGTGTTCAGGTGAGGACTGGTTTCTGGGGAGACTGCCTGGGTTCACATCACGGGTGTCCATCTTGTCGAAGCCCATGTGGTCACCCAAGTGTGACTGAGCCAGGCTTGCCCACGGGGTGCTCTGGGCCCCATTTTCGGCAGCAGGCAGCATCCCCTGGAGGCCTGGCCCTCTCTGGGAGCAAGGGGAGCAGCGCCCATGGGCAAGCAGCCTGCAGCCTCCATCTCTGCCCGGGGGCTCCCCCGCCTCAGCCTCAACAGCTTCTGCAAAACTGTTTGTCTCCTTGCTGCATCCTCTGGGCCTGAGCTCAGACGGTGGAAAAGAAGAGCTGGAAGGAGAGTTGCCTTTCAGTCTCTCTGCCTTCTGAGGTCTCCTGAGACACAGACCCTGGGCCTGCCTCCCTTTCTAGGAGGCGCCGATGGGTGGTAAGGATAGGGGATGAGTTAGATGTGAATTAGGATCCCCACAGCAAGCCCTGCCTCATAACTTTCTGATGGGTTTTCAATGTGTGGTGAAGCAGACGCCTGCTGGGCCCCCTTCCTGAGTTGAGTTTGACCTCCTCCGTCCTGTCTGTCTCCTTGAGCAGCCAGGCCACCCTGCTTCAGCAACCTGTGCCACCCCATCCCTTTACCTGTCCCAAGCCCAGCCCCGAAGGCCTCAAAGGCCTGGTCTTCCAGCCAGTCCAGGGCCTGAAGTGATAGCAGTGTCCCTGGTGGACCTCCACCGGCGTGGCCTAGTACACATCCCAGCCCTGCCTCCTGCCCCGCCTGCACGCCATGAGTGCTGAAGTCATGCCTGGCAGGGGCTACTGGCCCAGGCCCAGAGTAAACAGGCTGCGCTGAGCTCGCTGGTGTGCTCCTGGATGCTGATGAGCTTGAGGAGTGTGGGAAGTGAGTGTGGGGCTGAGTAGGGATGCTGTAGGCTTGCACCTCCCCGCAGCTGCCCTGCACGCTGCAGCCTCAGGCAGCCCCACAGGGAAAGGGTCACCCACTGTCAGGGCAGACCTTTACCATGGCTGGGTGACACGGGCTGGCTGTGGAAAGGTGGTTGGTGGTTCCCGCTGTTGGATTTGCACAGGCCCAGATGCTCACAGCAAAACCAACACCCAGATGATGCTTACAGGAGCCAGCGGGTATTCAAAGAGCTGTTCAGATCTTAAGTTGCTTCATTCTTACAGTGGACCATTGAGGTAGCTGTAGGTTGGTCCCATTTTCCAGATGAGAAAACTGAGGACCTGAGTGGTCATAAGCTCAGGTCCTGATCTAAATCACGCAGCCTGGCCCCAGGTGTGTGCTCTTGACCATGGACAGTGCTCTCCTGGTCCTCTTGGTATCTGTGATCTGAGGGACCTTCCTCTTTCTCAGTGTCGTATAGTCAGTTTTAGGTCTTGGACTCTGTCTTCATATCCCTTTCTCCCTCTGTGAGCTTTCTCACCCAGCACCTTCCTTATTTGGTGTGTGTTGGGGGATATTTGTGGCGTGGCGTGGCACTGTGTAGTGGACGAGAGAGTCTGTTTTTCTGGTCCCAGTCCCAGGTTTCGATCCCTGCTCTGTCTCAAGTCACCCAGACTCTTGGAGCCTCAGTTTCCTCATCTGTTAAATGGGCATGGGGGTCACCCCACCTCATCAGCTAGTGTCTGCTCCATCCCTGGCGGAGGAGATGGCTCAAGTAACCCCTGGGTTCCACCTGTCCCACCCCACTGGTCCCCTGGCTCTTTCTTTGTTGAGATAGACAAACGTGAGGCTCTGGAGTTGCAGTTCCCACGAGGGCTGGGGTGGCTCTCTGCTTTCTGGGCCTGGTCCATGTTGTTCAGGGCAGCTGCTCATTCTAAGTGAATAAAGGCTGAAGGAACTCGGGAGGTCTGCTCGGCTCCGAGGAAGGCAGAGAGGGAAGGGGCCCCGATGCCTTCCCTGATAGAGCTAGGGAGGCCATTCTGTGGTTCCCCCCAGCTCCTTCACCTGGGTGACCCTGGAGCTGGCTTCTGTTCCATTTTGTTGTGCAGAATTTTTGGGACTCCTGGCTTTGCCTGGCCTTTGTGGGACACTGGAGATCAGGGTTTCTGGAGTTGGCCAGTTAGCCCGCCCAGACCAGGGAGCACAGGTGGCTGGTGGAGGGCCATTTCAGGAGAGGAGAGACAGCCCACCTATTGGGTCTTGCTGTCTTGGGTCCTGGAGGCCTTACTGTCCCCATGCTCCATCCCTGCCACTGACCAGTGTGGCCCTGTACTCAGCATAGGTGTGCACCTGAATCAGTGCAATTCCTGCCCGCAGAGCACCCCAAATATTCCAGGCCTCAGGACGGACGTGCACATGATGAGTCAGGGCAGGTTTCATCGCCTGTAGCTTGGGATCCTTCCCTGGGGCTTGGTTCTCTAGGGCTGCCCCAGGCAGTCTCACCCCAAACCCTGAATTCATGTTGTCTTCCTCTGTCTCTTGGCCTCAAGGTTTCAGAGTGAGTCTGTGCTGATAGCTTCAAGATGCGATGAGACCCCGACTTGGCCTCCAGTTACCTCCCCACGGTTCCCTTGGTGTGTGTGTGGCTTCAGTGTTCACTGGCTCCTGCATAGCTTGCAATGTGTGGATTACAGGTGGGAGGGAAATCCGGTCCTGCCCGCAGCAAAGGGATGTCAGTCGTGAGCTCAGTTCCCCACCGGGCCTGGTGTTTCCAAATGGCCCGTCACTGCCCCTGCTTGATTTTCCATGGTATCTGTGCCTTTACCCATTTGGTTAAATTAAACCAACTCAGCAACGCCAGCCGTTGTGGTTTCAGGGCAAGCTGCCTGTCCTGCTGCTTGGCCGCTCCTCCGAGCTGCGGCCGGGAGAGTTCGTGGTCGCCATCGGAAGCCCGTTTTCCCTTCAAAACACAGTCACCACCGGGATCGTGAGCACCACCCAGCGAGGCGGCAAAGAGCTGGGGCTCCGGAACTCAGACATGGATTACATCCAGACCGACGCCATCATCAACGTGAGCCTCTGTCCCTCTGTGGGTGGGGACTGGGGCAGGGTTTTGCCAGAGAGGAGTCAGCATAGGTCTCAGCCCCTGACTCTCTTGTAGTCTGCGTGAAGGGATGGAACTAGACCAAGCCATGTGGATTCTAGTGCCAGCAGCACCGCAGGGGTCACACGGCGGGTTCGGTGACACTGGAGCAGGTGGACAGCCAGCCTCCTCCCAGGAGGAAGAAGTTGTGTTGGGTGCTTTAGGGTGATTGCAGTTGGCTTCTGGGCTTCAGAGAGAAAATCTCCCTGTTTATGGCACCTCTAAAACTTTCCAAAAATTGTTAAGGTCATTTTTTTTCTAGCAAAATATTAGGTTAATGGGAATGAATCTCAGAGAAGAATCATGCCCCCCACTCTAGGCACCGTGCTCAGGAAACGGCCAGGCAGGGACATAGATTGGACCATGTTATGACACGATTTGTAACCTTTTCATTTCTGTTTAATTGCAGTATGGAAACTCGGGAGGCCCGTTAGTGAACCTGGTAAGGTCTTTTAAACCTATGTTAGGTCATTTGTTTTTATCTGTGTACACGTTGTTTTTTGTTTGTTTTTGTTTGTTTGTTTGTTTGTTTTTGAGGCAGGGGGTCTTTTCAAACATAAGGTTGCCAAATCGTGTTATCAAATTCCTTTAAAATGGCTCTGTAAATGTACTGCATGCTTGCAAATGACCCTACGGATCGTTTCTGGGAAGAGTAAGGCAGGCTGGAGGTGAGGGTTGGAAATGTGATGCCAGAGAACACACTTGTGTCTCAGAGTTACGGGTAAACACTGTGAAATTCAGGGCCAATGCAGGAGTAAGGTGAAGGTCACCAAAAGTGCTGGCCAGTCACCGAAAGCCCCTCCTCTGAATTAAATCTCCTGGGCTGCTGAGGGAGCCGGCTGGGCTCATACACACTTTCTCTTGGCCAGGAATCCTCCCTTAAGGCCTGGCTGGAATGAGGGGGAGTTACCCACCCACAAAGATATCACTTAAGTCTACCGTTAAATACTTGAGCAGAAAAAGTGAAGCCTTAGAATACAGACCATCAGAGCTAGAGGGCAGCTCCGGGGCCGTTTATAGGGGCTGTCTTTAGCAAGGCCCAGTGTGATGGCACCTCCTAGATGGTGCCTTGGCATCAGGTACTGACATCTCAGCACTCATGGGAAGTGTGCACGGAGTGATGTATCCCCGCTTGGCAGCTTTCCCTTCCCAGCAGAGGGGCAGCTGTGCTCCCAGCTCTGCCCTCTGCCTCCCCGCGCAGCACCCTGGGGATGGAGTGGAGATGGCTTTGCTGGTAATGAAGCATGACAGCCCTAAGCTCTAGGGTTGTTTCCCCCTGAAGTCAGCAGAGTCATCTTAAGATCATTAGAAATGGGAGAAGCAGGAAGGTGTGGGCAGCCACCTAAAGGGCTTTGAGCCTTTGGAAACGTATTCCTTGTGAAACAGGAGCAAATAACATCGTGCATTTGAAACTATCTGTGCTTACTGTGAGGTGAGCACCCAGTGCCGACCTGGAGTGTGTGCGATTCTTCCACAGCTGCGCGTGGCTCACGCTGCCTGGGTGTCCTGATGCCTCTCTCCCTGCTGCAACGGGGATCCCCTCCTTGCATCTCCCCACTTCGATCTCTGAAATAGCTCAGGGATTCTTTCATGCATATTCTCTTTGGGTGTGTACCTGCCGGTAAAGCTTCACGATTCAGTAAGCCGTGTCCTTCTTGCTTTTCAGGACGGTGAAGTGATTGGAATTAACACTTTGAAAGTGACAGCTGGAATCTCCTTTGCAATCCCATCTGATAAGATTAAAAAGTTCCTCACGGAGTCCCATGACCGACAGGCCAAAGGTAGGCAAGGCCCACACAGCCCCGGGGACTCCGGAGACTGGGCCTGAAGCTCAGCTGCCCTGTGGGACTTGGGGAAGGGAAAAGCGGCAGCTCCCAGGACTAGCCAAGCCGTCTCCGATCCAGAAGTGAACGGGAATGCACATTATTACATCCCTGGTAGAAGGTCACAGACATTTCACCATTTTTGTCCTCTGATCATGTCACAGGACAATGTCACTTGAGTCAGTCCAATATGTGCCAGGCATGATCCGAGGTGACTTCTGTACATTATTTCACTTTATTTATGTATGTCACTTAATTCTTTTGCCCTATCAGTTAGGAATTACGAGTCCCATTTTGCTGATGAGAAAACAGGTTCAGGGAGATCATTCTACAAACGTTTATTGCCCCATCTGCTCTAAGTCAAGCAGGGAGCTTGGCACTGGACAGCTCAACTGGGGCCTGGGGCTCAACTGGGGCCTTTGCTGGTGTGACTTTTATGTTCTGTTGGGGGATGGGAAGGCTGACAGTAAATAATCAAACACATAAGATACTATTAGTGCTTCCAAGAAAACAGATCAGGATGGCCGGCAAGGGAGTGACTGGAGGGGCAGCTGGTGGAGATGGTGTGGCCAGGAAATGCCTTCCAAGCTGAGGTCTGAGTGAGGAGGAGCCAGCGGGCAGGGATGTGGGGGGAACACTCCAGAAGGAAAGACAGAGGACTCAGCATAGCTGAGTGAGCACAAGGCCCCTGTAGTGGCGGGAGGGCCGGAGCACAGTGACAGCATGGAGTTCCCCGGGGTGGAAAGCTGGCCAAGGCTGGGCGAGCAGGCTCACAGCAGGCTGTGGTGAGTGGCCTGGGTTGCATCCTAACCACATTTAAGAACAGGGAAGTTCATGATCTGATTGATGTCACTGAAAGGACACTCTGATGGCTGGGGGGAGTCTGCTGGAGGGATTGCTGGAGGTTGGGGACCGGTTAAGGGGCTCTCCCAGTCATCTGGATGAGACATGCTGGGGGTTCAGACAAGGGTGGTGGCCGTGGAGGTGGGACAGAGGGGTCACATTCCAGATATATATGGGGGGTAGAGCAAGCTTGGGGAAGGGCCAGCTGTCAGGATGACGCCATGAGGAATTAAGGGTCATGCCCAGGTATCTGACCATTAATTGAAACGATGGGACTTTCCCAAGGTCCCCGAGAGGGGAGGGGTCCAAACCAGGATTTGAGCTGCAACCTCAGTGTACCCTTCTGTGGCCCTTCCTGCAACCTGGGGGATTGGGCCCCCGGCCTCTGGTGTCCCCAGCACCCCCACCAACTGGGCTGACCTTCTGCTGTCCCTTTGTTGTCTCACCAGGAAAAGCCATCACCAAGAAGAAGTATATTGGTATCCGAATGATGTCACTCACATCCAGGTGGGTAAACAGGATGCATGTCTGTGTCTTAAATTTTAATAAACCTGAACTTCAGAAGGTGCTCACGGGCACCCCTGAAGGAGAAACCTTATGCTGCCTTAAGACATCTCAGTTTCTGCTTATAACGAAGTAGCATCGGGAAAGAGGACAGGTCATTAGCCTTGGTCCCTTTGGTTTTAGCCTGTGTTTTTGCATTCTGAGCTGGTTTTCTTCATTGGCAGCAGGCCCTCCAGTGTAGAAGGTTCTGTCCTCCTCTTTGAAGGCAGGCCTGAACTGTGCGTGTGTGGTGGGGCTGTTGATTCACTCTGGCTCATGTCTTCTTTACCCCACATTCTGTTGAAACCCACATTCCAGGAGGGCCCCAAGCCCCTCCCGCAGCTCTAGGCACTCTGCTTTCGTTGCTCTGCAGCTCGTGGGCCGCGGCTCCAGGAATGCCAGGGCAGGCCAAGCTCAGGGAAGTGAATGACTGATGTGCTTGTTTTCCCCGAGCTGGCGGAATTGCGGCCTGTGGTTGGCAGGCACATGGCATCCTGGTGTTCTAACCTGGATGAAAAATTCTGGTGTCATCTCATGAGTCCTGGTAGTAGACTCACCTGGCATGGCTAAAACTGTCAGAGGTAAAGTAGGTAAAGACTAAAATATAGTAACAGATAGATTAGTGTGTTCATTACCATGACGAATTAATGATTCACTCACTGTGAAAGTATTAATATATTTTGATACACGTTATGAATGGTGGTCCCTTTCTTAGCACTCCAGAAGATGGAGCCACTTGTCAAGGTTAAAGTGTCCCCTCAGTTGTTTGCCTTTGGAACTAGGAGGTGTAGGGAAAGATGGTAGGCCCTTGGCGCCCAGCTTCCTGGGTTCCTGGCCCTGCTCTGATACTTCCTGCCTTGTGACCTTGGGAATGATATGACCCCTGAGTGCCTCAGTTTCCTCCTCTTCAGGATGGGGATGACAGCGCAGGTGCTTCTGGTGTGTGGCCAGGCTCGGATCAGGGAGTGGTGGCAGGGATCACCAGCCACAGTGATGCCAGCCACTATGTATCACATGCCAGGTGGCTTACTGGGATGACCTCATCTGATCCTCACAACTCATGTCGTAGGGTACTGTTATTATCTCCATTTTGCAAGTGAGGAAATGAAGGCACAGAGAGATTAAGCAACTGTCCGAGGTCACACAGCTAGCAAATGGTAGAGCTAGAGCTGCAAACCAGGCCAAGCACTATACTTTACTGACTCCTTAGTAATAGCTACTATTAATTAAGAAATAATAACGATGATGGCTGGGTGCGGTGGCTCACATCTGTAATCCCAGCACTTTGGGAGGCGAAGGCGGGCAGATCACTTGAGCACCCAGGTTGCAGATCTAAGGCAGGTGTCCTGGGCAAAGGTGAGCAGAGAGTGCTCTTCAACTCATTGTGCCAGGAGTTCGAGACCAGCCTGGCCAATTTGTGAAACCCTGTTTCTACTAAAAATATAAAAAATTAGCCAGGCTTGGTGGCAGGCACCTGTAATCCCAGCTACTCGGGTGGCTGAGGCAGGAGAATTGCTTGAACCCAGGAAATGGAGGTTGCAGTGAAATGAGATCGTACCACTGCACTCCAGCCTGGGCGACAGAGCAAGACTCTGTCTCAAAAAAAAAAAAAAAAAAAAAGAAATAATAGTAATGATGAAAGCACTTTCCTTGCTGTTACCAAGTAAATCTTTGACTCTGGTAGACAGGCAATTTTAAAATAGGATCAGAACTCCTGGAGGAATTTTACATTAGACCCAGGGAGAAGATGGGAACTGGTGAGAGCTGAGTTTTGCCTGGGGAAGGCCTGGTGTTTCTTCACACTAACACACGGGTGCTTTTTCTCTGGAGCAGCAAAGCCAAAGAGCTGAAGGACCGGCACCGGGACTTTCCAGACGTGACCTCAGGAGCGTATATCATTGAAGTAATTCCTGATACCCCAGCAGAAGCGTGAGTTAGAGTCATTTTCTCTTTTTCCAATATTCTTTTTGTTCCTGTGGGGGTAGCAGGAAGAGGGAGCGCTGTTCCTTTTCTACTGGCTCAGATGATGGTGTTGATCCTCGACAGACGTGGTCGGACATTGCTGGTCATTCCTGCTGGACAGGCCTTCCGACCCGGTTCAGTCCAGGACTCATCCATAGGAGGGTGCCTTCTGTCTTCAAAAGTCCTTGCTCCACGAGGACCCTCCAGATGGACAGAGCAATAGCACACTCGTAATGAGTCTCTGGGATGGCCTGGCTGGCCAGAGAGAGGGTTTCAGGAACAGTGTCCCCAAACCCTCATGTGGCGGTCCTGTTCTAGGCTTCGCGCCCCTTCTTCTCCCAGAGTCTTCCAGATTGTCTCTGACAGGCCCATACCAGAAAAATAACCCAAGTGGTATCAAAGTAACATAACAAGAAGTAGCCCAACCATCCATCAGGGTTTGTTACCTGTACTGGCGGAATATCCAGAGAAAAGCGCTAGACCAGGGACCAGCAAATGTGCCCTGGGGGCTAGATCTGGCCCACTGCCTGCTTTTATATGGAGCTGTGGGCTAAGAATAGTTTTTGCATTTTATTTTTATTTTTACTTATTTTTTATTTTCATAGGTTTTTGGGGAACAGGTGGTATTTGGTTACATGAGTAAGTTCTTTGGTGGTGATTTGTGAGGTTTTGGTGCACCCATCACCCAAGCAGTGTGCACTGAACCCAATTTGTAGTCTTTTATCCCTCATCCCTGTCCCAGCCTTTCCCCTTGAGTCCCCAGAGTCCATTGTATCATTCTTATGCCTTTAAGTCCTCATAGCTTAGCTCCCACTTATGAGTGAGAACATTTAAATGGTTGAAAAAATCCTGAAATAAGGATAGTATTTTGTGACATGTTAAATTTGTATGAAATTCAAATTTCAGTGTCCACTGAAATTTGGTTTATGACATCTATGGTGGCTTTGTGCTGGAACAGCAGAGTTGAGTAGCTTCAACAGAGACCATATGTATGGAAAAGCCTAAAATATTTCCTATGGAGCCCTTTACAGAAAAAGTTTGCAGACCCTTGTGCTAGCCCATGAAGGACCGTGACAGCGTTTTGATGCTGACCTATATAAGAGCTACAGTTATAGTGGCAGCCACACAAAGGAAGTGCCCCTTAACAGAAGCATTCCGCCCACCCCTGTAGGAACTGCATTCTGAGTTGCAATACCCATTATAAGCAAGTTGGCCATGGTCATGCTACGTGGCAGATAGTACCTGGTACATCCTTCCCCACTTTGGGGTCAATCTTGACCTTTGATCTCCTTGGGGTCATAAGGCCACACAAGTGTTAGTAGGCATTTCTACAGTGGACACAATGGATGATTTGGCCTACAAATCTCAAAAGGAGCCCAGCATCATGGCACATGCATGTAATCCCAGCTACTCAGGAGGCTGAAGCAGAAGGATCCCTTGAGCCCAGGAGTTCGAGACTAGCTTGGGCAACAATTGAGACCCCATCTCAAAAAAAAAAAAAAAAAAGTGGGGAGAAAAGAACATTATTAAAAAAAAAACCTTAAAAAGTAATCCGATCTACTGATGGTTTATTTTTTATTTTATTTTATTTTTTTTGAGATGGAATCCCACTCTGTCGCCCAGGCTGGAGTGCAGTGGCACAATCTTGGCTCACTGCAACCTCCACCTCCTGGGTTCGAGTGAATCTCTTGCCTCAGCCTCTGAGTAGTTGGGATTACAGGTGCCCACTACCAAACATGGCTCTTTTTTTTTTTTTTTTTTTTTTTTTGTAATTTTAGTAGAGACAGGGCTTTGCCGCGTTGGCCAGGCTGGTCTTGAACTCCTGACCTCAGGTGATCCACCTGCCTCAACCTCCCAAAGTGCTGGGATTACAGGCATGAGCCACCGTGCCTGACCCACTGATGGTTTGAATTATTCTGAGTTCACCACCATCCAATCCTGTTTGCTCTGGGCTTTTAGGTTCTAAGCTGTGCCTCTGTCCATGTAAAGTCAGATCAGGAGGAATGGAAACATGAAACATTGCCATTGTGTTTCCCTGTGTGTTGCAGTGGTGGTCTCAAGGAAAACGATGTCATAATCAGCATCAATGGACAGTCCGTGGTCTCTGCCAATGATGTCAGTGACGTCATTAAAAGGGAAAGCACCCTGAACATGGTGGTCCGCAGGGGTAATGAAGACATCATGATCACAGTGATTCCCGAAGAAATCGACCCATAGGCAGAGGCATGAGCTGGACTTCATGTTTCCCTCAAAGACTCTCCCGTGGATGACGGATGAGGACTCTGGGCTGCTGGAATAGGACACTCAAGACTTTTGACCGCCATGTTGTTTGTTCAGTGGAGACTCTGGCCAACAGAATCCTTCTTGATAGTTTGCAGGCAAAACAAATGTAATGTTGCAGATCCGCAGGCAGAAGCTCTGCCCTTCTGTATCCTATGTATGCAGTGTGCTTTTTCTTGCCAGCTTGGGCCATTCTTGCTTAGACAGTCAGCATTTGTCTCCTCCTTTAACTGAGTCATCATCTTAGTCCAACTAATGCAGTCGATACAATGCGTAGATAGAAGAAGCCCCACGGGAACCAGGATGGCACTGGTCATGTTTGTGCTTTTCTCCAGGTCAGCACCCAAAGGTCAATGCACAGAGACTCCGGGTGGGTGGGCGCTGGCTTCTGAAACGGCCAAAGTTGCCTCTTTTAGGAATCTCTTTGGAATTGGGAGCACGATGACTCTGAGTTTGAGCTATTAAAGTACTTCTTACACATTGCTTTCTGTAGTGCTTATTTTCCTTTCCCAAGAGCAGCTCGTTGCAGTCTTTTTGGAATGATTCTAATGTCAGTGGGCTCCTCATTAGACTGCATTGTCCACGCAGGTTTGAGCTCTTAGTCTTATGAGTTATTTCAGAATCACCCCATGGGATTTACTAGGGTTATGAACAACTCTGCTCGGACACCCTGGCTTTATGAAGCAGGACTTGAGGACAGTTGCACTCGCATCCGGAGCTTGTCAAATGAAAGAGAGTCTGTTGACCTCATATAGCATGCAATTAGTCAGCAAAGATTTTCTGGGTCTCTGCTCTGTGCCAGGCATTGTAAGTGTGTGGTCAGTGAGAGCAGGAAAGACTCAGGCTCTCCCTCCGTAGAGCTTCAGTTCAGAAGCCAAGTCTCTTTCTGAAAGGGAGACAGCTCAGGAGACCAGGATGCAACCCCAGAATGGGCCCAGAATGCACACGGCTGCAGCTGACCTCATTTGTCCTGGGTTGTGAAATAAGAACTAGGCCTTAAGCCTTGGTGAGTTTAGAGGAGGACTCCCCTTGATGTGCCCTCAAACAGGCACAGCTAGAAGCAGCTGTAGGCACCTTTATCTCCATGAAAGCTTTCCAAAAGTTTGGGAGGCTGACCCAAGAGGACTTGCACAGCTTTAGCTTGGAAGTTTGCACAGACCTATGTCCCTGTGGGGAGCACACACCAGAGAGGATGCTGTTTATGCCAAGAGCAGCGGGTCAAAGCTTTCCAACTGTCAGCAGTCAAAAGGAGGGCCTTGGACCGGATGGAGGTTCAGTTCTCCCGATTGAGAGCTGAATCCTTCGTCCATCAACAGAGGCATAAGGCCCAACTCGTAGCTGGGGAGGCTGTGGAAGGCCAAAGGGCAAACTTAAATGCAGGGGCAGTCCAGTTGAGCACAGCCCTCATCAGTGTTGGTGCTCGGCAGCTGAGCAGCTTGTGGCCCATTGCAACCCTGGCACGTCTCTTTGCTCTCTGGTTGAATGACCTAGTAGAGTCAGGAAGGAGCCAGCGAGTCCTTTGGCTGTGGGAGTGTGTTTTGCATTCCCTCCCTTCTGCATTAAAGGTGATGACTCAGAATGGCTTGTGGCTTCAGGGGTTCATTCTCAGATGTTTTGTATGTGGGCCTGCTTTCCTGGGTGGTCCCCGGAGCTGAGGTGCTGCCACAGGTGGGGAGGATGCCGTGGGTGGCATTGAGGTCAGACCCAGCCCCGGCCTGAGCCTATCTGTCTTCAGCCTGTCAGGCATCCGGGAGATCACAGACGGTTCTGCTGGAAGAAACTAGCCCGGTGACCGACCGGCCTGAGGCCTCTGTAAACACTCTGCAACATTTCTGCAGGACACTGGACGGGGTTGGAATTTTGCCTGCATATGTGGTCACATACAAGACAGAAATGGCAGCTTGCCACATTGTTGCATATTACATGTTTGATTACATGGTTGCACTTACCAGTGAGACCCTGTGTCCCACTGGGGCTGCTTGTCCTGGAACCCCCACCTCACATTTGAAGACTTCCGGAATAGTTGTTGCTTCTGCTTGCTTTAGGCTGTGATGCAGGGTTTTGCAACATACATTAGTCTTAAAGCCTGGAGGCAGAGAACTGAGTCGAAAGAGCATGGCTTTCAGAGTTATAGATGGATTTGGGTTTAAATCTAGTGTCTATATATCTTACTGGCTGTGTGACCTTGAGCAAGTCCCTTAACCTCCCTGCCTCTTTTTCATCTGTAGAATGCCCTCAGTTGGGTCCATCTCTGCTTCCATGGAGCTCAGTTTCTAGTTCCTCTTGGCCACTTCTGGTCCCTCCAAGGTCACTTTAACAGCCCTCTGGCTGGTGGGCCCGCACCTGCCCCCTGTTCTGGCTCCTGGAGAACTGCTCACCAAATGTGGGCTCAGCAGTGCCTCTTCCAATCCCGGCACCCTCAGCTCTAGTCCTCTGCTTCCAGCTTCTGCAAAACTGCGAGCCAACCACATGGCTGGGCTTCCCCAGCACATCTGCATCACGTGACCGTCCCCACCCTGCCCTGCCAGATGCTTCTCTTGATGCACTGGCCAGGAGAGAGGCCGTGGTGTGCAGGGGTCTCCTTGCTGTGTCTTTCAGGCTTGGCTGAATGAATCTGAGATGGGCAGCTCTATACAGGGGGGTCCTCTTCTTTTTTTTTTTTTTTTTTGTGACAGGGTCTCGTTCTGTTGCTCAGGCTAGAGTGCAGTGGTTTGATCATGGCTCACTGCAGTCACGACCTCCTGGACTCATGTGATCCTCCCCCCTCAGCCTCCAGGGTAGCCAGGACTACAGCGTGCACTGTCATGCCCTGCTAATTTGTGTAATTTTTGTAGAAGTAGGGTCTAGTCATGTTGCCCGTGCTGGTCTCAAACTCTACAGCTCAAGCGATCTGCCCACCTCGGCCTCCCAAAGGCAGGAGCCACCACGCCTGGGGGGTCTTGTCTTTTCTGACTCCATTTCTCCATCTGAAAATTTGGAAGAATGCTCCTGTCTGGTGGGCGTGGTGAGGAGCAGCACATGTTGTTATCAGAACCTTCACAGTGATTGTCTCCACCTGGTTAATATTTTAGACAGGTCTGAACCTTGGATGGTAGCATTTCCATGGGCTGGCAAGGATGCTTGGCCCATTTCAGCAAATACCACTGAAGTCAGGGCCAGGCCTCGCTGAGGTTGTGCGGACATATGTCTGGGTGAACGGGCCAGTCCAATTCAAGGTTGCACCTCTGAAGGTGGTTATAGGTAAGGTCAGAGGTATGACAGTGTCAGAGTGGCTCAGTGCCGGAAGGGCAGATAGATTTCTGCTGTCCATCCCACCAATGCTGATCCATCGGTGGGAACCATCTAGAGCACTGGGTTGAGGCGGATTGTGAGGCTCAGTGTGAAGGAGCTTAAAAGAGACCTGTGGCCGGGCGTGGTGGCTCATGCCTATAATCCCAGCACTTCGAGAGGCTGAGGCCGGTGGATCAAGGAGTTCAAGACCAGCCTGGGCATCATGGTGAAACCCTGTCTCTACAAAAAATACAAAAATTAGCCAGGCGTGGTGGTGTGTGCCTGTGGTCCCAGCTACTCGGGAGGCTTAGGTGGGAGGATCACTTGAGCCTGGGAAGTCAAGGCTGCTATGAGCTGTGATCTCACCATTGCACTCTAGCCTGGGTGACAGAGCAAGACCCTATCAAAAAAAAAAAAAAAAAAAGAAAAAAAAAAAGAAAAGAAAAATAGGAGACCTGCTGTCTGGGTCTCCCTCTCAGCTCCCTGACCTTCTCATGAGGTCCCTGCTCTGGGTGTGTGTCCGGCATCAGCTCCCTGGTTGAGTCCGGGGAGCAGCCAAGGCTGAGGAGTCTGGAGCAGGCTCGTGGGAGCAGGCAGGCTGCCCTGGGGGCTGCTTTTTGCTGCACTGCCCCCACCTCCAGGGTAACTTGCTCAGGAGATGGGACTCTTTTGTATCCTTGAGGCAAGAGAACAATCAGATCTCTCTTGGAGAGCCATTCCCATTTACAGACACGTGTTTTTGCTGACCTTTGTGAGTGTTCCAGCCTTGGAGCCCTGCTCACTGCTGCCCTGGACCAGCTGGGACAGGTGCGTGCATTGATTAGCATTCTGGAGCCCAAAAGGTGGGCCCTGGAGGCTTCCTTGCCATGGTAAAGGGAAACCAGTGAGAGGGGGCGTCATGTCTGAGCTGCATCCAGGGGAGAGGAGGGATGTTAACAATAGAAATGGCAGTGTCGCGTAGTAAATGCTACCGTAGAATGAGTGTGGGTGTGGCGTGTAGGGTGTGGAAGGTGGCAGCAGGCGCTGTCGCTAAGGCTTTCTGTGCCAAGCACAGTACAACCATTTTACACACATATCTCACTTAGTCTCCTTAGTAATGCCAGGGAATAGAAACTATTATTATACCATTTTATAGATGAAGGAATGAAGGCTCAGAGAGATTAAGTAACTTGCCCAAGGCCACCCAGCTTGTCTCTGGCAGGGGTAGGACACGCCTTTGTAGGGAAGTAGGGAGGAGAGTGGGGAGATTGGGGGCCCCAAGCCCCTGGCCTGGTGTATCTGACCAGAGGAGACAAGTGCTCCCATGTCTGGCACAGGTCAGGAGCACACAGCTCAGCCTTGCCTCGCCCCCAGTCTCCCTGGAACAAGTCTAAACACCTTTCTGGGACATCTGAGCCCCTTCCTGAGTTGGTCCCCACTTTCCTTCCACTCTCACCTCTCCATTCCTCTCCTGCTCTCGATGCTCTGTCATGTGGAATTCACTTCCATTCCTTGAACAGGCTGTTCTTTCTCCTGTCTCCACACCTAAATCCCAGTACCCTCCCTGTCCCGTGTATGGAAGCTCCTCCCCATCTCTTTACCATCTGCCCCACCGGGCTCCCCTGCCAGGAGCTCGCACGCTGGCCATGTGCTGTCCCAACTGCCCATTCCCTTGTCAGGACTCACTCTGGGGCTGCAGCTCCATGGGGCCAAGTCCATCGGCCTTTCCACTGTTGAGGCCATAGGGCCGAGCCCCGCCTGCAAAGCAGGTGTCAATCAATATGGATTAGCTGAGAGCTGAGGTGGGCCCACACCTCCCTGGACAGTCACATCTGCCAGTGGAGGAAAGAATCCTCTTAGCAGGCATTCTTTCATGGAATCCATCTTTTGCATAACCACAGTGCACCCAGGACTGTGCTGGGCATATTTGGAGTGGGAGTGTGAGGAGGAGGTGAGGCTGGGGAGGGAGAGAGTGGGGCCCAGAACAGAAGGAGGCCAGTGGGGTGCCCAGGAGCTAAAGTGATGGGGCCTCACTCTCAGAGTAGTGCAAGTGGGTGGTTTGTGAGGGATACAAAACAGGACCTGTGAGGGTCTCACACATTGACCTCGGAAGGGAGGGGGACCTCAGATGGAGGCGAGAAGGGATCTCTGAGTCTACCATTGATCCCCTTTGAACAGCTGCTCTCAAAACCACTGCGGGCAAGGCCCAGTGGAGGGAATGCTCCCGATCGTGGGTTCAGTCCCAGCTCTGGGCTTTACTGACCATGACACTTGGGGCAAGTCCCTTAATTTCGCTGAGATTCCTTGTCCTCATCTGTAAAAAGTGGCCAGTGGCCGGTGTCAGCCCCTCCTCGTGTCTGAGGCACCGGGGAATGGTGTGTGGGCGCTGGCCACATGCTCATGCTTGGTCGCAAGTGGCACTGCCACGGCTGTCTCACATCATTCCTTCTAGGCACCTCGTGAGCAGATCAGATGCTCTTTGACTCAAGATGGGGTTTTGTCCCGGTAAATTCATTGTAAATGGAACATGTTGTAAGTTGAAAATGCATTTACTACACCTCACCTACAGAACATCATCGCTCAGCGTACCCCACCTTAAACATGCTCAGGACACTGACGTTAGCCTTCCATTGGGCAAAATCACCTCGCACAAAGCCTGTTTATAGTAAATTGTGGAATAGCTCATGTCATCAATCATTAAATGCTGCTCTGCACGTGAAAAACGGGATGGTTGTGTTGGGACTTCTGCTGAGTGCGTATTGCTCCCACACCACAACCGTTGTAAGTTGGGGGCTGTCTGTGCTGTTAGATCAAGTATTCATTTTAGCACAAGGGGAAACAGAGGTGCCTGGAGCTAGTAGGAGGACATGCCAGGTTCTGTCCCACGCTCACCTCTGTCTATTTGACTGTCCCTATAATTATTATCTAGCTCCCGTACTTCACAAGGCAATAAAAGTTATGGTCATTTGAGTTTAAAAACTGCTGATTTGCCAATGCCCCAAAGACTCTTCAAAGTTCCAACACTATGTTGCCTGCCTCTCTCTTTCTCTCACCTCCTCAGTCATTATCTGATCTGATCGGATGAGCTTCCTTCAGAGATGTCCCTGAAAAAGTTCTCAAGTCACCCCGTGGTGTGTCTGGGTGTGGACTATTCCCCCTGGGCCCCCCTCTCTCTCTACCATGCACAAGGGTCCCAGGGTCGTCTGTTGTTTGGAGATCTTGGGAAATACCCGAGGGGTGACATCACTCAGCCACAGCCCCCAGAAAGGAGTCTGACTGCCAAGGGGATGCCAGTGTCTGCAGGTTGAAAACCCATCAGTAGGTCCCCAGTCTTTTCAGGGCACTGGGCCTGGTTCTGGGAGAGCCTACCCGGGCTGCCCACCCCCACAGCATCCTATGTGGGGGGTCCAGCTGGGCTGACTCACTGCTGCCAGTGCCAGCTCCCAACTCGGAGGCCGAGGCCCTGCTGCTTCCGTCAGAACGCGGATGAGGCACACACAAAGGAGAGGCCTTCCTGCCAGTGGGCAGTTGTTTCGTTTAGAACTTATAAAAGATATTGCCTCAGTCTAGGGCTCTGCCAAGAGTCAGCAAAGATCAAATGAAATAAACACTAACAAATACGTTTTTGGTTTAAACAAAGAATAAAAAGGGGGCACAGATGCTGTCTGGAAACAGCGTTCAGTTAATTGCGTCTCACCTGGTCAGGTAAGCGTTTATGCACGCCAGCTGGTCCTCCTTCAGCCCGTCTCCTCCCCTAACCCACCGCCATTGTCAGCACCACCAACCACCATGACATGTGATGTACATACAGCATTTCACAGCTGCCCCATGAGATCTTGTTAGAATCTCCATTTTACAGATGAGGACATTGAGGAACAGAGCTGTTAAGTAACCAGCCTGAAGTCACACAGCAGGGAGGAGGGGTGGCTGACACATTGAAACCCAGGATGTCTGGCCCTGGAGCCCTCTCTCTTAACCCCCATGCCATTTTCCCCTTTGTCTGATGCTCAGTGTTTGCAACTGAAGACCCACTTTGCACGGTGGTGTAATTTTCTACTGGTCTAACTCTGAAGTGGTGAAGCTGGCCCGACACAAGCTCAGTGGTTGATTTGTGGGAATGATTTTGTAAGACTGAAAAGTTTACACCATGTTCCATGGGCATCACCTCCTGTGAAAGATCATCAATGCTGTAGGCAATAAGAGGGAGAGCCCGTAGGGACACCTGTCTCCCCATCTCAGATGCCTGGCTCCGTTGATTCTTGAGTGTCGGGTCTGTCTTGTGCATTTTCCATTGTGTTCTCTTCTGATGAGTCATTATATTCAGACACAAAGTCTGAGATGATACCCAGTGTAGAAAATGGGCACCATCACCAAAGGCCTTGCATGGATGCTGAGCATAAACAGGTTTAGGAACCTCAACAAAGAGAAGCCCAAGGAAGTCATTTGTGTGGGATTCAAACTGCATCAGAAATTCTGACAACCAAGACTCCTCAACTTTTAAGCTATTTTCCCGTTTATCACTCTCGTCCTTTCCTTCATACATAAGTTGGACTGACTTCAGTTTAAGGACTGCAATTGAGAAAGGTGGAGTCGAGATGGAAGAATATGAGCAGCTTTCTTACATGCACGAAGGCACATCCAAGGGAAGGGAGGTTTCGGGAGAATATTCTCGGGATACTGAGTTAGGGGCTTGTCACATCAGTGTCTACTTTTAACCTTGGCCATGCACCCATTTTTGCTAACCTTTATCAAGCACTGGTTTTGTGCCTGGTACTGTGCTAAGTCTATACAGTCCCCAACCCACTGAATTCCCACCACACCTTAGTCAACGTTGCTACCCATCTTTTTAGAGAAGGAAACAAGCTCAGAGAGGCAGCTTTCCTTGTCAAATGACACAGAGCTACTGAAGTCAGAGCAGAGGGTGGAAACCAGGCTGTCCGCCTCTAGTGCTTGTACACTGGTTCTCACTGCAGGGGCCACTGGGCATTGGTCAGATTGCCTGAGCACAGTCTTGTCCTGGATGGGTTAAGGGGTAAACATTTGTCATCCTCATCAGTAGAAATTACTTAAAGTATATTAAGCTGAAAATCCACGAAGAATAAAAATGCTTAAAAGCATCTGGATAGAAAACTTATGTGCACACAAAAACCCAAGCATGGGTGTTTATAGCAGCTTTACTCATAATTACCGAAAAATGGGAAGCGGCTAAACGTCCTTCAGCAGGTAATGGATAAGGAAACTATAATACACCCAGACAATAGAATATTATTCAGTGCAAAAAAGAAATGAGCCAGCAAGCCATGAAAAGGCACGGAGGAAACTTGAATGGATATTGCTAAGTGAAAGAAGCCAATCTGACAAAGCTACATAGTATATGATTCCAATTATGTAACATTCTGGAAAATTATAGAAACAGTAACATTCTAGAAAATTACAGAGACAGTAAAAAGATCAGCGGTTGCTAGGAGTTGGGTGGAGGGAGAGATAAAGAAGTGAAACACAGGACTTTTAGGGCAATGCAACTATTTTGTATGATATTGTAATGATAGACACATACATTTGTCAATATCCATAGAATATACAACACCAAAAATAAACCCTAATGTAATCTATGGATTTTGTGATGATGACATGTCCATGTAGGCTCATCATTAGGTAACTAATGCACCACTCTGGTGAGGGATGTTGATAATGGGGGCAGCTGAGAGTTGGGGCAGGCAGGGGGCATAGGGGTACTATCTATACTTCCTGCTCAATTTACCTGTGAAACTAAAATTGCTCTAAAAAGTTCTATTAATTAAAATTTAAAAATGGAATAATATGAGGCTCATTATCAAGCTCGAGAGCCAGAAGAAGCACCTGTCCGATCCAGAAAAAGACCCCATGATGGCCCCCCAGCAGCATCCTGCATTGGCCCAGGTTGCAGATCTAAGGCAGGTGTCCCGGGCAAAGGTGAGCAGAGAGTGCTCTTCAGAGAAGAACTGTAACCACTCAATGCGTTTTTCTTGCCCACTGCTCAGATAGAGCTAATCTATCAAGACAGGGGAATTACAGTAAAGAAAGAGTTTTACACACATAGAGCTGGCTTAAATGGGAGACCAGAGTTTTATTATTACTCAAATCAGCCTCCCTGAACATTTGGGGGCTAGGGTTTTTCAAAGATAGTTTGGGGATGGGGGATGGCTAGGGAATGGGTGCTGCTGATTGGTTGGGGGGGTGCAATCTTAGGTGTATGGATAGGGGATGGCTAGGGAATGGGTGCTGCTGATTGGTTGGGGGGGTGCAATCTTAGGCGTGTGGGAAATGGTCCTCATGTGTGCTGAGTTTGCTCACATCGCAAAAGGCCAACCTTAGGTTCTGCAAAAGTGCTGTCGTCTGCAGGAGTAATTGGGGAAGTTGCAAATATTGGGACCTCCAGAATAACGGCTGGTATTTATCAATTTAATCATTATAAATTGGCTGTATCTGGGCAGTGGGCAAGAAAAACCCATTGGGCGGTTACAGTTCTTCTCTGAAGAGCATGCTCTGCTCACCTTTACTCAGGACACCTGTCTACACCTTAGCAGAATTCAGGCACCTGTCATCCTCCTAACCTGGGGGAATTTCATTAGCTTTACAAAGGCAGTTTAGTTTTGGGGAAGGGCTATTATCATTTTAAAGTATAAACTAAATTTCTCCCAAAGTTAATTTGGCCCAAGTCCAGGCATGACTAAAGGCAGTTTGAGGTTAAAGGCAAGATGGGGGTTGGTTAGGTCAGATCTCTTTCACTGTCATACTTTTCTCACAGTTTTGGAACTTCCCAAAGGAAGAGACTCCCCCAGCAGGTTCTTGTTGTGGAATTTCAGCCTGAAATAAAAGTGAAAAGTCTCATTGCAACAGCTAGAGTGTGGCAGGTGGCTCTCATTTGGCTCCCACAAGGCACTAAGGTGCATTCCTCCCGACCTGCCCTGCCAGTGCTTCCTAACCCCATTCTTTCCCCATGACAGAAACATACATTCCCATGAAAGAAAATCTGTTCTTGACTGATGAGGACTGGGAGGCTGTGACAAGATGGATACATGCGCCGTGCCTTGGGTCAGTGTGACTCTGTGAGGTGCTCCAGGTAGGCCGCCTTCCCCATGCAGTCCTACACCCTGGGCACACAAACCCTTCTCCTGTGGCGGGGCGGGGGGCAGTGACCTGTCCTTGTGACAAAGGCCTGAGCTGCCTGTCTTCCATGCAGCCACCATCACCTTCCCCCTGGGCTCTTTGGGGGTGCCTCTTGCCGCTGTGCCCTGCCCACCACCCCGGGTGCGCCTGCCTGGCTAATGCGCACTCCCCGCTTCCTTCGTTCATCTGCCAAGCCCTTTCTACAGTGCCCAGGGCTGCTATATCTGGTACAACATGGTCCCTGCTCACACAGGGCCCCCTCCTCCCACTGGTTCATTTTATAACCACATTACCTCCTTTTTATTCATAGAGGTGAGGGTTAATTTTATGTGTCAACTTGACTGGGCTAAGGGATGCCCAGAGGGCTGGTAAAACATTTCTGGATGTGTCTCGGAGGGTGTTTTTGGAAGAGAGTAGCATTTGATAAAGCAGACCAAGTAAAGAAGATTCACCCTCTCCACTGCAGGTGGGTATCAATCAGCCAACCAGTGGAGAGCCCTGATAGAGCAAAAACGCCAAGTAAGGGCAAAAATTCTCTCTGCTTAAGCTGGGATATCTGTCTTCTGCCCTCTAAACCTAAACCTCTGGTGCTTTAGGTTTGAACTGGAACTACGCCAGCCGCTTCCCGGGGCTCTGGCTTGCAGAGAGCAAACTAGGATTCCTCAGCTTCCATAATAATGTGAGCCAATTCCCATAGTCAATCTCTTTCTGTAGATTTCTGTATGTCCTACTGGTGCTATTTCTCTGGAGAACCCTGACTAGTACAATGAGGTAGGTATATTGCATTGGAGACCCAGAACGCTTCAAATATTTATTACTGGGCTAGGAGAGAAGGCAAGGCCCTACTAAAAATTGTGGCTGTGTAGGTAAACTTGTTCAGACACATGTATCCATGAATTTAACATAAAAATTAAAAAGCAAACACCTTTTAAAAAATTTTGTGATGATGGTGGAGGTATGTCCACCAGGGGGTGAGCTGGCCTCACGAAACTCCAGGGAGGTGTCAGACGACCTGGGTGTGAAAGGGACGGATATCTGGAGGAAGTAATCGAGAGAGGATGGACACACAAGTCTGCTGGTAGGGGCGGGCAGCTTCCTCCAGCCAGACTGTGGGCAGCGCTGTCAGGCTCAGGGGAGGTGGCTCCAAGACCACCTGCCCCTGTCTGTTCCCTTCTATGCCCCAGCCATGTCTGGCCCCTTCCGTACACCCCAGCCTCGTTGCCTTGCTTATTCGTTGCTTGTTTCTCCCACTAAAATATAAACCCTGTGAGAGCAGGGACCTTGTGCACAGACTCTCCAGAGCCCTTTCCATGAGCAGTTGAGGAATGAATGAAAAATGAGTGGAGGGGTGTGGAGAGATGTCCACAGGGACCCACAGGCATTTACAGCCTCCTTCTTGCTCCGTGGGAAGCATCTGCTGCCTCTGGCTTCATGCAATTTGAAACATGAGGCTACTTTAGGCCCTAAGGGGCAGGTGAGCATCACTTAGGGCTAGGAGCACCTTTTTGTTCCCTAATTTGGGTGGCTTCTGTCCTCTCCCGCTGTATTCATCTTCCTTACTCATGGTTTCTTTGCTTGCTAAGCATTTCTCCCCGTTTTGATGACCAGGGCTTAATCTCCCTTATTGGCACTGGGCCGTGATCTGGTTTAAACCACTCCTTATCTGTTCACAGGGACACACCTGGTTTGGGGTCCCCCACTATCATGGATTCCTGACCTACCTAGACCCATCCAGGGCTCAGAGGAAGTCCTGCCTCAGTGGCCCAGGGTGACTTGAGGCACTCAGGCATGAGAACCCCTGACCCCAAAGATCAAATCTGTTTCCATCTCATGCTGGGCCCTCTTCCTCCCAGGAAGAAATGCTGGGAACTGGTGATGATAAGTCAGTCTTCTCCAGGGTGGCAAGAGTGTTAATTTACAGCCACCTCTGCCTTCCTCTGTTCCCATCCACCACCCAGCCCCCAGGCCTCCCCCTACCACCAGCTAGGCTCTGATGTTAGTCACTTCTTACAGGGACGAGGAGCAAGCAGTTCACCTTCCCTCAACATCTTTTTTTTTTTTTTTTTGAGACAGAGTCTTGCTGTCGCCCAGGCTGGAGTGCAGTGGCGCGATCTCGGCTCACTGCAGGCTCCGCCCCCCCGGGGTTCACGCCATTCTCCTGCCTCAGCCTCCCGAGTAGCTGGGACTACAGGCGCCTGCCACCTTGCCTGGCTAATTTTTTGTATTTTTAGTAGAGACGGGGTTTCACTGTGTTAGCCAGGATGGTCTTGATCTCCTGACCTCATGATCCGCCCGCCTCGGCCTCCCAAAGTGCTGGGATTACAGGCGTGAGCCACCGTGCCCGGCCTTCCTCGACATCTTGAGCCTTCCCTGTTATTAAAAGTTGAAGGTGCTGGGGTTCCAGGCGATGAACAGGGGAGAGATGGCAGGCATGTGTGGAGGAGGGGCGGTCAAGCATGACGGTTCAAGTCCAGAGTGGAGTGGAGGTGGCCTCTGGGCAGCCCGGGGTCAATATCCACTGCCGCTTCGTGCGCAGCCTGGAAAGTGTGTGTTAAGCAGCATCCCAGCCAATGCTGGAGAAATGATTTAATCTCTTGGGGCCTCAGTTTGTTTCTGCCTCTCAACATAGCAAACACCCATGCTCCATCTAACCAGATTTAACGATTTGCACTTCGTTATATTTGCTTTTTTATAAGTAAAAAAGAAACTCTCTTCGATCACCCCAACGTAATCCCATTCTTCCTGCCTCCTCACCCTAGTGGCAACCACTGCTATTACTTTAGTGTGTTGCTTTTTTCATGTTTATATATTACATATATATCCATGGGCAGTTCACATTGTTTATGTGGGTTTTAAGGATTTCATAAATGATATTGTAGTGTGTGTTATTCTACAACTTTGTTTTTCACTCAGCTTTATAGTGTGAGGTCTATCCTGTTGAGAGATATATGTATATGTACGTATATGTGCATGTGTATACATACATACATACATATTTATAGTTCGCTCCATTTGACTTCTGCATAGTATTCTATCACGTGCATATGCCACAACCCATTTTTCTATTTCCTGAATGATAAGCCTTTATGGTGCTGGGGTTCAGTGTGTTTATCTGTATTGGGGATCCTTACACCTTTCCCACATGTTGGGGCTATGTGAGGGGCACAGGTGATTGGCCAAGGTGATTAGCCCCAGAACCTTCTCAGGTCTTCCCACGGAGAGGAGATTTTGGCCCCCATGATGACTGCTGTTGCAGAACACCTGTGCCCCCATGTCTTCCCCAGTGTCTGGTAATGGCAGCCTCTCAGGCTGCACCTATCAAGGAGGGCTGTGACCCACAGAATAGGGCTGTCACTGGTGGCTCCATGCTAAGACTGGAGGGAATTTAGGGAGTCCTCTGACCCAGTTCCCCCAACAAGTTGCCACTGTGAGATGCCCATCCTGAGTAACACCTCCAGGAATGGGACCTGGCATCCCTCAAAGTGCTACTGTGCTACTGAAGGCATCTGCCTCTGAATGCACACACTTAGGAAGGGAGACTCCCTGTACCCAAAGGCAACTCAGTCTTACATTGGGTTGAAAAATCTGTGTCCTGGTAAGTTCTGTTTCTGTGGCCCAGCTGTGGCTGTGGGGCTAACCAGAACCACCAAATCCCACTTTGGCAGCAAGCCTCTTGCATACTGAAAGGCCACAGTTATGCCCATCTCGACTCCTGTCTTTAATTTTCTAGGTGAAACAGCCACCATTTAAAAACGATTTCTAGCCATTGAAACTATAGAAAACCAACAGCCACAAGAAACAAAATCAAACAAAACATAAAATAATAAAGGAATGCAGCCTTCCTAGACTGTGGGCTCCCATGCCTTCACCGTTGTGTTCATCCTCTGAATGTGTTCCTGTTTCCAGTACTAGATGATAAATTCCTGCTTGGGTTGAATTCCTGCTGAAATGCTTGGGCCCGCAGTATTATGTCAGAAATAAGTCTGAGGTACCCATCCTCGGTGGAAGCTTTTTGCCTAAGTACAGACAGCTTGGTACTGAGTACCTGTTAGTTTTTCTATCTAGTTCTCTTTCCCTCATCCACAATCGTTCTTGGAGCTCTCCCTTACTCAGTTCACAAGGAAAGTGCAGTGAACACCCAGGCAACCATTTCTGCAAAGTGGCTCTGCCTCCTGGCACAGTTGATTGGACCAGGATAATGGCAGCTCTGAGAAGAGGTTAAAACCTCCACTTCTCCTTCCCAAGGCCCCTAGTCTCCCTCTGGGGCCCCATTTCTTGATGTAGACAATTAGTGGCTCTCAATCTTACATAAATTGCCATTTAAATGCAGTGTCAAGCACTGATTTTCTTAGGTTGGAACTAAGAGATTCTTGGTTCAAATTTGCTGGTTTCTTAAAAGGAGCAGATACAAGTTGGAGAGCTGCTGGTAGCCTGAGGTTTCCTTGCAGAGGAAACTAGTAAGAGAGAAGGGGAAGGAAGCAGTGTGAGCAAGATGGGAGTTCCAGAGTGCTGAGGGAGCAGAGACGAGGGACTGGGAGATGATGAAGGAGCCCAAGCCCCTAGTTCCCATCCACTCCTGAGGGCTGACTGCACCCTAGCCCTTGGGGACCATAAGACACCCTAGATATGCATTAAAAACACCCTTTCTGCTTGGGGGTTCCAGTTAAGTTTCTGTTTCTTGCAACCACAAAAGTCTTGGTTCATGCAAACATGGAGTCACACCAACTCTATTGCTGAAGTGATCTTCTGACCCCCTCCAGAGCCAAGTCTGCCCCCTTGTGCCCCTTCTACTCCCTGCCCCCAGGCATAGCTTCTATTCTTGTGCCTTTAAGTGTCCATTTTCGTAATGTGTTTTTATCCTAAGCCATCTCTATTGACTTGGAAGGCAGCAGGACACAGTGCTGACATAAATACAACACAGGAGCCACAGGGGAAACTGAACCAGAAGTTCGAGTAGGGCCAAGTCATTGCCCTGTACAAAAATGTCAATCTGGACTTTGTTAGGGACCCCATTCTACCACTTCATCTGGTCCAAAGACAAGGAAATCAGCTCTCAGTGGGAAACACCTGTGCTTGTAACTTATTTTGAAGTTTATGCAACCAGGAGAACTGTCCAACTCAAGGCTTCAGGAAATATGCCGATATCTGGGCCTGCTTCCATCAGTTTCATCTAATTGCTGGAAAAATCATGTCACCTAAGAAAGAGGTCCACTCCCCTTCCTGCCCCACCCCCAGCAGCCCAGTATGACCAAAAGCAAGGCACTGGCAGTTGTAGTGTCTGGTGGGGGTCCTCTTCCAGGTTCACAGATTGTTGTCTTGTTGCTGTGTCCTCCTGTGGGCGAGGGCTGTCTTTGGGGTCCCTTTCATTAGGCAGTTAATCCTTTTTATGAGGCTCTGCCCTCATGATCTAATCGCCTTCCCAAAGCCTTACCTCCAAACCATCACCTTGGGTACTAGGTTTCAACACATGAACTTTGGGGGTAACATAAACATTCAGCAGCGTCAAACCCCAAGCTCATTTGCTTTGCACATTTAGAAGGTGGTCACCAGAAGTCATGGTCCAGTCGGCCAGCCACCACTGGGATTATAACCAACAGTCCCTGTCAGGCTTCTTTTTCTCATGAACCCAACCAACGTTCTAAAAGAAAACAATGTCTGAGGAAGCCTGAGGAGGAGCGCTCTCTCGCGGTAGGTGAGGACAATAGCCAGCTCCCCAGGCGTGGCCCAAGATGACCGTTGCCGGGCTGCCACTTGGCACCAGGTTGCTGTGGAAACGGTTTCCTGATCGTGGTCATAAGCATTTCCTTTGGCTGGACTACACCCCAAGCATCTTTGATTCTAAACGGAAATAGCCACGTATGGTTGGCAGGAGACTGGGACCTCTGGATGTGGAGCTCACAACTTCTGGGAAGGAGAATGGCACGAAGTTTGTTTTCATGGTCACTCTTAGGACCCTACATTTTTCCCCCCACAATTTCTCTTTTGCTGTGTCCTTTTAGCCTTGAGGGCAATAGTCTGAAATGAGCAGTTAAGCTGGTTGTCATTTCTGATGTTTCCGAAAT
The DNA here is from genome assembly GCF_009828535.3 of Hylobates moloch. NCBI lineage: Eukaryota > Metazoa > Chordata > Mammalia > Primates > Hylobatidae > Hylobates > Hylobates moloch. The sequence continues at coordinate 10,909,256 of NW_026652278.1, read as the reverse complement.
CCTCTGTCTGCCGTTTCGTGTCCTAGATTTTAGTCACACGGCATGCTCACCACATGCAGGCCCTTTACATTCATTATCTTATTGAATCCTCACAATAACCCTATGAAATGGACATTATACTAATATACAAATAAGGAAATCAAGGCTTCAGCTTTGCCTGACTTCAAAACTTACTCTCTTATCCCCCAGTTTGATCTGTCCTTCATGGCTCAGCTGGAGGCCTTTCCCTCCAGAAAGCCAACCCCTGCCATCCCGCCTGGGGGCTCTCCCTGCCCCAACCCTGTTTTCTGGATTCCTAGATTTGTGCTTGCCTGCAAGTTTGGCTGAATATTGCCCCTTCCCACAGATGTCTCTCTCCTAATTCCTGGAACCTGTGAATATGTGACCTTATATGGCCAAAGGACTTTGCAGGCATCATTGAATTAAGAATCTTGAGACAGGGAGATCGTTCTGGATTTTCTGGTGGGCACAGTGTAAATCACATGGGTCCTTATAAGAAGATGTCAGGAGGATCAGAAGGAAGAAGAGGGGATGGGATGACCAAAGCAGAGGTTGGAATGATGGGCTTTGAAGATAGAGGAAGGAGCCACGAGCCTAGGAATGTGGGTGGCCTCTAGAAACTGCAAAAGGCAAGGAGATGGGTGTTCCCCTAGAGCCTCTAGGGGAGCACAGTCCTGTGACACCTTGACTTCAGCCTGTAAGATCCATTTTGGACTTCTACCCTCCAGAACTGTAAGATGATACATTTGTGTTGCTTTCAGCTACTCAGTTTGGGGTCATTTGTTATAGCAGCTGCGGGAAACTCACATAGTCTGTGTTGTGATCTCCTTTCTCTGCATCTGCATCCATCTCCCAGCCAGGAGGTGAGTTCTGGCCACGTAGATGCACTTAATTCTGTTCAGTAGAAATATTTTGGACACTTGCTTTATTTCTGAGCACACTACCTGTGTGGGGAGGCAATGCAGGCATGAGTAAAGCATACCTCTGTCCTCCAGAAAACAAGTGTCTCAGATTTTGCATGGCTAGAGGTCCCAGCTCAAAATCTTGCATAAAAAAGATGAGTAGGAATTAGCTAGTGACTACAGAGAAAACATATGGTCATATAAAACAAAACACAAATAAATATAGTAAGCGTTTTATAAATGATCTAGAAGCAGGGGACTCTTGATTTTTAAATGAATGGCCGTGATGACAAACATTTTTAAAAGTTTAACCCCAAATGATGAACAATAAGGAAAAGGGGAGGCAGCCAGAGCCCAGGAGAGACAAAGGAAAGGGGAGATTGGCAAGAGGCGGGAGGAAGGGATAAGATGAATACTGTAGGTGCCAAGGGGCTGGGAGTTTCTGGGATGAAGAAGGGCTTGGTGAACTCTAATCATGCCTACCTCTGTGAGTTATAACCTCTTATCCTGGCCTTTGAACTGCTAAGCAAACAAATTAGCCACATTCTCCAAGGTTAAGGTGGCATTTATCATTACACCTTAGCTCTTAGGTCTGGAAAGGATAGTGGAGAGCAAGGGCTGGAATGATTTCAATCACTTCCCTGCACCAGGGTGTGGGTGAGCCTCAGGGCATTTCTGATGGGCTTCTTGCCAGGGGAGAGATTGCCCTGTACTGAGATATGTCAGTTACATCCCTTTAATGTGCAATTCCCCAAAATCACCTGAATTAGAATGACCCGAGCATATATTAGGATCCTTATGCCTATTCCAGACCCCTAGATTCTGATGTCACCTAAGATTTGAGAACAGGGTAACCTTTCCCTTTATTGGACAAAAAGTTTTCAAAATATTAATAATCTTAGCAATCTTAGAAACTTAATTAACATGAAGTTTGGAGGGGCTTAGTATACCCATGTTGTACCACCTGATTCTTGTGATTAATTTTCCTTTTAAATTTCTATATACTACGGAAAAGTCCGAATAAAGTATTTCATAATTGCCCTCTGTTAACAATTATCAGGTGTAATAACGGTAGGCATTTTATGGCATCTCTAGCATATATCAATTTCAGTAAACTAAAATGTATTACCGCACCTGTTCAACACTTCATATCAGATCTTATGCAATACTTGGCATACTGTAAGTTGAGAGTGTGTGACTCTAATGAGCCTGATGTCTGAAAAACGGAAGATGGTGGACTTTGCCTAGAAAACTTTTGGTAATCAGAGTTATCCATAATAATAAAGCAACTCTTGGGATAAGGCATTTCCCCACAAACCAAGTGCTTGATAATCTAAATGCCAGTAATTTGGATGTTTTATAACACAATGGGGTCATAGAAACTAATCTTTCTATAGATTATTTTTATGCTATGCATTACTGGCATTGTCTAAGTTGTGAGAAATACTGTCAATGATTAACTGCAGTGTAAAGATGGGCTCGCTAGATAATATTCCTGCATGGGGTGACAGGAGGCAGGTACGATTTCTCATGCTCATTTTCAAAAAGAGGAAGTCAGCTTGATCAGCTAGTGTCACACAGCTCCTGAGGAGGGGGGCTTCTGGAACACGGGACCTGTGCTTGTTGCTGACGATGTCAGTTGCACATGAAAAGGTTGAATGCAAGTGGTGGATGGAAGACTTCTTAAAAATGACATTGAAAAGGAAGTGCTGCATGCAAACCCTAACCCTCCTGAGATCATGGGTCCATATCGCATGTGCTCCAATCTAGAGTTTAAATGTATTTCTTTTTGTCTTTTTTTTCTGTCACCTGGTCTGGAGTGCAGTGGCACAATCACAGCTCACTGCAGCCTTGACCTCCCTGGCTCAGGTGATCCTTCCACCTCAGCCTCCCCAGTAGCTGGGAATAAAAAATTAGCCTCCCCAGTAGCTAATTTTGTGTATATTTTTGTAGAGATGGGGTCTCGCCATGTTGCCAAGGCTGGTCTGGAACTCCTGGGCTCAAGCGATCCACCCAAGTTGGCCTCCCATAATGCTGGGATGATAGGCGTAAGCCACTGTGCCCAGCCTAAAATGTATTTCTTATATCACTATTTTGAATTTGCTTCTTGGAAGATGAAGTAGATAAAAGAGATAAACTAGGCACTGCATTCTCCTTACAGCAGAGAGTTCTCAGGGGGAGGCCATGGGGAGGATGAAGGCTCTCCAGGCCATGAGAATTGGGCTCAGGTTCTTGCTCGGCTTCTCACTTACTAGCTATGTGCCACCCGGCAGTTTTCTCAACTGTACATCACCTGCAGAATGGGCCGATAAAACCTCCTTCATAGAGTTGTTGTGGGGTTTTGAGACACGGCATATAACATGCCAGGCCTGATGTTATTCTTGGTCCTTGTTCCTATTCTTCAATCTGATCCCTTAGAAACATTTAAAGCAAAGATTTGCACCTAACGATCAGGACTGTATCAATTATACCAAATGCATCCTGCATCCTTATTTCTTGCGAGGAAGGATATATGAAATGTTTCATTCATCTTTGTGATTCACCCTCCCTCCTACAGTTGCCTGAGGCCTATTGCCTTGTAGGTAGTAGGTACCATGTAGGTTTGGGTGGAATTGAGTTGCATTATAAACTTTGGCAAAGTAATCTTGACAGGGCATGGGGAACTTGGGTTTTTCACCTTTGAGTAGACCACAATTAAGTAGTTAGACTTGAAAAGAATCAACAGAGACTATTATACCTATCTATTTACCTGTAATTAAGATGCACAATGACTCTTTGAAGTATACACATACCAGGCGTCAGAGCTGCTAGCACCTGTAATCTTGGGAACTTGTCTCGATTCCCTTTACTTTTTTTTTTTAAATCAGATTTTGCCAGAGACACTGTTGGGACTTTCTGGTACCAGTCTTTGGACTTGATTTTGATAGCAAAGGGGGTAGCTAGAGGCTCTTTGTAATAATAGTGCTTTTTGGTTCCCATAAGAGATGTCAAGTGCTTCTGGCCATGGGGAAAGCCTAGGGTAGTGGTTAAGCAAGCAGCCCTGCAATCATTTAGATGTGGGATTGAATCTGAGCAGTTATTTGTTCTGATCATAGGCTAGTTACTTAACCTTCCCAAGCCTCAGTTTCCTCATCTGGAAAGTGGGTGTAATGATATTAGGACTTGTCTTAGAAGCCATGGGGAGGATGCATGAAATACAGCAGCTAAGACACTCAGCACAATGTGTGGAGCCTAAGAAAGCTTATTGCTATCATCGTTGTCTGTTTTTCCCCAATCGGTCAAATGCTCGGCTCTCCTGAGGATGACCATGACTGCAGAATGTGGATTCACTGCTCTGCATCCTGTACCTGGGCCTCTGCTCATAATGGCTGGTTAGATGAGAACATAACCTCTAAAGCTCAGGCTTCTGGTAATTGGATAAAAGCCATGTACTCTGTACCTAGGAAGTGTACACACACTCCCTGCATTTTAGGAGTTCATGGATACCTGAAGTCCATTTGTCTGTGGCACCAGATTTGGGAATCTCCAACTCAGGAAATGAATAATACAGGAATTAGGGGAGCACTTACAATGCAGCATGCTTCCAGTTCAGTAGGATGTAAAATTGCACTGGCAGTTACTATTATACTTCTCACTTGCCCTCTACTCTCTGGAAGTTGAGTGTCCAGTGGGCTGACTCTGGTCTTCTTCTTTGAGTCACAGTTCTTTCAGGGTCATAATCTAGGTACTCAGTGGAGGGGAGCATCTCCTCAGCTGTCTTCCTAGCTCCCTGGAGGAGTCCGGACGCTCAGATTCAAATACCCATATATGTTTCTTTCATATGCTTGTTGGGCACATGTATTTCTTCTTTTGAAAGGTATCTGTTCATGTCCTTTGCCCACTTTTGAATGGGGTTGTTTATTTTCTTGTAATTTTGTTTAAGTTCCTTATAGATGCTATATATTAGACCTTGTCAGATGCACAGTTTGTAAAAATTTCTCCCTTTCTGTAGGTTGTCTGTTTACTCTGTTGATAGTTTCTTTTGCTGTGCAGAAGCTCTTCAGCTTAATTATAGCCCATCTGTTAATTTTTGCTTTTGCTGCAGTTGGTTTCAGCATCTCCTGTCTTTGCTGTTGTGAATAGTACTGCAATGAATGTACACATGCATGTCTCTCTATGATAGAATGATTTGTATTCCTTTGGCTGTAAACCCAATAATGGAATTGCTGGGTCGAATGGTAGTTCTGATTTTAGGTCTTTGAGGAATCGCCACACTGTTTTCCACAATGGTTGAACTAATTTACACTCTCATCAACAATGTATAAGCATTCCTTTTTCTCTGTAATGTTGCTAGCGCCTGTTATTTTTTGACTTGTTAATAATAGTCATGTTGACTCGTGTGAGATGGTATCTCATTGTGGCTATGATTTGCATTTCTCTAATAATCAGTGATGTTGAGTTTTTTTCAAAAGTTGGGGCTAAATGATGAGAACACGTGGAGACATAGAGGGGAACAACAGACACTGGGGCCTATTGGAGGAAGGAGGCTGGGAGGAGGGAGAGGGTCAGGAAAAATAACTAATGGGTACTAGGCTTAATACCTGGGTGATGAAATAATCTGTACAACAAACCCCCATGACACAAGTTTACCTATATACCAAACCTGTATGTGTACCCATGAAATAAAAAGTTAAAAAACAAATACTCATACTAATGAGAGTTGCATTATGGCTCTCAACTCAATGAGAAGTACTTTTGTAGTCATTTAAGCAAGCTAGCCCAATGAAACTCTCACAGGAAAGGAACCAAATCCTGAACAGCTTGCATCGTTCTTTTCTGGTGGTCATTAAATGTCTAAATAAGTTACTTGGGTGACTAAATTAAGACAGGCTCAAGGGGAGAAACATTGGTTCAGTCCTTCTTTGTCAGCATGTTTACTTGTTTAATTGTTCCTCCACCAGTCTGGAAGTCCCAGGAGGGCAGCGGCTCTGTGTTCTTTGCTCACTACACAGCGCCTGGCACAGAGTAGGTACAATAAGTATTTGTGGACTAAATGATAATCTGTGATTCTCAAACTGCTGTTCTGTAGGAGGGACTCTGTCGTCAACCAGTAGATTGTGATTCCACAGGTGTTTGGAGAACCTAGGATCCATGGAATGATTTTGACTTCTCTATTTGCTGTAGAAAAACTTATTGACAAAGCATAGGTTCATATAGAGCATTGAGCCACCCAATATATCTTCTCCAAAGTTTTTATAAATTCTAACAAGGCTGACACAGTTGATGCTAATAAAAATCATTCTTTCATGGTTATGCTCAACTGTGCTTTAATAGCATTTGGGGGATCCATGATTTACTTATTGTTCATTTCTTGGTCAAGAACACAACTTCCACATACAAAACCCAATAGCACTGCTATACATTAACAATGAACTATCTGAAAAAGAAATCAGGAAAACAATCACATTTACAATAGCTATAGACAAATACCTAGGAAAAAGTTTAACCAAGGAGGTAAAAGGCTTGTACACTGAAAACTATAAAATATTGATGAAAGAAATTGAAGAAGATGCAAATAGAAAAAATAGCCTATGTTCATGAATTGAAAGAATTAATATTGTTAAAATGTCCATGCTACTCTAAGCAATCCACAGATTCAATGCAATCCGTATCAACATTTTAATGATTTTTTTACATAAATAGAAAAAAAATCTGAAATTTGTATGGAACCACAAAAGACCTCAAATAGCCAAAGCAATCCTGAGCAAAAAGAACAAAGCTAGAGGCATCACACTACCTGAATTCAAAATATACTACAAAGCTATAGTAATCCCAACAACATGGTATTGGCATTTTAAAAAAGACATATAGGTCGGGCACAGTGGCTCACGCCTGTATTCCCAGCACTTTGGGAATCCAAGGAGGGCCGATCACTTGAGGTCAGAAGTTTGAGACCAGCCTGGCCAACACGGCAAAATCCTGTCTCTGCTAAAAATACAAAAATTAGCCAGGTGTGGTGGCAGACGCCTCTAGTCCCAGCTACTCAAGAGGCTGGGGCAGGAGAATCACTTGATGGGAGGAGGGTGAGGGATAAAAGACTACAAACTGGATTCAGTGTATACTACTCAGGTGATGGGTGCACCAAAATCTCACAAATCATCACTAAGGAACTTACTCGTGTAACCAAATACCACCTGTTCCTAGAACTGATAAGTGAATTCAGCAAAGTTTCAGGATACAAAATTAGTGTACACAAATCATTAGCTCTGCTATACACCAACAGTGAACAAGCTGAGAATCAAATGAAGAACTCAATCCCTTTTACGATAGCTGCAAAAATAAAATAAATACTTAGGAATATATCTAACTGAGGAGGTGAAAGACCACTACAAGGAAAACTACAAAACTCAGCAGAAAGAAATCATAGATGACACAAACAAATGAAAACACATCCCATGCTCATGGATGGGTAGAATCAATATTGTAAAAGTGACCATACTGCCAAAAGCAATCCACAAATGCAATGCAATTCCCATCAAAATACCACCATCATTCTTCACAGAACTAGAAATCCGATCATTTTCAACAACATGGATGAATTTGGAGGACATTTCATTAAGTGAAATAAGCCAGGCACAGAAAAATACACGTGATTTCACTTATATGTGGAATTTAAAAAAAGCTGAACTCACAGAAGCAGTGCAGAATGGTGGTTACCAGGTGCTGGGAGTGGGGAGTGTTGGGGAGATGTTGGTCAAAGGATACAAAATTTCAGTTAGGAGGAATAAGTTCAAGAGATCTATTGTACAACATGGTGAATGACTGTGGTTAACAACAATGTATTATGTTCTTGAAAATTGCTGAGAGTAGATTTTAAGTGTTCTCACTACCAAAAAATAAGTCTGTGAGGTTATGCATATGTCAATTAGCTCAATTTAGCCATTCCACAATGTATACATACTTTAAAATAACATGTTGTACAGACAAATATATACAATTTTCATTTATCAATGAAAATAAAGAAATATTTGTTCACACACACGCACACACAATAAAGAAACACCACTCTGGCTGCTGTGGGGAGAGCCTACCACAGAGTACTAAGAGTCGAGGCCAGGACACCAGCTTTCCAGGGGAGAAGGGAACAACTTGGACTGGGATGCTGGAAGCTGGCAGCAAAGATGGGTTGGGATATATTTTGGCTCTGGCACCACCAGGACGTGTCTATGGATTGTATATGGGAGATATGAGAAGTAGGGGAAAGGGGAAACCCTAGTGCTCTCTGCTGTACCACACTGCCTCGGATGGCCTTGGAGGTCACTTGAGCCTGTATGCTGCTGGATGGCCTTCACACGTGCTTCCAATACTGCACGGGACTGGGAGCTCATGCTCCACACAGCCCCCTGGAAACTCTTGATCTGGAAGAAAGCACCTTCCCAGGATGCGTTGTATTTTACTTTTCTGCAACAACCACCTGGTGTTACTTCCAGTTCTCCTCTCTGGAGGTATAACAAGGAGAATTAATTCTGTTCCTAAAAACTTCCTCCAAAAACTTTGAGACTTCATCCTTCTTGGGCCTTTTCCTGCTTCAAGAAATGAGTGTTTCTCTCAAGGGCTAGAAGAAGACTTCCATATCCTTCCATATCCTGGTATTTGCTGGTGTTTCTTCTTCTTCCATGTTCTTTCTCAGTCTTCCTCTCTTCCCTCACACTCCTCTTTTGACCATTCACTAAAAAGCTCCACATGTGCACACAGCCACTCACACATGCATGCACACTGATCTCTAAAATGGCAGGATTGATACTCTTTTTTTTATTTTACTCATTTCTGTCCCCCAGGTGCTGAGGTGTTTGGGAGTAACAAATAACCTCTCACATCATCCAACTATGGCATCATTTTTATGAGCTTCTTGATTATTTTGTGATCAAAAACTTTAATAATTGTTTTTCTTATGAATGTATTTTATGTGTGTGCCATAGATTTGAACAATACCAAAACTTATACAGAAAAAGAGGAAGGTCACCTCAAAAATGTACATTGCCACTTTCGGAGGTAAATAGTCTTCATGTTTTCCATCCAGTGACCCAAGATCTCTGGGTCACCGGTCCTGGAGATGATCTTGACAGTGGAGGGACCAGCATTAAATAGTTGGAATCTCACTGGGAGGAAGTGGGTCCTTTTCAGGTGTCCTGCACTTGTCTGTTAGGTCAAGATGTCTCAGTTTGGGGTTAGCCTCTACCACTGTCTTATAACCAAGGTGCTCCCTTTTAACAACGAGAGAGCACAACTCAGGCTCTGATCTATACTAACCCAACTGACTTTTTGAAATGTAGAATGTGTCTTTCAAAGCACATTCGCTACCTCCAGGAACTCAGGACATGAGAAGAAATTTGACAATGCCAGGTGGCGCATAGAAAATGCCAAATTATTGGCAAGACATTTTCTTATGCGCCACCAAAGGGGGCAGCTCGAGGTGAGTCCTGGACAGTGAATGTGGCTACAGAGGTAAAGCTAGGCTGCTGCAAGCAATTGAAAAGAGTTGGAGAAGAGTAAGTTCTGTTACTAGGACACATGTGGGTAGGAGAAGAAAGTCTGCAGAGAGGCAGGTGGGCTGCCTGGAGTTGGTGTAACACCTGAAATGTCAAACTTGGAAGTCTGTGCTTTAGGCCATGGGAATCTTCCCATGGCAGCTGGAAATACAGGACAAAAGGCTAAAGAATTGATTCAAAGCCCCAAGAAGATAAGACAAAGAAGTAGGCTATTTTGAGCCTCCAGATCCATGAAGAACTGCTGTAGAGATGAAGCTAAGCCTCCTTGTAGGGCCAGGCATGTGTGTCTCTCCTTGTTCAGGGTGCACACAAGGCTGTGTGTGGTTCCTGATGGCTTCTGCAGCCTCATCTCTCACCACTCACTTCCTAGACTTTCTTCTGCACTCACAATCCTCCCAGTGTCTGGTGCTTGCTGCTATCTTTACGCCCTGCACATGCTAAACCTTCTGCCCTAATGCTCTCCCCATTGTCACTACCTGCCCCCTGCCTCCTTTCTGCCTACTCTTCTTTCATGACTTGGCCCAGCTACCACCTTCAGGACTTGATGCTCTTACTCTGTGCCACTCTCTCCAGCAAGGGGACTCTCCTAGGTGCCCTCATGGCCTCGTTGGTTACCTGATTGCACTGTGTTGTTATTACCTGCTTGCCTAGGTCTCCCCACCTGCATCATAAGCAATTCAAGAGCAGGGACCTTATTTTATTCATGTTGGCTCTCAATGCCTGGGCCAAGACCTGACATGGAGTAGGTATTCTATAATTTATTAGTGAACGGATGATGCAGATTAACTCTTCATTTTTCTTCCAGGAGCTAGTTTAAACTAAAGCAAAATGTTGTGTGTTATGAAGTGTCAGAAAGGATGTAAGGATGGTGAGACCCTGGGACCATGGTTCTCAGGTGTTGGGCCATGGCATCTTGATGTGTTACGAATTCTTCTCAAGAGGGTCAATGGATTTGGATCAACACATGAGATACCTTTTGTTAGAATAAATGATATATATTATTCTGATAGTGTTCATCACAGGCTTATTGAATGAAGCAGGGCATTTGAAGAGAAGTAGCTTTTCTCCTGACCTTTCTCCTGAGGAAGAGTTAAGAGGCTTAGTGTACAATTGAGCTTGAGCCAGATGTGAACGTGAGCATATAAAAGAGTCCAGACAGGGCAATAAACATTCCTGACCAGGGATAGCTAGTAAACAGCAGTCAAGGGAATATCACACTAACTGTAGATGCTTTCATAGCCAGCATGAAAATTCTATTGTAATCTTTAGTGTTGTTTTGAGTCTTTTATTCTTTAAGTTCCTGCAAAAATTCTAGGTGGGAAGCCCTGCCCTAGAAAGAGTTCCTGAGTGACCAGCCCACCTGTCAGCAGGTGGCAAGTCTTCTGGCAGAGACTATGGGAGATGTTGTTCCTTAAGCCTGATGCCATTTTTTCAAATCAATAATATGATAAAAAGCCAAGGACTGCCTTCCTCTTGTTTTTACAAAACTGTCACCCTTTGGCAAGTTTTGTAAATGTGTGTTGTAATCCAGATTATTTAATCATTTCCTGGCAGCAATAGTTTTTCAGTCATGCTGTTCATGGGTAAATGATTTTCGGAGTGATAAGAGAAAGGGCGCTGACAATGGGCTTACAGTGTGAACGCTTCTGTTTTTTATAACTTGCCTAAAATTGCATCACAGGTTGGATTTCAACCATGATTTGGTGACTAGCTCCCTTTCATATATAACCTTTCTATATTTTCACGAATTTTGTGCTTGTTTGATGTATAGTGTCTGAGCTAAAATCTCCCATGATGGTTGTGGTTTTATTAATTTCTGCTTGCAATTATGTCAGGTTTTGCTCAGGATGTTTCTAGATTATTTTGGTAGATGCAACCAAATTTTGGTGCAGTGTTTCTTTTATTCTTAGGTAGCCATCCTCTTTATGTCTGTTAATAATTTTTACTATAAATTATATAATATTTTACTAAAAATTAATATCACCATGCAAACTTTTGTTGAGTATTTGCATAGTACATCTTTTCCCAATCTTTCTATGTCATTTTGTTTTAGGCATAACTTTTATAGATAGGACAGAAGCAGCCTGATTAAAAAAATACATATGGATAGTCTCTTATAAAAAGTTAGTTTAATCCATTTCTCTTTAGTGTGATTTCTTATACATTTAAACTTTATTTCAAACATCTTCTGTATTTTCTATTTACCATCCTTGTTGTTTGCATTTCTTTCCCAGCCTGTCTCTGAAGTTTATTAATGTTCCCCTTTCTATTTCCTTTGCTGATGTGGAAACTGTAAATTGTGCATTTCTTATTTTTAATTCTTACCCTTAAATTTTATATTTTAAGTTAATACTTTAACTTTTTTCTAGAAAAACTTAAAGTTATTCAGTATCTATACCAAATGAGTGTAGTAGTTACTGGCATTTTGATAACTTCTTTGTGATGTGTTTATTATGTATAAACATGTCTTCAGGCAGCAATGTTATCAAGCTCACTACACCTACATGCAGGCTTACAAATACTTTATTGTGAGAGTCTTTTTTTTTTTTTTTTTTTTTTGAGACAGAATCTCGCTTTGTCACCCAGGCTGGAGTGTAGTGGCTTGATCTCGGCTCACTGCAACCTCTGTCTCCAGGGTTCAAGTGATTCTCCTGCCTCAGGTTCCTGAGTGGCTGGGATTACAGGCGCCCGCCACCAGGCCTGGCTAATTATTGTGAGTGTCTATTGTTTTGAGTACTTTGTCTTCAGTTCTCTTGAGAAGAGATTTTCAATTGCTTCTGGAAACTGCTCTATCCATTTGAGTGGGCATTGCCATGTTCTTGAAGATGCCACAGTTGGCCTTACTTAGCTGATTGGCTCAAGGGTAAGCATATGACCTAAAGTAGCCCAATCAGAATCCTTCCCCAATTTTTTGAATAGGAACAGAAAAAAAGAGGGCTTGTCTTCTCTAGTCATGGATGCTGTGACATATGGGATGTCAGCACTATCAGCAAAATTCCTCTAATCCACAGTGGAAGAGAATGAAGAAAATAGCAAAAACCCTCCAAAAGACAAATGATTAAATGCCACTAGGCTCTTCAGCGGAGGGGCCAAGAGAAAGTGCAAGAGACTCTCCGGAGGCTGTGTGAGTGAGCACAAAGGTCCATAATCATGACTTTTTAAGGAATACTGGAAGTGAGCATGGTCAAAGAATGAAAATATTGCTCATATATATAGATATGCCACCATCCAAAGACACACAAAGGAAGACACTTAGGAATAGAAAGATGAGCTGGAGTGGGAATGAAGAAAAGTTTATAAAATCAGGAAAAGGGAAATGTTAAAACAGTTATCCTTTGAAGTCCATGAATGTGGCCCATTTAGAACGAGGAAGGTCAACATGAAGTGTGTTATGTGGCAGGAGATACATTCTTAGAATATGTGAACCTGAGCGTGCCGCTGCTGAAATACGAAGTTCAAAATGAATTTTGAAAAAAAACCCCGAATGATAGGCTTCATTTCATATTTGGCTTCCACCTGAATCTCTTGGTTCTCTGGGTGTGTTTGTGCATGCACACACGTGCACATGTGCTTAATTAGGGGAGAGGCTGCAGCTTAGCCAGGTGAGAGGTGACGGAGCATGACCATTGGCCAGTCCAGCCCAATCCTGTTTCTGCAGGTCTCAGAGGAAGACAGAGGGGATATTGCCCCAGCAGGGCCGGGACAGAGAGAGATGAGCATTTTCCTTTCTTCATTTCGGGCGGTGGCTAACAATGTTTATCTCATGACGTTTGTGCATTGTTCCCCATAAAAAAGGGTGACTAAGAGTTGTAGAAGCTCATGTTGTAAATGTTTGAAAACATGTAGATTTTCCCATCTGGGGGTGGTTCAAGAGGTGTTTTAACTGGAAGACTGAGAGGTGGATAAGTTGGCTTCTTAGCAAGTCCCTTCTTGTCAAGAGATCCTTAGATATTACAGATATGTGATCTGTGATGAAGACAGTTGTGGCTGGCAAGTCCTGGCCAGATGCCCTAATGAAGAGCATCTGAATGCACACTCTGCAGCTTTAGGCGTTATTTCAGAGCTCATGGTGACAGATGGCTGCAACATTCTGGATGCCTCCTGGAGGCAAAGAGAAACAGTGGGAGCGGCATAGGAAGGCTGTGAAAGAGGTCCCAAGGGAGAATACCCATGCCAGGTGCGTGCATGCCAACGGGAAAGTAGTTAGCACAGAGACAGGCAGGGGCTAGCGTAGCAGGCAGGTCTCAGGCCTGGTAGCCATGCCAGGGACAAGATGCCCACAGCTCGTCAGCAATACTCAGTCTGAATTCTGAGACCAGGCTGCCAGGTATGGAGTAAGCTGGTAAGAGGGTAACCAAGAAGGCCCTGAAAGAAAGCCAGGCCAAGCCAGAAGGAAAGAGGAGACTGACCAGGAAGACCGTGGGAAAAGAGTAAGGCCTCGCGGAGAGGAGCGAGAAGTTGTGGGCACCGACTGTGTGAGGTGACACAGCTGAGGGTGACTGAGCGGGGCTGGGTGACTTGCGTTGGTAGCATGAACAGGAAGCTGCCCTCGAGTCCTTAGCCACCCCAGTCACAGTCATTGCCCCACAAAGAGAGCTGACGTAATCCGCCCCATGCACCTGGTTTCCGGGTGTGGTGGGGGTCCTGCTGTGGATACTCATTAATAGGCAGACAGGTGGCTCAGTCCTTTTTCTGGAACAGTCACCTGGAGATGGCCCCTTGCACAGTGTGGAAGCTGAGTGAGATGGCCCTTCTTCCATGGAGGCCATGGTGGCCTCCTGTCACTTTCCCATCCCCTTCCTGTCCATGCATTCCCCAGCTGAACTGTATTGATGCAAAGGGGGAGAAACTGGGGCCCCACAATGGGCTTCTGCCTTGGAATGACAAGCACCTCCCTGCCATGGCCCAAGAAGCCCCTTGCCTGGAGACCTTTCCCCAGGCTGAATGATGCCATGGGGGGCAGGAGGTGTTGCAGCCATTAGTTTGAATTTGGGCACCATGGTCTGGCTTCTCTGAGCTCTGTCTTCTCATCTCTAAAATGAGGAGAGGAAGAAGGACTGGGCTTGAATGTTTGCTGATGTCCTTGCTAGTTCTCAGATCCTGGGATTTAAGGGACCCTTCAACTTCAGGTGGGGCAGTTTCGAAGCAGAGAAGCAAAGGGATGGGGCCTTCCTTCTTCCTGTGGGTTTAAGGCTGGGTACTCCTGCTCTCTTGTTTTAGAGACAGGGTCTCGCTCTGTTGCCCAGGCTGGAGTGCAGTGGTGCAATCTCATTGTAACCTGGAACTCCTGGGCTTAAGCGATCCTCCCACTTTAGCCTCTTGAATAGCTAAGAATGAAGGCACGCGCCACCATGCCCGGCTAATTTTTAAGTTTCTTTTTTTTTTTTTTTTTCTAGAGGCAGGGTCTCATTATGGTGGCCAGGCTGGGCTTGAACTCATGCCTTGGGCCTCCTAAAGTGCTGGATATACAGGCGTGAGCCACCACACCCAGCCTCTGTTGTTAGAAGGCCAACTCAACTGCCACTTTTATTTCTATTTTCTCAGGTAAAATGGAAAAAGAACTTTAAAGATTTCTTTTTTTTTTTTTGGAGACAGAGTCTTGTTCTATCGCCCAGGCTGGAGTGCAGTGGCGCGATCTCGGCTCACTGCAAGCTCCATCTCCCGGGTTCACGCCATTCTCCTGCCTCAGCCCCCCAAGTAGCTGGGACTACAGGCACCCGCCACCACGCCTGGCTAATTTTTTTTTTTTTTGTATTTTTAGTAGAGACGGGGTTTCACCGTGTTAGCCAGGATGGTCTCGATCTCTTGACCTCGTGATCCGCCCACCTCGGGCTCCCAATGTGCTGGGATTACAGGCGTGAGCCACCGCGCCCGGCCAAAGACTTCTTTGAGCAAGCTGATGCTTAGGAAGCCAGACTAATCTCCATCCCCCAATAGCTAGGAAATGATTTTTCAATGTACAAAGGGAATCCTCACAGATTCCTATAAATAGCCAACCTCCCTAAGTTCCCATAAAAATAGAGTTTCATTCACAGAATGCTACATATTCTGGGACAGTTTTGTTATGTGAAGAAGAATGTAATGAAGAACCTTTCTAGGGGTGATATGTGACCCATAAATCCTTTGGGATTAGGTGGGTGCCTGTGTATGATGTTATGTTGTTCATTTTATTATTTTGTGCCTCATTTGAAAGCTATATTTATCCTTTAGAAATTCACTAGTATGGTTGATACATTGAATAAACATAATCCATGGTATAATCAAAATGCAAACTTACTTTTTGTCTTTGTACCTTAATTTTTTTTTTTTTTTTTCTGAGACGGAGTCTCGCACTGTCGCCCAGGCTGGAGTGCAGTGGCGCAATCTCGGCTCACTGTAACCTCCGCCTCCCGGGTTCACCCCATTCTCCTGCCTTGGTAGTATCTTTCCCTGCTCCAGGAAGAAAACTTGTGTGGGTCCTTCTTCAGTAATAGAGTGCTATGGTTACTTTAAATCACAGAGCAGAGTTTTGGGGCTGGCTACCTGGGGGCCAGCAAAGGCATGAGCACTAAACCCAGATGCTTGGACACTAGAGTCACCCACCACTGCTTGAGCCAACTGGCCTGGGCAGGAAGCATGTCACACAAGATCTGCTTCTACAAGGCTGCAGTGACGGGCAGAGTGGGGAGGACCAGGGTTCAATACAGCGTCAGAGAACCACAGGGAGAGACAGGGTCGGGGCTGAGGCACACGAGACCACATTTGGGACCTTGGCATGATCCGAGGAGGCAGGAGGACCCCTGGGGATAATGGATGTGGGCCTCCAAAGCAACACTGGGGAATGGGAGGTTTGTGACATGGTTTGACTGAATCAAGGAAGATTAGTGTGGAGCTTCTTCCATCTGAGTATCTCCACTGCATGTGATAAAAATACAAACATATCATCCTTCTTAAACACCTTTGTTTGGAAGGGTTATTTTATAAAAAATGTAAAGTGAAAGCTTCCCTTGATATATTTTGCTCTTTAAAAATGAAACATATTATCCTTAAAAAAAAAATGGAGCCAGTCATGGTAACTCTTGCTCAGGAGGCTGAGGTGAGAGGATTGCTTGAGTCCAGGGGTTCAAGACCAGCCTGGGCAACATAGCAAGACCCTTCTAAAAAAATTAGACTTTCTTTTGTTATTTCATTGTAAAATTTAAAATGGTTTGGGAATTAAATTTCGATCACTCGTTGCAGCAATTTGTTGAAGACACCATTTTAAGTCCAAGTATGAATCAAATTATACCTCATTTTAAACTCATGCTAACTGCTTTGTTGTCAAGACATTAGAATTTTCTTTTTTCTTTTCTTTTTTTTTTTTTTTTTTTTTTTGAGACAGGCTTTCACTTTGTTACCCAGGCTGCAGTGCTGTGGCATGATCTTGGCTCTTTGCAGCCTCGACCTCCTAGGCTCAGGCGATCTCTTGCTTTAGCCCCCCACAAGTAGCTGGGACTACAGGTGTGTTCCACCATGCCCAGCTAATTTTTTTGTAGAGACAAGGTTTTGTCATGTTGCCCAGGTTTTGTCATGTTGTCTCGAACTCCTGGGCTCAAGTAATTCACCTGCCACAGCCTCCCAAAGTGCTGGAATTACAGGTGTGAGGCACCGCGCCAGTCCTGGAATTTTCTAAAGTGGTTTGTGGTCAGACGCTTGTAAGATCTGAGGACATGTTTCCCAGGAATGTGAAGGATCGCCTTGACAGCATCCCATGAGGCCCAGAGTAAGCCCTACACTGCTCTGGGAAGCCTCATCCAATCCCTCAGATCCATGCAGTCCTGGCTTCTGCCAGGCACTGGCACATGCTGCCCTCCTGATACAGCATGACAGACAACCTGGGCTCTGTTAGTGGCTTTATTTTCACCTTTAAATTTAAAAAACAATTTCTACAAGTAATAATTCAAAACAACCAGTGGTTTTCTATTTCTAAAAAAGTAATCCATAACATAAATGAAGATTTGAATTTATGAATGTCTAGGCACTGCCAGGTACCATCTCAGAAATCTTTCACTATCGTCCATCTAACTCTTAGCTGTTCTCCAAATTCAAGCTTACAGGGGTCTTTGATTTCACCTAAGTCTTTTTTCTTAAAGTCAAGTGTCTTCTGAGGTTTGTAGTACACATCTCTAGTGCCAGTTCTGATTCACAGGTCTTGAAGTGGCTTAGTGGTTTTCATTGGTTATTTTCTGACGCACCAGTGACTTTTCTCCCCAGCTGGATTATAAATTCCTTGGGCTGGGATTGTAGCTTTCCAGACACCTGGCACAGGCTATTTGGTGCGGTTGTGCTCAAGAAATGTGCGCATCTCCATGCATCTCAATACAGACACACTGCCATTTCTTATTCTGTCTTCTGTCTTTATAAAATTCATCTCTTACCACTACCCTCCTCAAGAACCTGCCAGACCTCCCCGTTTCCTACTGAATTAAATACAGAGTCCTCTATGAGATCTTTGAGATCACTGCCTTGCAACCCACACTTCCTTTCTTCTATTCTCAAATGAATATGAGACTGCGTCAGTGTGAATCTCCACCTGGGTTTGTAGTCAGGGGGGCATGCTCAGCATCTGTAGGCCTCAGTTCTCACACACCTGGCCATGCATCACTATTGCCTGGAAATTGTGTCTATTTCACCACAATTAAAATCATCTGGGAAGCTTGAAAAAATCTCTAGGCCTTCTATCAACCTTAGCTTATGAAAATCCGTGGGGTGCGAGGCCCAGGCGTGCATATTTTAAACCAACGCACCTGAGGATGCTTGTCCACAGCCCAGCACAGCTCATGGCCCCAAATTTGGAATCAGCCTTGAGCAACTTGCCAGTCTGCCACTGCATTTAGCAACATAGAAACACAAAAAGGACTTTTAATGGGCTCCTACTCTCTGTAAGTTTCTATGGTTCAGTTAAGACACTTTCCAGAAGGTCCTGGAACTTATCTCCTGTATCCTCAGAAAGAGCCTCCTAACCTTTGGGCCACAAAGCAATGAGAAGAAAGTAGGTTCGCAGTCTAACCAGGAAGCCAGTGTAGAAAAATCTGACTATCTTTCCCTCTTTGTATCTTATCTCTACTCACCTACTAGCTTTCTAGCAGCTGCTACTAGAAAGGCAGTGCCTCATCAAGGAGTTACAAGGTGATAAACCATTGGAAACCAGTAAAGAGGCAGCAGGTGAGTCAAGAGACCTTCAACTAGGGGGTGGGGGAAGGTCTATAACCTTTCAGATCTCAATTTCCTCCTCAAAAAATAAGAGACATTGATTGGGGGCCTCTAAATTCTTGTACTGGGAAAAAATATAAAAAGACAGCCCTTTCTAATAAATCCATTTTGCTAATTCTCATATGCATGTCGTTTATGCAATTTTAAATGTGAAATTGGGAATTGTCTCGCAATTGAGATGTACTTTTAATGTGCTTTTTCTCCCTTCCTCTCTCATTGTGGTCATTAACATGTTTTAGATATAATCCATGATGCAATATAATCAAGAACACTTGGAATATTTTATGTTGGGGACACAGCCTTTCCTTCTCTGTTGAGTGTTTAGCTTTTTTCCCTTCTCTTTGCTGTCTGAGGAGAGAGGAGAAAAAAGCCCTACAGGAGAATTCTCGAGAGAATAGCAATTTTAGGAGAAAATCTACCCTCCCAGAGGCCTTGTTAGCCCAGGTAAGGCTTGAGAACATCGCCTGGGGATGCTGGGAGTGAGGAGGAGGGAGAGGAGAAGGGGACAGGGACCCAGATGTGGGCTTCCTGGGTCTCACTGAGCACTCTGTTGGCCTAGAAAAGGGAAAGGCTCCTGGGAGTCTTGGGTGCTAGAAAACAGACAGAAGAAATTTTTTTTTTTTTTTATTATACTTTAGGTTTTAGGGTACATGTGCACAATGTGCAGGTTTGTTACATATGTATCCATGTGCCATGTTGATTTCCTGCACCCATTAGCTCGTCATTTAGCATTAGGTATATCTCCTAATGCTGTCCCTCCCCCCTCCCCCCACCCCACAACAGTCCCCGGAGTGTGATGTTCCCCTTCCTGTGTCCATGAGTTCTCATTGTTCAATTCCCACCTATGAGTGAGAACATGCGGTGTTTGGTTTTTTGTCCTTGCGATAGTTTACTGAGAATGATGTTTTCCAGTTTCATCCATGTCCCTACAAAGGACACGAACTCATATTTTTTATGGCTGCATAGTATTCCATGGTGTATATGTGCCACATTTTCTTAATCCAGTCTATTGTTGTTGGACATTTGGGTTGGTTCCAAGTCTTTGTGCAGCCAGAAAACACATGAAGAAATGCTCATCATCACTGGCCATCAGAGAAATGCAAATCAAAACCACAGTGAGATACCATCTCACACCAGTTAGAATGGCCATCATTAAAAAATCAGGAAACAACAGGTGCTGGAGAGGATGTGGAGAAATAGGAACACTTTTACACTGTTGGTGGGACTGTAAACTAGTTCAACCATTGTGGAAGTCAGTGTGGCGATTCCTCAGGGATCTAGAACTAGAAATACCATTTGACCCAGCCATCCCATTACTGGGTATATACCCAAAGGAGTATAAATCATGCTGCTATAAAGACACATGCACACGTATGTTTATTGCGGCACTATTCACAATAGCAAAGACTTGGAGACAGAAGAAATTTTAACGAAGTCAAAGGTGGCAGCTGTGAATAGAAATGAGCAGCTGCCAGCTCTGGGCAGCATTCTAAGTGTTACCCAGAAAAGCAGAGCTGCTTTGCAGGAGCTGAGGTTGTGGGGAGGAAGAAGGCCCAGGAGCTGAGCTCATCCCTTCTCCCCCGTTTCATCACTTCCAACATCTCTGGGATGTGGAAACATGATTTGAAAGCCACAGCCCTTCTCCCAGGCAAGCCCTCCAGGAGGCCACATGGGAAACATTTTTCCAGGCCCTGAGAACAGAAGTAATGCCTAAGAACAGCAAATGGATTAAGTCCTATAAGCACTGATCTTGTTTCCTTGTTTGCTTTGGCTGCCAGGAATCTTAGAGCCACAACTCAAGTTGATCTCTTGTAGCCAAGTCCCTCTAGTGGAAGGCCTTGTGGTATTCCTCAATTTTATGTTCTCAATGTACCCTGCCTTTGTTTCCCTAGTCTACCATTACTTTTCCATTTATGTGGTCTTCCTAACCACTTCATTCTTTGCTGTTACATTGTGTACGGTTGTGAAAATTGCATCGAATGCTTTGGAGCAAGGCAGACAAACTGCCCAAGTTGCCACAGTCTTGGGGAGGGTGTTACTGCAGAGGTGATGGAGGGTGCAGCTGCTTCACTCCACCTGGGGGACGAGTGGCAGCTCCTTTCATGGGGCTGACACTCCCCCTTCCTGGAACTGCCGAGACCAGCTCTTTGCTGTGCTGGACCTCCTGGTTCCCCTGGTGCTGACCCCTCAGTCCCTTCAAAACTACCAGCAAAGTGGCCTTGAATGCCACGAGAAAACATGTTTGTTCAAGTACATCCACTGCAGTGGGTGTTGGTTATGCATCTGCTGTGAGTTACTGCCATATGCATGGGCACAAACATACACACGCTCACACACATGCACACACACACAGGTGTTCCCACACAACATGTGCCCCCCTGCATGCACACACATGCAACCAGACGTGCACACAGGCATGCATGCACCCCCTACATACAAACATGTGCCCCCGTACATGTGCACACACACACCCATGCTGACGCACACATATGTGCACACCCATGCCTATGCACACACGCACCTGCCCACACTCGAGCACTTGCACACACAGCACACGTGCACACACACACAGAGGCACTGGCTCCTGGACCTGGTGCTGTGATGAGGAAGAAGGAAATATAAATGGAATATTTCCCACTCAAGGAACTAGCTGAGTGCCAGTGATAGCTTCATGGAGGCCATCCATCACAGTTTCCCTCCTCACTGGTCAGGCATAGGGACCCCATTGTGGCCATGCCCCCCTTTAGCTTTGGTGACACCAGAGGCTTTTTTGTCCTTTGGTTTGGCTGAGTGTTGTGTGCTTGTCATTGCCCTATATGTGTTTAAAACTCTTTCTTTGTTCCAGTTTCCTTAGAGTATTTGTTGTGGTTTTTAATACTACCTGCCAAGCTCTCAACCACGGCTGACTTGGTAGTTGTTGATGAGTGAGCAGTGGATTTGGGCCTCTGCCTTAAACTCTGTGTGAACCAGCTCTCTGGGACAGAGGGCACGGCCAGGGCTTCAGGGCCCCCAGGGCCACACCTGCCACTGAGCTCACTTTGGGACTGCAGTAGGCTCCTCAGCCAACACGGGCAACAGATCCTTGCCCCCTCCTTTTTTAAGGCTTTCCTTCTGGGTGATGGGTGTCCTCTGAGCCGCTCAACGTGGCCCACTTTGCTTGCAGTCCCGAGCCACGACCACCATCCTCAGTGTAGGAATAACAGGCTGGCAGAGACAACGTCTCCATGACTGGAGCGTGGGTGGCTTGGGCTGATGCCCTGCCCAGAGGCCCTACAAGGGCCCTACTGGGCTCCCGTGTATCTTCCCTCCAGTCCTGGGGCACGGTGAGTTGTGAAGGCACAGTATCGTCTGTCACCAGCGTCCCCTGCCTTCTGTTGCTCATGCTGCCTTCCTCTTCTGCCCCTGTGTGGTTTCACTGACTTGAAAGGCCCATGCTTCTGGCTGAAGGTGAGAAAGAGGAGTGGATAGAGCATGCCGGGCCCCAAGGAGAAGGCAGGCTGGCTGGGCTGTAGGTCAGAGGGCAGGAGGACTGTGAGCAGGGGCCAGATGTGCACAGGGGATGACTTTAGGGGAGGTGACCACATAATATCACAACCAACCTGCTTGCTTGGTTAAGGGGAAGGGGGCTGAAGCAATCACTGCCCTTCTGTAGTCCAGTATTGAGGTGAGGCAGAGAATGGGTGAACCGGAGGTGAGTTGCAGTGAGCCAAGTCGTGCCATGATCCAGAGCAGGACTGGGGCCAGGCGCAGTGGTTCACACCTGTAACCCCAGCGCTTTGGGAGGCCGATCACCTGAGGTTGGGAGTTCAAGGCCAGCCTGACCAACATGGAGAAACCTCGTCTCTGTTAAAAATACAAAATTGGCCGAGTGTGGTGGTACATACCTGTAATCCCAGCTACTTGGGAGGCTGAGGCAGGAGAATTGCTTGAACCTGGGAGGTGGAGGTTGTGGTAAGCCAAGACCGTGCCATTGCACTCCAGCCTGGGTAACAAGAGCAAAATTCCATCTCAAAAAAAAAAAAAAAAAAGGAAGAAAGAAAAGAAAAAAGAAAAAAAAAGCAGCTGGACTGGGACCTGTGGCCCTAGCTAGAGGCTCTGCCGTGGAGCTCGGTCTTCATGCAGCGCCCACTGGGGTTGCCACTGAAGGGTTTATTTCACAGGACAACATTGGATTTGTCTTGTGATTTTTAGGGATCTCTCCAGCTTCTGTGCCCAGGGGACTTGTCTTATTCCACTTTGGCTCCTTAGCCCCGTGGCCACACCCTGACCATAGCAGCTTCCAGGACTGTGGTCTGATATGCCAGTCTCCACTCGGCCCAGGGCCCCAGCCCTCCCTCCCCTGATGGCAGCCACACGGCTGGTGATGGAGCTGCATCCCATTTCCCTGGTACCTCTTACAACCATTCCCCAGCCCCGATATCACATCCATGACCCTCTGTTTTCCCGCCTTCCAGACCCTCACCCCTGGAACCACCTGGGGCTGTTTTCTTCACCCGAACCCATGGGGCCGAGTGCGGCTGCCAAAGACCCCACAGTCGAGTGAGCATGGGCTCCTCTTATTTGTGGCCCAACCCCAGCTGCTGTTGGGCTCTTGTTAGTCCTTCTGTGTACCTTAGGTCAGGGCCCTGTCCTACCCTCTCCAGGGCTAAATGCCCTCGGTGTGCAGGTTAAGCTTTCATTTAGGTGGAGATGACCAGTGAGTAGTTGGAGGATGGACAGGAAGCAGGCACTGGCTGGAGAGGGCTAGGGTCAGTGGGAGTAGCTGGAGCCCATCAGGGGTGGGAGGGAGAAGAGGGATGCAGCAGAGCCTGAAATGCACTCACTGTCCCCAGAGCCCACCCCTCCCGCTGGGTTACATGTCTCATGTGGTGGCATCCACACTTGGTGGCAATGAATCCAATCAGACCTGGGAGTCATTTGGGCTCCTTGGTCCCCTTTGTCCCCCCTCCTCTGATATCCAGCCCCCAGCTCATGTTTCTCACTGTAGTTCCCATCATCTCTGAAATATCTTCCTTCCCCACGGCCACTGGCTCTGCTTCATCCCTGGAGTGCAGGGTCCATGACTTATTCACCTGTGTTTGCCTGGATGGGGAGCTGGCCTGGTAAACAGACCAGTGTTCCTTACAGGTTTGCTTCATGCAGTTGTTCTCTGTGTTGTGCAAGCCTCAGAATCCCCTGGAGGGCGTGTTAAAACACAGATTGCTGGGTCCCACTCTGCAGCCTCCGATTTTGCAGTTCTAGCAAGTTGTCAGGCGATGCTGATGCTAGTGGTCTAGGGCCTGTGCTTTGAAAACCAGTGCTCTCGTGCATGGACTGATTGGCTGCAACTATGCTGGTACTCAAGGTATGGTCTGGTCCATTCAGATGGAAGTGGTTCAGGGATCCATGCAACAATTAGAATGCCCTTAGATCCATCTGCTTTTTTTTTTTTTTTCTTTTCTTTTGAGATGGAGTCTCTGCGACCCAGGCTGGAGTGCAATGGTGTGATCTCAGTTCGCTGCAACCTCCACCTCCTGGGTTCAAGTGATTCTCCTGCCTCAGCCTCCTGGGTAGCTGAGATTACAGGCTGCCACCGTGCCAGACTAATTTTTGTATTTTTGGTAGAGACGAGGTTTCACCATATTGACAAGGCTGGTCTCGAACTACTGACCTTAGGTGATCCACTCGCCTCGACCTCTCAAAGTGCTGGGATTACAGTCCTGAGCCACCGCACCCGGCCTGATCCATCTGCTTTTTGTGGCATCCTTGTTCTACTGGACTTCCAGGCAATTCCAGCCAATTGTAACTTGTTTTCACACAACTCAGTAAAACCCACCCCGCTGTCCCCATTGTTCAGGAACCATGCAGTTGTTTGCTAGGCTTAAGGACAGGTCTGATTTGGGGTACACTTGATGATGTCTGGTCACTCATTTCAGTCTTTCTAGATTGACATGCGTAATGCTGATATCTTTGGCTTCCTATTCATCCCTCCCTCTATGTCCTTTCCAAGTCATGCGTAAAAGTGTTGAAGGGGATGAGAGAATGTCCCACAGCTGGGAACATCCTTGGGGTAGACATTGACCATTATCAACCCCCTTTGAACCACGAGACTTCCTCTAAAGGAACTGAGCCCCAGCCTCTTAATTCAGCAAAAAGACCAACAGATACTACCCTTCTGAAGCAACTTGAATTGAACATGAATAATTATGAAGTGAATTGAATTGGCCTCAGCCTAAGCTCATGGGTGCCCTGGCTTGGGGGTGGCCTTTTTGAGAGTCCCATATCTCTTATGTACCAGGCTTCATGTGTGGGATTTGGGAGGGTAGTCATGCTGATAAGCATTTAGAGGTGCCCAGAACAGTTCTTTATGCAGGAAGGACCAGGACAGGTTCCATTATCTTGATGAGAGTTTCTTTTGGACACCATCCAATTTCCTTGTCCTCATTCTTTGCTCCCCAAGCAAACTATTGGTATATA
This sequence comes from Hylobates moloch, assembly GCF_009828535.3. Lineage (NCBI taxonomy): Eukaryota > Metazoa > Chordata > Mammalia > Primates > Hylobatidae > Hylobates > Hylobates moloch. The sequence continues at coordinate 10,884,139 of NW_026652278.1, read as the reverse complement.
ATTTTGTCCCTCAAGCAGACTAATTCTGGAGCCAAAGTATACACCCTATTGGAAATAAATGAATTGGCCTCCTGGTTTACCAATTAGTGTTTGGTGAGTACAATTAGTGTACCTGGGTTTCCTGGAACCCGATCACTTTGGGCTGAGCAAACTCTGAAGGGCTGAGGCTTAGTGATGCTATCCCACCTGAAATGGCTACCCCTGGCTGGTGCTTTGTTCACTTTGTTCTTGGACCTGAAACCAGGGTTTCTTTGCTCGGTTCCAATAACCCCCTTGGAGAGGCAGCACACTGTGCTTCACCAACCTCAAGTGACTTAATGGGAAAGAGTTGTAAAATAACTTCGGGAGGACGGTGATTGTTGGTGACATAGAATGGCTCTTGGGATCTGGGGTGGAGGAATCAGGGTAGCACAGAGGATCTGGGAGCGGGAGTCACAGCTTCAGTCTCCTTTTATTTTCCCCCTTTGCTGTAAGCCTCCTCTGAACTGCTAGTTGCCTTTGTGATTATAACCAGGTTAGTGTAGATCTAGTGTTGCCATTAAAAATATTCTCCTTTCACTCTTTCGGGGATAGGCCACTTACCACCTTTTGTAGGGCTTATGTCAAAAAATCTGCACTCTTTCTGATGACCTCAGAGCCGGTTTTCCTTCTCTATCCATTCCTTTGAATGGTTCTGAACAGCAAGGTGTCCGTTGGTGGAGAGGACTCAAACCCACCATTTGAATGGAAACATAGTCTTTTGGTGGGAAGGGGAAAGATGCAGCATCTTTTGGAAAAATACCAGGCTTTGGGGTCAGACATCGATTTAAGCTCTGGCTCTGCTAGTTTCTGGGTGTGTGACTTTGAGCAAGTTACTTAACCTCTCTGAGCCTCAGATTTCTCATACCAGGGGCAGTTAGTAGGTAAATGTGATATGTGATACCCTATCCAGAGTTGTCCTCCCTACCACAGCTATTCTCTGTGCCATTGCCTTGTTCATTTCCTCCATAATTCTTACCACAATCTGAAACCCTTCTCCCTACTGATTGATTTCTTGTCTGTTGTCAGTTTTGCCTCCCTGTGAGGACAGGGAGCATGTCCATCTGGCATCAGGCTGCAGCCCCACTCCCTAGAGCACTCCCTAGAGCAGTGTCTGGCACATTGGAGGCATCAGTGTGTATTTGCTGAATGAGCAGATGAATGAACAGCATTATCCTTCGGCAAACACAGAACTCACTTGAACCATCTGTGCAAAGGGGCCTGATCCTCCTCTTCCAGATCTGCCCATGCTCATCCAGTCAATTCAATCTGCAGATACACACACACACACACACACACACACACACACACACACACACCCCTATATATACAGATATATGTAGGTATATGTGTGTATATATGTATATATATACACACATATACCTACATATATATAATTTTTTTTCTTTTTGAGATGGAGTCTTGCTCTGTTGTCTAGGCTGGAGTGCAGTGCTGTGATCTCAGCTCACTACAACCCTTACCTCCTGGGTTCAAGTGATTCTTCTGCCTCAGCCTCCTGAGTAGCTGGGACTATAGGCATGTGCCACACTCCCAGCTAATTTTTTAGTATTTTTAGTAGAGACAGGGTTCGCCATGTTGGTCAGGCTGGTCACAAACTCAAGTGAGCCACCCACCTTGGCCTCCCAAAGTGCTGGGATTACAGGCATGAGCCACCATGCCTGGCCTGAATGCAGATATTTCTTGAGCATCTACTACTATGTGTGAAGCATTGTTCTAGGTTCTGAGTATACAGCAATGGATAAAACAGACAAAAATCCCACCTTGTACAGCTTGCATTTTAGTCAGAGCAGACAGGCAAAAGAATAAAGAAGTGAAATAGAAGGAGGCCAGATGGTGAGGAGTGCTGTGGGGAGAGGATGGGAGTGTTAGGGAGTGCTGGGGAGGGGCAGTCTGTAAGGCTGCATGGAGGAGGTGCTATGTTAGAAAATCTCTGGAAGAGGGGAAGGAGTGAGTCTCCAGCCATTTGGGGAAAAAGTCTTCAGGCAGAGGGAGCAGCAAGTGCAAAGGCCCTGGGGCTGGATGATGGTTAGAGTGGGCAAGGGGGAGAGAGAGGCAGGGGTATCTCGTGCAGGGCCTTATAAACCATGGGAGGGCTTTGAGCCTTACTCTGAGCAAGACGGGAGGCATGCAATGGGATTTCTGTGTGTCAAGGGTCCCTAGAGGGCTGTGTTTGTTGCTGGAAGATTCCACAGTTGGATGGCATCCTGATGAACCTGGAGCTCATCTGTCCTTCAGATGGGAGGCAGCAGCTGCTGTGAGTGCTGTCCTGGACACGGTCTCAGCTCTGTGTGTCATTTCCCCTCTCTGGACCTCATCGTCCCCAGCTGGAGGCTGAGTGGTGAAGGAGAACTGGCTTGTCACCAGCCCCCGTTGAACCACAAGACTTCTTTCCGGGGACCCCTGGACAGCATGGGTGAGCCGCTCACAATCCCCACCTTCAAAGCCATTGCCTGCCGAACGCCTGCTCTGCCTAGGGCACTGGGATTACAGAGGGGCAGCGGGAGACAACGGGTCTCAGCTTGATCCTCAAAGCCCAGCAGGGAGGTGTGGGGCGGTGGGGGGCAGGGGGAGTGAGTGAAGGAGGGTAGGAAGGGGTTCCCTTATAACCCGATTGGGAAGACTGGCTCTCTGAGCAACAAAAATGAGCGACATTATAAATATCAGACATACAATGTCAAAAGATTGTTACAACGGTAACAATGACCGGCAATTATGGTGTGCTACTCAATGAGGGTAAAATTAGAGTTTGGGGTCAGACGGACACCTGAAGGGGAGCCCTGGTCACACAGATTACGGGATGCAGGGACTGGAAGGCAAACAGCAGCAGCCGGAAGGTGCTACAGCCCCGACACTTCCCACCAGGCTCCCCGTCCTTCTGTCCCCCTCGTCTGTCTGTCAGGTCACAGGGCTCCTGGCTCAGAAATCAGAGACCCCTCAGAGGTGGGAGGTGGGAGGGGCTCTGGGCTGCCTCCCTGATCTCCATCTTCCTCTGGCTTCCCAGGACACTGGTCTGTGGGTAGAAAGAGTCTTTAGAAGAGGGAGAACAACGGGCTGTTTTGGGAAGTCTGCCTGGGACCCCAGCTCAGCTTCATGGCAGGGATGTGTGCCTGGCAGCCCCAGGGGCCCTGCTGGGCCTCTCCGTGCCCTGTCTTATGAAGGGAGGGCTTGGCCTCCCACAGGTAATCCTCAGCTCTGACGGCAGGTGGCCCTAGGGGAGGGGCCTGGAAGGGGACTCCCTCACCACCGTCGGGAGCATTCCACTGGCCTGTTTTATGTTTTGGGGCTTCCCCATGAATTCCAATTTAGGAAAGGATTCTGTAGCTTTAAAAAAAAAGCCGTATATGGCCGGGCGCGGTGGTTCATGCCTGTAATCTCAGCACTTTGAGAGGCCGAGGCAGGCGGATCGCAAGGTCAAGAGATCGAGACTATCCTGGCCAACATGGTGAAACCCTGTCTCTACTAAAAATATAAAAGTTAGCTGGGTGTGGTGATGCATGCCTGTAGTTCCAGCTACTCGGGAGGCTGAGGCAGGAGAATCGCTTGAACTCGGGAGGTGGAGGTTGCAGTGAGCCGAGATTGCACCACTGCACTCCAGCCTGGGCGACAGAGCAAGACTCCGTCTTTAAATAAATAAATAGCCACATAAGATCCAGGGAGCTCTTCCCCATGAAGACCAGTCCTCTGGTACTGGGATTTAGGGGCTTGGTCTCACCTCCTGGAGTGTGCTGTGGGGGTGCCGCTGGCTTAAAATTGCCTGGGGAAGGTGCTTTGCAAATGGGGCCTGGGCACTGAGTCTCTGAGCTTTAATGGGCTTCTGTTGCTTCCTGTTGTTCTTCATGGCAGTTCTGGGGTGAATAACATGGAACTTTGTGGTTGTGGTCTTCCAACCCGTGCTGTTTAAGCAGATGCTTCTAACCACTAGGAAGGGGAAGATGAGGGTCCTCTGGGAGCGGCTGCTGCTGGAGGGGGTTGTCCCCCGAACCCTTCTCTTTGTCCAAGGAAAGACCTCTCTAAATGGTGTCCTATGAACCACAAAATGGCCTTGGGACAAGATGGGGCACCTGACGGTGAAGCCCGAGGTCCCACACGGTGTTGGCAGGTGGCCCTCAACCCCATTGTCTTCTGCCCGCATGCCCAGGACCGCCACATCCTTCCTGTTCCACTGACGTCACCCATTTCCCACCTGGGATGCCTACCTGGACTGGCTTTGAAATGACAGCTAGGCTTCACCACTTCCTTCTTCCTGGTGTCTCCTGAACAAAAAGCTCACAAGCCCTTGTTGTCTCAGGATGTTTTCTGCTAACCACCGTGGGCAAAGGATGCAGTCAAAACAATAAAAACAGGGAGGTTACGCAGTTCAGAAAATCCCACACATTCTCAAGAAGGGTGTCCCTGGCAAGCTGAGAGATACCTGGGACATCATGCTTTCCTGGAGGGGAAGGCTCCCTGCCCGCATTCCTGCACAGTGGGGAGAATCGCTCCTGTTCCTCATCCCATCTTCTCACTCTCATTTGCTGGGCTGACCCCTGCTGGTATCTCAAGACTGTTTGGTGCCATCCTCTCTGAGAGATGGCCTCCGTCATCTGATTTAGATGCTTTTCTTTACCTTCTCATGGCACCCCCTGTTGAAATTGTCACCAGGCAGGTCTGTCTCTAAGACCAGGCAGTCTGCTTTTGTCTCGGAAGGATGCTTATTACCGCTTCTTGTTCACAGGTATTTAGTATTCTTACCATCATCTTTCCCTGCTGTGCTCCCAGCAGACAATTCTAATCTGTCATGACACTCTAATGATCCCAGACCCAGCTGCATTATCATTCTCAGTCCAACACTCCAGGAACCAAGAGATCACAATCCCCTTCTAAGAGGAATCCAGCACCTGTCTGTTCTTGGGCATTCCCTGGTAGGTGAGTAACCCTGTTCTCTCGTCACCCAATGCTTATCAGTTGCTGATCTGGCAGTAGGAGGAGGAAACACAGTGAGCCTATTCTGTGTTCCTGTTCTATTCAAGGGGTGAAGAGGCACCTGGAAACAACAGGAAGAGTTGTAGGATTACAAAGGACATCAAAGATTGAATGTAACTTTCATCTGGATGAAGCCAAAGGCAGACTTCCAGCCCTAAATTCTGACTGGTGGCTGACACAGGCCATGGGTTCATGGTACCCTTCTAGAATGCAGCACAGACCACTGATGAACAGTGCATGGTAAAGAAACTAAGTGTCATTTCATAGCCTCAGCCTCTCAGCTGAGAAGCAGGGCACAGCTCACCCAGGCTAGGAAAACAAAGGGAAGTCCTGGAAAGCTGTCTGCTTTTAACCAAGAGTTACTGGCCATCGAGTGTCTTGGTTAAAAAATAAGTGTCAGGCAACCTTCTCGGTAGAGTGTGTGGGGGGATTATCAGAGTCTGGTAATGACTTCTGAGGGTCCCAAAGAGTGAAGTGATATTTACATAGCAAATCCAAGGAGGGGGATTGTGTGCAATATAGCTGGAGGTTGGGGGCGGGTTTTATGGGCTTGCCAAGCTCCAAGGGTCGTACAATGTGCATGTCAAGGACAAGAAATCAAAGCCGTGTGAAATGGTTGGAAGTGGTTCAGTTTGAGGTCATGTGTTTCTCAGCTCCTGTTGTGGAATTAGTGTGAGACCCAGAAGACTGTGGCCAAAGCTGTTATGGACCCATGGTCTCCATGGAATCATCCCTCATGGCTTCTGCTCTCTAATCACATCCCCACTCGTGTCATCCTTGTTCTTCCAAGGCGAGGTTACTCGCACTGCACAGGGGCCGAGGAGAGCATGTCCTGCCAGGAAAAACCATCCCCAAGAGATGCTTTCTCCCTTGGCACTGTGTCCTGTATTTGCTCAGCAGCCCACATCCTGTTCTGCCCCAAACCTTGGGGCAGACTTCCCACAGGTTAATTTGAACTCCCCAAGATTAAAATCAAGCCCGTATTCAGGAAACACTTGGGAGTCCTCGAGGTTCACCGAGAAGGAAGTTGGAAATTGTTCACTTATGTCAGTGCGTTTGCGGTTGGGCAACAGCCAGACTGTTCAATGGCAATCAATCAAACACACCTCAGTTTTTTCCACAGATTAGCCATCGACTGTTAGCAAAAGCCCTCACTTCCTTTTTATTGATTTATAGCAGCAGTAGAAATATACCACCCTAAAGGACACACCTCCTTTTAGCTAGGTACCTATAAATGTCCAGGATTTTCTATTCAATTGAGACGAACCCAGCAAAATGGGGATCTCCACAGTCATCCTTGAAATGTGTCTTTTATGGGGACAAGTTCTATCTACAGGTATTATGTTTAATTATTATATTCATTTCTCTCCTGCAGACCCAATCATGGCAAATTATATCTACTACTTTCCATTTCAAGGGAAGTTTTATATCAAAGAGTGGGTAGCCCTTTGCTGATAATTGTAATTGTTGCAGGTGTTCAGGAGGAATGGCTCTTTTTTGTTTTGTTTCTGGCTGAGAAATATAAATGGTTGTAGTTAGAAAAAGCCAGTCATTAAGTCAATGTTTTCAGTAGTAAGTCATTCAACTAATGGAATGATTGATTTGTCTTAGAAAAATCCCTGAAGTTTAGGAAAGGTGGATGTGTATTATTAAGAGGCCCTCAAACTTTGCAGCAATTGGTTAAACACACAATTTGTGTGCTATGAAAACGGGCAGAAAGGATTCCCACTGTAAATGCCCTTTATGTGGCTTCTTTCTACAGGTGTGCCTGGCTTGATGGCTAATATTTGCCGAGCAAAATCAGGTCAAGTAATTGAGCGCAGACAAGATCATTAGGATTCCAAGTTTGTCTTGGAATTCCAAGTTTGTCATGCACAGCTTTAAACACTTGAAGCCCAGTCACTCAAGCATAGCCGTATGTTCTTAGAGAGTCAGATGCTAAACGTGAGAGAGCCGTCGGTAGAGCACTCTGATTGCTGCATCTCAATGGCATTTTGCAGAGATACTAGAGGAACAAGTGATTCTCAGTTGATTCTCAGTTTGCCTATTCTGTCTCTCTCTTCCTCTCTCTCTGCCTCTGTCTCTCTCTCTCTCTTCTCTCTCTCTCTTTCTCTCTTATCTATTGTGTAGTTATTGTCACCTTTTCTCTCCCCTCTCCCTCTGTTTCTGTCTGTCTGTGTTTCTCTCTCTCTCTGTCTTTCTCTCTTTCCCGTCTTTTGGGCAGATATCACCTTTTCTTCCTCCTCCTCCCTCTGTTTCTGTCTCTGCCTTTCTCTCCCTGCCCCCCTCACCATATCTTCCTGTCTTTCTCATCTATCAGGCAGTTATTACCTTTCCTCCTTCCCTCCTCCCCCTTCTCTGTTTCTCTCTCCATCTCTCTTTCTCTTTATTGGGCGGCTATTATCACCTTTCTCTCTGTCTCTGTCTCTCTTTCTCTTCAACTATTGGGCAACTATTATCACCTTTCCTCTCTCTCTCTATCTGTTTCTCTTCATCTGTCAGGCAGCTATTATCACCTTCCCTCTCCCTCTCTTTTTCTCTCTCGCTCTTTCTCATCATCTATTGGGCAGCTCTTATCACCTTTCCTCCCTATTTCTCTCTCGCTCTTTCTCATCATCTATTGGGCAGCTCTTATCACCTTTCCTCCCTATTTCTCTCTCTCTCCCTTTGTTTCTATATTCTTTCTACCTTCCTTCCGTCCCTTTTTCTTTCTCTCCCTCTCTTTATTCATTTCTTTCTTCCTTCTTATCTTTTATCTTTCCTACTGCCATTTTTTTTCTTTTGTGTCACCTTTTGCTAGATCTATGAATTTCAGGATACAGGGTAAAAATCACCTAATTTTCAGATAACTTCCAGAACTCTCACTCTCCGCCTAGGCTCAGTGGGGGAAGCTTTGAAGATTAAGGTTCATTTGGGAGGTTGCTTTCATGAAAGTAGCACCCCCAAACCCAGCCCTCACACCCGGGTGGTAGGGAGCAGGCCCACGCCCTGTGATGAGCTTGTGGAGGGGCTGGGGGCCACCAGGCCCAGGACCTCAGGGGAGTGGAGACTGGGCATCCTCATCCTGCTGCCATCAGAAGCATCTGAAACTGGGAGGCTGCGTCCTCAGCTCCAGCTCTTGTCAGTATCGAGTTCACCCTCCAGATTGTCTCTGAACCGTGACATGGAATTCGCATCAGCTGCTGTAGACAGGGAGTGAATTGCCTTGTCTTTATCTACAAAGAAACAACAGGCAGCAGTGCTCTTGGATTGAGGACATTTGTAGTTTGCCCATGATGCTATGTGCATGCATATAGACAGACATGCACACATGTGCATGCATGCCTGTGTTTGCCATTTAGAGGTGGGAATTCATGCTCTCTGAAGTAGACCTGTATTCTCTTATTTAAATCTTCTAACATTCCTGAAGTTAGGAACAATTATTTCCACATTTCAGATGGGGAAACTGAGGCTCAGAAAGGTTATTGGCTTGTCCAAAGACAGCACTGGTGAGTGGCTGGGTTAGGGTTTGAATCCGGATCAAATTCACTAATATTCAGATGACAGCTCTGGCCTACTGGCCCTTGCTGCTCCTTGCAGGGAGCTGAGGTGATGAACTGAACCGTGACATCTAACTCAGTGCTTGGAGCCTGGCCACAGAGCTTTGCGCTGGGAGTACCGAGGCGGCAGGCACCTGTCAGCTCTGGTCTTCATGCAAACTCTTGAGAAAAACTCAGTATGCCCAGGTTTGTGCTGGGCAGGAAAGGCTGTGGTACCCACTGCTAGCCCCAGCAATGCCCCTCCTCTGCCACTTGCCCGCTGTGGAGCCTCTGCGAGCCTCAGTTTACTCATTTATAAATGGAGGTTATGTTCCAACCCATGCAGTGTCTGGCACATGGACAGAGCCTCAGAACCATTTAGTGTTACTACTCTAGACATTTTCCTCATGTTTTATCCAAAAGCAGCTTCCCAAAAGTAATGTGAGCTCTTGGATTGGATCCTGCAACAGAAAATGAAAAACTGGTGAAATCCAGATAAAGCCTGGAGTAAACTTAGCAGGAAGGTACCAGTGTTTGTTTGTTAGCATGAGAATCACTTGAACTCAGGAGGCAGAGGTTGCAGTGAGCCGAGATTGTGCCACTGCACTCCAGCCTGGGTGACAGAGTGAGACTGTCTCAAAAAAAAAAAAAAAAAATCATTTTCCAGAAGTGGTTCTTCTCCCTTCAGGCAATTTACCACCATTCCCACAATGGCAGCTGGAGTAATCTACAGCTATGTGGTTGATTCTTGGAAGACTACAAATTGGTCTCAATATGTGCAGAAGGGTCTATTCAAAATGTGTGGACATGGGAGAACCAGGAACAACTTCAGTGTTGTGTTCCATGCTGTGGATGAGCCTTGTCAAGGCTCTGGCTGGATGAGTTCGACTGCCATGGGATTAGGCAGGATACCTGGGGCCTGGCAGTGGGAATTGCATGGTGTCATGTAGACTGTGTTTAAATGGCCGAGTTTTGAATGGAAGGCTCTCTCAGGCACATCTATCAACTCGTTCTTGAGTGTGGGAGCAGGGATGGCATGTCAGAAAAGAGGTGGGGACGTTCTGGTACAGAGTTCCCTAGTTTGCTATCTCTGTTGAAAGAATGTTCTGGTTTCTATTGCGAGTTTCTTCTTCATTTTCAGGGATGCATAGCCACATGGTTTCAGTGGCCTCCTTTCTAAGCCATCAATATGAAGCAGGGCAGCTGGGGAAGCCCATTGTGGAGCTCACATTCAGGCTGTTGAGGCAGGTGAAGAGGTTCTCTGACATACAGCAAGTCCTGTCACTGGCCTGTTGGTTCCATTAGAGAAATTCAAATCTCTGAACCATGATTGTCACTGCTATCAGGACCCACATTTACAAAGAATCTGAAGAGCCGGGCGTGGTGGCACATGCCTGTAGTTCCAGCTACTCCAGGGCTGGAGGCAGGAGGCTCGCTTGAACCCAGGAATTTGAATCCAGCCTGGGCAATAGAGCAAGACTCTGTCTCTAAAAATAAAATAATAGTCTGATAATTTTGTCAAATGCCTTAATCCTCCTTTTACCAGGAGTAAAAAGAAAAGGACTAATGAAAGAAAGTATGCTGGAATTGTTAATAAGAATTTAAACATAGCAGACCTTTTTGTATCACATAGATTTTGGTATATAAACATCATAAAAGACAAAAGAATACCATCACAGGTATTTGTTTTAGCAAAATAAGATGGTTGAAGTTCTTGTTGCAAAATACCATGTGATGAAATCCCTATTGAAGTGTGTAAGAGTACCGTATTTTATTTTTGTCCTTAGAATTATATCATTGACTCCTGGATTCTTGAATTTGAAAAAATCATCTAGGATATCATCATCTGAAGACTCATGGTCTGAGATTTCTGTTGTACAATCAATTCTACCATTATTAGTATCTGGAGTGCTATGTCTTGTCTCTATATTCCTCTTCTGGTTCATCTAATTATTGCAAAAACATCTTTGTCAGTTTTCTTCTCTTTGCCATCACAAGTAGAAAATGAAAAAATTCAAATTCTTAACTGCATTCAATGAAAGCTAAAAGCAGACTATGAAGAAAGTGTCTCCAGTCTAAAAAAAAATCTTCTTGAAAGATAATACAATACTTTGGGCATGGAAGAATTATGACTTATTTCACGAATTCATCTTCTTTCTAGGCAACTTCACCATTCTACCATTTTCTTACTATTTAAAAATTGATGAATAATGATGCAATACTTTCTTGGATGATAAAATAGTGAAATGTTTCAAGGTATAGGAAAAATAAAATCAGAAGCCAGTAATGAACCTTGGATTTATAAAAGGATCTAATGGTGATTACAAGATAGGATGACTTTTATCCTTTTTTAAAAATGAATAAATATTCTCTCTGATCTTTGAAAGACCTCTAAAATGTATAAAAGTTGTGAAATATCAACACTCACAAATATAGTTAGAACTGCTCAAAAAGAAACTCAAAAGCTACAGTTGAGTCTGATGGACCTTGTCTGGCCTCACTGAATATAAAGATCCAGGGATCTAGATTTCCATTTGCTTCAAGATAGAATAAAATGTTTTCAGGTTATGAGTCAGAAGGAACAGAATATCTGACATTAACATATTTTACTCTTTAGGGGTCATCTGAGTGGCTGTTGTCAATGCCAGCTATACTCAAATTTCAGACTGGACAATCAGCTTAAGCTGTCTTCTCTTGTCCAGCCCTTCTTTCCAAGCATAGATTACATCCTGTCACCATAAGCTGTAGCGTTACGCGCCTAGTAAAGAGACATGTGCTTCATTACATCTAAAATGATTGAGCTCCTCATATCCAATCCACTTGCTTTAATCTGCTATTGCAAAATTCATTTAGCAAGAATGTCGGGGACACACAAACCCAAGATTGAGCCACTGCGCCCTCTGGTGTGATTGTACGGTGAAGCAAAAGCCAATTTCTGTGACTTGTTGGAAATCATTTCTAAACAGTGTTTCTAAGACGAATTCGCGTTCTTTCCAGGTGGGTAGATCCCAAGGATTAGAGACTACGGTAAGACCTTTTCTTCACTCCTGTTCCCTGGTGGGGTTGGCCAGTTCTCCTCTGCTGCTGTTGGCTAGTTGAGGCTGAGCACAGCTGAGGTCACAGAGCAAACGCCTGCCTTGTCAAACGCAGGAATGCCGGGGGGGACAGGAGACGTGGGTGCCAAGACCTGGGGCATGTCCCAAGTGCACACTTGACCAATCCCAGCTGTCATTCTCCTTCCTCTTGCTCTCTGACTCTCAGTCATTTATCAGATGAGGTTAGCTTCAGTTTGGTGTGAGGAGAGATAGTTGAAAATAAAGGTCAGTACCTTTCTTTTTCTTTTTCTTTCTTTCTTTTCTTTTCTTTTCTTCTTTTTTTTTTTGAGACGGAGTCTTGCTCTGTCACCAGACTGGAGTGCAGTGGTGCAATCTCGGCTCACTGCAACCTCTGCCTCCTGTGTTCAAGCAATTCTCCTGCCTCAGCCTCCAGAGTAGATGGGACTACAGGTGCACGCCACCACGCCCAGCTAATTTTTGTATTTTTAGTAGAGATGGTGGTTCACCATGTTGGCCAGAATGGTCTCGATCTCTTGACCTCGTGATCCACCCATCTCAGCCTCCCAAAGTGCTGGGATTACAGGCATGAGCCACTGCGCCCGGCCTACCTTTTCTTTTCGCTAATAATGACAGGTATCTTGAAGATAACTAACATCTACCAAGCACTTGTTATATACCCTGCATAAAATGATTTTCATGTATGAAATGAATTGATATATTTAAAAAAATACTTAAAATACCACCTGGCACACAATAAGTGCTCAACTAATGCACTTAATGAGTGCTATTATCATGAAATCTTCCCAAGAACACTTTGAGGTAAGTAATACGATTATACCCATTTTGCAGATGGGAAAACCAGGGCACAGTTAGCTAATTTGTCAATATTTCTATGTCTAAGATCATGTGTCTGGTGAGTAGCAGGGCAGAGATTTGAGCCTAGGATGGGTGTCTCATCCTACCCCTGTCCTGGTCTTTGACTTTGGCTAAATGTCCCTGCCTCTCCAGTGAGAATGTGCAGAACTTTGTGCCCAAGTTTGATTTTTCAGGGTCTTTTATGTGTTCATTTAGGATGACTCTGCTCCTGGGCCCTTGGCCCTGTTGAGGTCAGTCTCTCCCCTTCCAGGACATGACTTGAGAGATCCAGAAATGGCCTGGGAAAGGCAGCTTTCTGACCAACACCCAGCAAGGGCGAGGCTGAGGCAGGGAGACCGAGCATTCTCCTGGAGGGACCATTCACAGGGTGACCAGGAGGGGGCACATTGCCCCGCTGCACCTCTAGATTCATCTCTGATCCAGAAGAGGTGCAGATGGCATAGAAGGTAGGGTGTTTTGCTCGTAAGAGGGGCCCTTCTGAATAAGGCCTCAGGTCTGAACAGGCATCTCCATGGATTATGTCCCTGAGACTGGGGAGGGACAGAGCATGGGAAGTCCGGAATGTACTTTGGGGATGCCCTGAAGATGGTCCAGCTGGCCTTTCCTCCTTCTGGGAGGAAAAGCAACCTGCCCCCTCCCTTTGCATCCCATTCCAGCCTGTCACTCTGTGACCACCAGTTTCTCATAATCTCAAACTCACCATTGAAAAGCCACACCCAGGATCTGGCTCCTACTGTCAGAACGGTGGGCTGCACCCCTCGGGACCTGTGCCTATTTTCCTCACACCATCAATACACCTTACCCCAGTGGGTGGTCTAGTGGCATCATGTCGGGCAGGAACGTGGTGCTTATTGACTTCCCAGCATGGCCAGCTCTAAGGTGGGAAGCAGGCTCTCTCAGCCCCTCCCAGGAGAGGAGCCTGGAAAGTAGGTCGAGGCTTGCTCTTGGACTTGATCCTGATGGGACTGGAGAGTGTACTGAAGCATTTTGAGCAAGGAATTGAATTAAATACATTTGTACTTTGTAAAGGTAAAACTTGAAAACCACCTGGAGACCAATGAATCCTCTTAGCATAGAAATGGGCGCAGAGCAAGCACTCCATCAATGCTGATTGAATCAATGAATGTGGATGGACTAGAGAAAGGAAGAGCAGACATTGAGGATTCAGCTGGGAGGAGGCCAGGTTCAAGGGGATGAAGGCTTATCCCAGTGAAATGGCAGTGGGAATGACACGGAAATAATGACCTTGGTGATGTTAGATGTAGGATGTGAGGAGAAGGAGGAGTCAAATATGATGCCCTCATTCCCAGCATGGTTGATATGGAGCATGATGACATCCTTAATTCAAATGGAGGGAAGAGGCTGTGTTGAGTTTGGGATGATGTGGGGGGTAGGATGGCCAGGAGGCCACTGAAAATGCTGGTCTACAGCTCAGGGCTGGGCTGTCAGGGCTGAGTCAGGACCAGAGAGGTGGATTTGGGGGTCTTCTAGAAAGTTCTCAGTACATGAGTTTCTCCAGGGGGGAAATACAGAATGAGAAGAAAGCAAAGAGAGAACATGGAAGAACAGGGATGCTTAAGATCCTGCTGGCAGAAGGATTGTAAATAGGCAGGGTGGTGAGAGGAAGAAGCCGGAGTGAGGAGGGTAGGGATGCAAGTCAAGGGGGCTGAGAGCACCAACATAAAGGCTTCTCGCTGTGTCACTGCAGGTCTGCCTCTGAGGCTGGTGAATGGAGGTGACCGGTGTCAGGGCCGGGTGGAGGTCCTGTACCAAGGCTAATGGGGCACTGTGTGTGATGACAGCTGGGACGCCCAGGATGCAGATGTTGTCTGCAGGCAGCTTGGCTGTGGCTATTCCATGTTAGCCCTGGGGGGGGCCCACTTTGGTCAGGGCTTGGGAAACATTCTCTTGGGTGACTTGCATTGCTTGAGAAGGGAGCCCTACCTGTCAAGCTGTCCTCACAGCGGATGGTACAACCACGAATGTGGCCACAGGGAAGATGCTGGCGTTGTGTGCTCAGGTAGTGTGGGTATCACCTTGCTCTGTGTATCTGCAACTCTGAGTCAATATTACCACACATGAGCATGTGTGTGTACATATGTGTGTGCTCTATAGCTTACCTGCTTTGCAGTAAGTCATGTCTTAATTGATATTGGAGGGCAGGTGGTACTGGCCCTTTTCGTAGACAATGAAGGTCAAGGGATCATCGGCCTGTCCTTCTGAAGCTGGACATGATGGAGGCAGGCTTCAGTCTCAGCCCCCAAGAGCCTGCTGATGCAATCACCTCATGGACTAGTTCTGATGAACAGCATCACGACCATCCCTGGCCTGAGATACCAAATCAATATCTTCCTAAGTGGCAGTTTCTCCTCAATTTAAAGGCTGAGGAGGATGGGGGAACTGCTGGTCCTTAAGACGTAAATGTATACCAACATCAAATTGAGGAGTAACCCAAGGCATTCTCTTTATTGGGAATTAAATGACAAATAAAAGATACTTAAGATCCTCAATGGAAAACAGAACTTCTCCTGGACCCAACCCAGCAATTCCCAGTGCTGATTTCCTTTGTTCACATAGTGCCAGGATGTGTGCAGACACCAAGGGATCCTTTGATCCACAAAGAAACCTCCAAGGACACTGGCCAATGGCGTGCTCCCCAAAGAGGAGTTTCTGATTAAACTGTCCACTTCTAGAGGAACTGTGGCATTTGCTGTGTGGAATGGACTGAGCCCATGCCACCATGCATGGGACGTGCCCTTGATAATCCAACCACTAAGTAGGACTGGGTTCCCCAAGGGGGCATGGTCCTATATGCAGCCACTTTGTGAGTGGTTTAGTTTTGCATTCTGGAAAGGTTGGTTTTCTTTGGAAACCACCTTTTTTTCTAGTTGAACCATGTTCTCAGGAATATTTCAGTGATGGTGAATATTTGTCATTTGAGGGTGTGTTTGAGCCATAGAAACAGCCAGGTGTTATTTGTCATCCAATCTTGTGACTAGGATGGGGCTGTGAATGGACTGTGTGACTTTTTGAATAGAAGCTGTGGCAGCAGAGGAGGTGGGGGGAGGGTAACAAGAGCAAAGGATGCTCATGGGGCATCCTAGCCCAGCCTGGGGCCATTATAGTGACAGTGGGATTGGCACATGGTTGGCTTTTAGCAATGGAGGCTGCACTTAGGCTCTGTGCTTCCAGCCCTTGCTTGAGAGCTGAGGAAACCATGGAGCAACCCTCCCCAAGTGAGGGCTACCATCAATGAGTTCCTTTCTCCACCCTGCAGGTTCTCTGATTCCCTCGGAGGCGAGCCTGGAGACAGCAATAGTAGAAGGTAATGTCTACTATGGGGGATCCCTGTGGGCTCATTTCCCCACTGCACCCCTAGTTTCATCTCTGATCCAGAAGAGGTGCAGAGGGTATAGAATGTAGGGTGCTGGCGTCGTGTGCTCAGGTAGTGTGGATATCACCTTGCACTTGTGTATGTGCAACTCTGATTCAATATCACCACACATGAGCACATGTTTGTACACGTGTGTGTGCTCTATTGTTCACTTGCTTTGCTGTAAGTGATGTCTTAATTGATGTTGGAGGGCAGGTGGTACCGCCCCTTTTCATAGACAAAGAAGGTGAAGGGATCATCTGCCTGTCCTTCTGAAGCTGGATGTGGTGGAGGCAGGCTTCAGTCTCAGCCCCTCAGAGCCTGCTGATGCAATCACCTCATGGACTAGTTCTGATGAGCAGCATCACAACCACTCCTGACCTGGGATGTCAAATAAATATCTTCCTAGAGGGCAGTTTCTCCTCTTTTAAAGGCTGAGGAGGATGGGGGAACTGCTGGTCCTTAAGACATAATTGTATACCAACATCAAATTGAGTAACCCAAGGCATTCTCTTTGTTGGGAATTAAATAACAAATAAAAGATACTTAACATCCTCAATGGAAAAGAGAACTTCTCCTAGACCCAACCCAGCAAATCTCAGTGCTGATTTCCTTTGTTCACATAGTGCCAGGATGTGTGTGGACACCAAGAGGTTTTTTTAATTCATGAAGAAAACTGCAAGGACATTGTCCCATGGTGTGTTCCCCAAAGAGGAGTTTCTGGTGAAACTGTCTACTTCTAGAGCAACTCTGGCATTCAGTGTGGGCTGGACTGAACCCAGGCTACCATGCCTGGGGTGTGCCCTTGATAATCCAACCACCAAGTGGGACTGGGCTCCCCAAGGGGGCATCGTCCTCCATGCAGCCACTTTTTTGACTGGTTTAGTTTTGCATTCTGGAATGGTTGGTTTTCTTTGGAAACCACCTTTCTTTCTCGTTGCACCACCTTCTCAGGAATATTTCAGTGATGGTGAATATTTGTCATTTGAGGGTGTGTTTGAGCTATAGAAACAGCCAGGTGTCATTTGACGACGAATCTTGTGACTACGATGGGGCTGTGCATGGACTGTGTGACTTGTCGAATAGAGGCTATGGCAGCAGAAGAGGTTGGGGGAGGGTAAGTAAAGTAGAGCAAATGATGCTCATGCGGCGTCTTAGCCCAGCCTGGAGCCAGTACAGTGACAGAGTGATTGGCACATGGTTGGCTTTTAGCAGTGGAGGTTGCCCTTAGGCCCTGTGCTTCCAGCCCTTGCTTCAGAGCTGAGGAAGCCATGGACCAACCCTCCCCAAGCAAGGGCTACCATCAATGATCTCTTCCTTTCTCCACCCTGCAGCTTCTCCGTTTCCCTCGGAGGCGCCCCTGGAGTCAACTGTAGCAGACGGTAACATCTACTATGGGGAATCCCTGTGGGCTCATTACCCCACTGTACCCCTAGGTTCATCTCTGATTCAGACGAGGTGCAGAGGGCATAGAAAGTAGTGTGCTGGTGACGTGTGCTCAGGTAGTGTGGATATCACATGACAATGTGTATGTGCAACTCTGAGTCAATATCACCACACATGAGCTCGTGTGTGTACATATGAGCGTGCTGTATAGTTTACTTGCCTTGATGTAAGTCATGTCTTAATTGATATTGGAGGGCAGGTGGTACCACCCCTTTTCGTAGATAGTGCAGGTCAATGGATCATCTGCCTGTCTTTCTGAAGCTGGATGTGGTGGAGGCAGGCTTCAGTCTCAGCCCCCCAGAGACTGCTGATGCAATCACCGCATGGACTGGTTCTGATGAGCAGCATCAAGACCACCCCCTAGCCTAGGATACCAAATATATATCTTCCTAAGTGGCAGTTTCTTCTCCTTTAAAGGCTGAGGAGGATGGAGGAACTGCTGGTCCTTAAGACATAAATGTATACCAACATCAAATTGAGGAGTGAACCAAAGCATTCTCTTTATTTGGAATTAAATGACAAATAAAAGCTACTTAATATCCTCAATGGAAAAGAGAACTTCTCCTGGACCCAACTCAGCAAATCCTAGTGTTGATTTCCTTTGTTGGCGTAGTGCCAGGAAGTGTGTGGCCACCAAGGGGTCCTTTAGTTCCCAAAGAAACCTTCAAGGACACTGTCCCATGGCGTGTTCCCCAAAGAGGAATTTGTGGTTGGAATGTTCACTTCTAGAGCAACTCTGGCATTTGCTGTGTGGACTGGACTAAGCCCATGCCACCATGCATGGGATGTGCCCTTGATAATCCAACCACCAAGTGGGACTGGACTCCCCAAGGGGGCATCGTCCTCCATGCAGCCACTTTGTGAGTGATTTATTTTGGCATTCTGAAAAGGTTGGTATTCTTTCGAAACCACCTTTCTTTATAGTTGAACCATCTTATCAGGAGTATTTCAGTGATGGTGAATATTTGCATTTGAGGGTGTGTTTGAGCTATAGATACAGCCAGATATCATTGACATCGGATCTTGTGACTAGGATGGGGCTATGAGTGGACTGGGTGATTTTTTGAATAGAGGCTGTGGCAGCAGACGAGGTAGGGGGAGGGTAACAAGAGCAAAGGATGCTGGTGTGGCATCCTAGCCCAGCCTGGGGCCATTTCAGTGACAGAGCGATTGGCACATAGTTGGCTTTTAGCAATGGAGGGTGCCCTTAGGCCCTGGCTTCCAGTTCTTGCTTGAGAGCTGAGGAAGCCATGGACCAGCCCTCCCCAAGCAAGGGCTACCATCAATGAGCTCTTCCTTTTCCACCCTCTAGCTTCACTGATTCCCTCGGAGGTGCCCTTGGATACAACCGTAGCAGAAGGTAACGTCTACTATGGGGGATCCCTGTGGGCTCATTACCCAACTGCACCCCTAGGTTCATCTCTGATCCAGAAGTGATGCAGAAGCCATAGAAGGTAGGGTGCTGGCGTCATGTGCCTTGCTCTGTGTATCTGCAACTCTGAGTCAGTATCACCACACATGAGCACGTGTTCGTACACATGTGTGTGCTCTGCAGTTTACTTGCTTTGCTATAAGTCACGTATTAACTGATGTTGGAGGGTACGTGGTACCACATATTTTCATAGACAATGAAGGTCATTCTGAAGTTGGACGTGGTGGAGGCAGGCTTCAGTCTCAGCCCCTCAGAGCCTGCTGATGCAATCACCTCATGAACTAGTTCTGATGAGCAGCATCACGACCACCCCTGGCCTAGGATACCAAATATATATCTTCCTAAGTGGCAGTTTCTTTTTTAAAAAAATTTGAGGAGGGTGGAGGAACTGCTGGTTCTTAAGACATAAATGTATACCAACATCAAATTGAGGAGTGAACCATAGCATTCTCTTTATTGGGAATTAAATGACAAATAAAAGATACTTAACATCCTCAGTGGAGAAGAGAACTTCTCCTAGACCCAACCCAGCAAATCCCAGTGCTGATTTCTTTTGTTCACATAGTGCCAGGATGTGTGCAGACACCAAGGGGTTTTTTAATCCACAAAGAAACCTGCAAGGACACTGTCCCATGGTGTGCTCCCCAAAGAGGAATTTCTGGTGAAACTGTCTACTTCAAGAGCAACTCTGGCATTCAGTGTTTGGGCTGGACTGAACCCAGGCTACCATGCCTGGGGTGTGCCCTTGATAATCCAACTACCAAGTGAGACTGGGCTCCCCAAGGGGGCATGGTCCTCCATGCAGCCACTTTGTGATGGTTTAGTTTTGCATTCTGGAATGGTTGGTTTTCTTTCAAAACCACCTTTCTTTCTTGTGGAACCACCTGCTCAGGAATATTTCAGTGATGGTGAATATTTGTCATTTGAGGGTGTGTTTGAGCTATAGAAACAGCCAGATGTCTTTTGACATTCAATCTTGTGACTAGGATGGGGCTGTGAATAGACTGGGTGACTTGCTGAATAGAGGCTGTGGCAGCAGAAGAGGTTGGGGGAGGGTAAGTAGAGCAAAGGATGCTTGTGTGTCATGTTAGCCCAGCCTAGGGCCAGTACAGTGATACAGCGATTGGTACAGGGTTGGCTTTTAGCAATGGAGGTTGCCCTTAGGATCTGTGTTTCCAGCCCTTGCTTCAGAGCTGAGGAAGCCATGGACCAACCCTCCCCAAGCAAGGGCTACCATCAATGAGCTCTTCCTTTCTCCACCCTGCAGGTTCTCCGTTTCCCTTGGAGTTGACCCTGGAGTCAACTGTAGCAGAAGGTAAAGTCTACTATGGGAGATCCCTATGGGCTCATTACCCCTCTGTACTCCTAGATTCATCTCTGGTCCAGATGAGGTGCAGGGGGCATACAAAGTAGTGTGCTGGCGTCAGGTGCTCAGGTAGTGTGGATATCACCTTGTGCTGTGTATGTGCAACTCTGAGTCCATATTACCACTCATGAGCACATGTTTGTACACATGTGTGTGCTCTGCATTTTACTTGCTTTGCTGTAAGTGATGTCTTAATTGATGTTGGAGTGTAAGTGGTACCGCCCCTTTTCATAGACAATGAAGGCCAAGAGACCATCTGCGTGTCCTTCTGAAGCTGTATGTGGTGGAGGTAGGCTTCAGTCTCAGCCCGTCAGAGCCTGCTGATGCAATCACTTCAGCAGCATCATGACCTGACCTGGGATACTAAATATATATCTTCCTAAGTGGCAGTTTCTCCCTTTTTAAAATTTGAGGAGGGTGGGAGAACTCTTGGGACTTAAGACATAAATGTATATCAACATCAAATTGAGGAGGGAACCCAGGCATTCTCTTTACTGGAAATTAAGTGACAAATAAAAGATACTTAACATGCTCAATGGAAAAGAGAACTTCTCCTGCACCCAACCCAGCAAGTCCCAGTGCTGATTTCCTTTGTTCACATAGTACCAAGATGTGTGCAGACACCAAGAGGTTTTTTTAATTCACAAAGAAACCTACAAGGACACTGTCCCATGGCATGATCCCCAAAGAGGAGTTTCTGGTTAAACTGTCTACTTCAAGAGCAACTCTGGCATTTGGAGTGTGGGCTGGACTGAGCCCATGCTGCCATGCCTGGGATATGCCCTTGGTAATCCAACCACCAAGTGGGACTGGGCTCCCCAAGGGGGCATCGTCCTCCATGCAGCCGTTTTGTGAGTGGTTTAGTTTTGCATTCTGGAAAGGTTGGTTTTCTTTGGAAACCACCTTTTTTCTAGTCGAACCACCTTCTCAGGAATATTTCAGTGCTAGTGAATATTTGTCATTTGAGAGTGTGTTTGAGCCATAGAAACTGCCAGATGTCTTTTGACATTCAATCTTGTGACTAGCATGGGGTTGTGAATGGACTGGGTGACTTCTTGAATACAGGCTGTGGCAGCAGAGGAGATGGGGGTAGGGTAGTAAGAGTAAAGGATGCTCATGTGGCATCCTAGCCCAGTCGGGGGCCAGTACAATTACAAAGCGATTGGCACATGGTTGGCTTTTAGCAATGGATGGTGCCCTTAGGACCTGTGCTTCCAGCCCTTGCTTCAGAGCTGAGCAAGCCCTGGACCAACCCTCCCTAAGCGAGGGTTACAATCAATGAGCTCTTCCTTTCTCCACCCTGCAGGTTCTCTGATTCCCTCGGAGTCGACCCTAGAGTCAACTGTAGCAGAAGGTAACATCTACTATGGGGGATCCCTGTGGGCTCATTACCCCCCTGCACCCCTAGATTCATCTCTGATTCAGATGAGGTGCAGAGGGCATAGAAAGTAGGGTGCTTAGCTCCCACGAGGGGCCCTTCCACATAAGGCCTCAGGTCTGAACAGGTATATCTCGCATCGATCTTGTCTGAGACTGAGGAGGAATCAACTTGAAGACGCATCTCCAAGGAGTTCTCAGTGGAGCCTTTTGTTCTGTCTCTAGAGCTTCTGTTATCTTTGCTTGTTGCTCACTCCTGTGTTCCTCACCCAGCTGCGCTCATCCCTGGCCAGCCTAGAGTTCTGGATCTCTGGCTACAGGGCCTTGAGAGTCAGGTGCCTACCTGCTAAGGTAGCCAAATTGCTAGGACAGCATCCTTGCCCTTGCCCTTTCTTTAAGCCTATATTATGCCACCCTTGTTTCTTCTTAACAGAGAGAAATCACAATCCTTCAGCTCATGGGCATCAGAGCTCATGTACTTCCCCCTTGTGTCTCTCCAGTGAGAAATCTGGGAGACATAGTCAATACATCCTGGGATTCTGGCAGCCTGGGCTTTGGGAAGGGAAGTCACTTCCCATTTCCCATGGGAAAACTTGGCCCTAGGAGAAGCTCAAGGACAACATTCTCACCAAGGCCTCTGCCCTGCCCAGAGTTGGCATGCAGTTGGGAATGCTGATGGTACATGCATCGGGCCCTCCTGTTCCTCAGGCCATCTTCTTTCTTCTCCCTCTGGCCCATGGGGTGAGGCCTGACTTAACCTCTTTCTCTTTCCTATGATGAAGGACACAGAAGACGCTAGAAATGAGGGTGGGACTGGCTTTATTCTGACTTAGCCATGTCCGTTCCCAAGGTTCCCACATTTTCTTATTTGCAGCAGGTTTAAGAGGAGAGTCTGTTTCTTCCTCTTGAGTGGTTTCCCCTAAGGTCCCTGTTACCTGTTAAGGACCACACCTTGGCCTGACAAGCCCTTTGGTATAACTGGTCCAGCCAGGGATGGGAGTGAGGGAGCGGAGGGATTTGGCTGATCTGCCTGTCACACAGGACTGCAGATAGGACTTACCTGGAGTTGCTCTTATCAGGAACTCCAGTATCAAGTGGGAGTCACATTTCTTCTAGATCTGGAGACCTCATGTAGCAGCCCAGTGGAGAGCTCAGACAGAAGCTGAGTGCTGTGGCTGCAGTGGGTTAAGGGTAACTCTCAGATCACTTCCTCTCCAAGCCTCGGCACTCAGTCAGCTCCTGTAGGTGCCCTGGACAAATTCCAGGGTTCTGGAGCAATTCAAAAACAGAGATTCCAAGCCAGTATCTTACTTAAAGGGGAATATTAGAAGCATTTCCACTAATGTGAAAAACAAGGCAAGTATGGCCTCCATCCCCACTGCTGTTCAATGTTGTACTGGAGATAGTAGCCAATGCAATGAGAGAAGAGAAATCAATTAGAGGCCTAAGAATGGGAAAAGTTATTTTTGCATCCCTCTTCTGGAGTTCTGTATAGGTTACATGTAGGCACATCAGAATCAGAGTGAATATATTGGTACAGAAATATTTCCTCCACAAGCAGCCCTTTAGAATTGGAGAACTCAATGCTAGACAGGTTTCTTGACTTCCCCAAATTTACACAGCAAGACAATATCCAGATCAGGAGTGATGGCTCCTCAGCAGATCCTAGTTTACTTTCAGCCCATGAGTGTCTTCAGAGGAGACCTAACTTTATATTTCCTGTTTTTTTTTTTGTGGGGGGGGTTGTTTTTCATCTTCTACAATTGGCAAAAGCAGAGACTACCATTACAAATACCGAGTCTACTGTTGTGACAGGTAATGAGTAATTTTGGGTCCCTTTCTGTAGGTCATGATGCCAACTATATCCATTGGCTTTACTGTTACTCAAGAAAAATTTTAGAGAATGGGATGGGAGGGAATGTTGTGAGTACACAGTGACCTTCTGGATCCCAGAGGTCAGCTAGAGTGAAGCTTTCTTCATTGCCCATGTTCCTGGAGGTAGGGAGAAATCAGTCAGAATATGGTGTCTCCAAGAGCTTGTGTGCTTTGGAAGCAGAGACCAGTGGGATCAGTCTCCAGTCCAGAGTGACAGCCCAGCTCCCCCATCTCCACAGCTCTGTGCTGACCCCAGCCATCCTGGCCCTGAGGAAGGCTATAAGGCCAGGAATATCACGTGAAAAATGTGCTCCAAACCAACCTTAGAGCTGCAGATACACATCAGAGCTTCTCCCAGGACATCCTGATATTATCGTGCTGCTCTTCAGTGTGGGGTGTTGTGTGTCCTCTGTCTGAGGGAATCAGGCAGAGCCCATGGTCTGCTTAGAGAAGGGTCATGTGTATCTCTAGGTCCCCTCCAGGATGCAGATCAGGAGGAGACTTTTATTCTGCTCCAGCTGAAGCTCTAAGGCTTGGGTTTGGGCCAAGCAGTCACTGTCCTCTTCCCCATGAAGAACTCTAACCTTAAGGCATGTTAGAGCCCAGCCCAGTTAGAGATTCTCTCAAAGATATCTGCCTATGTGGAAGACCCTGAATGCCCTGCAGGCCCTGAGACCTTGTGCCTCAGTAGGAATGTGCAAGAGAAATTCTGTTCCTTCCTCTAGGATCTGATTCTGGTTTGGCCTTGAGGCTGGTGAATGGAGATGGCAGGTGTCAGGGCCGAGTGGAGATCCTATACCGAGGCTCCTGGGGCACCGTGTGTGATGACAGCTGGGACACCAATGATGCCAACGTGGTCTGCAGGCAGCTGGGTTGTGGCTGGGCCATGTCAGCTCCAGGAAATGCCCGGTTTGGCCAGGGCTCCGGACCCATTGTCCTGGATGATGTGCACTGCTCAGGGCACGAGTCCTACCTGTGGAGCTGCCCCCACAATGGCTGGCTCTCCCATAACTGTGGCCATGGTGAAGATGCTGGTGTTATCTGCTCAGGTAGGCATCAAAGATCTCTGGAGAGTCGGGTGTGGTGGCTCATGCCTTTAATCCCTGCACTTTGGGAGGATGAGGTAGGCAGATTGCTTGAGCTCAGGCGTTCAAGACCAGCTCTGGGCAAGATGGCAAACCCCATCTCTTTTAAAAAAAGAAAATCACTTGGGCCCATTCTGGGGACAGACTGTATACAGAGAATATAGTAACAAACAGGTTTCTCACTCCAGGGCCCCCACCCAAGTCTTTCCTGGTTATCCGGTGGCTCTGGAGTTTAGTTGGGGCAACTGGCCTGTGGGTACAATGCCACCGTCAACGCAAATCCCCAAGCTGTGAGCAGTGCCCCAACATTGGTTTGGAGGTGACTGAGGCACCAGTGTTCAGACACAGGGTCCAGCATGCTGACATCAGAAAGGATGAGCTTTTTATTCTGCTCCAGGAACATCCACATAATTCATACCCCCGTTTTCCCCGAGGCTCCTTCTCAGGGACAGCACGTTTTGGGGATCTGGTTGGTGAAGCCTCCCCTCCCCTTGAACACTGTATTACCTCGAGTGCTGTCAGCCGCTGACCCAGAGGGAAGGATGCAATTGTAAATAGTTCACTTATGATTGCTGTGAAGAGAGGCAGGGAAGTGGGGTAAGGGTGAGAGGATGGCAGTGAGTCACAAATGGTGGGCTCACAAGCGAGCTCAGCATAGGGAGCACGGGGGACCTCCCAGAGTATCACCAGGAATCCACGTCAAACCTCAGACTCGTTGCAGCTCAAGGGGGGAGAGTTAGGGTCTTCATCTACTCATTGCTTAGGGTGGCTGTTTGCTGCTCCCTGGGTGTTAATACCGAGGTTGTTGTGGCCGGTCCCAGGCACCAAAGTACCCCTAGTACGCCGAACGTTTTAGCTGCAAGTGTCAAGTCTTGGCAGTGGTGTCAGATGAGCCAGTGAGTCCATGCATCAGTGGACGGCTGGGCATGGGGGTGGTGAAGGTTTCCTAACTGAGAATAGGTCATCCCTATCTCAGAGAGAGATGGAAGGGCCTGCATGGTGTCCCTGAATGAGTTCCCTGGGCAGGAGACCTGGGCAGGCACATGGGGAGCAAGTGGCCAGACCTTCGAGTAGAATTGTTTTCACAGTGCTTGCCTGGTCCAGAGAACTGCTTGTTTTTCACCTTTTTCCCTTCAAGTCCAATTGTATCCTTTCTCTTTGTTGCTGTTTACAGAAAGTTGGCCTGTCAGGATATCACCTGTACCCACAGAAGGTAAAGAATCCTCTCAACCCTCCCTGGGGCTCACTTTCTACCTCTGGATACACTTTGGATTTCATAGTTCACTTAATGATTGCCATGAAGAGAGTGGGGGAAGTGGGCTAAGGGTGGGAGGATGGCAGCAGGTGATAAACAGTTGGCTCAAGAGTCAGCTCGGCACTGGAAACAAGAGCAGGACCTCCCAGAAGGTCATTAGGAATCATTAGGCTCATGATAGGATGAGGCTCAAGATGGGCCCCTTGCTTTTTCATGTTTCTGTGGGTTGGGTAGGGAGGAAGCGGGAGTCTCTGAAGACCCAGAACTAGATGTGATGTTGGAGGGTGGGGGGTGCTGGTGACCTGTCTCCTATGGGATCCTGTTCCAAGTGGTCAGGAAAGATCCTTATCTATGTGCTCAGGAAGAGCCCTGGGGGTCTCCCTGATCCTACGGGGACCTCATCCCTGCCATCTCTGGTACTTTGCCAGCCAGATCCCAGACAGGACCATGCTCCTGAATAAGGGAGGGATCTGGGCCTGCCATCTGGAGCTGAGCAGCTCCATGCTCTGTGTACCCAACTGGGGAGTGGGGTATCCATTCCTATCACCTCCACTGGGGTCACAGGTGCTTCCCCAAAAGTTGAGCATCCATAGACCTGGGCAGAGTAGGCCGTCAGTGCTACTTTCACTGTGATGAAGCCTAATCTCTGTTCATATGCAAAGGTGACTGCCTGCCTAGGTGACTTAGTTCATTAGGAAGTGCCCTGAGTGTGGAACTTGCCTTAGATCCTTGACCTGATGACAGGGATGGATGAAGGGTTCTTGTGTTCCCCTGTAGGACCTGAATCCAGTTTGGCCCTGAGGCTGGTGAATGGAGGTGACAGGTGTCAGGGCCGAGTGGAGGTCCTATACCGAGGCTCCTGGGGCACCGTGTGTGATGACAGCTGGGACACCAATGATGCCAATGTGGTCTGCAGGCAGCTGGGCTGTGGCTGGGCGACATCAGCCCCAGGAAATGCCCGGTTTGGTCAGGGCTCAGGACCCATTGTCCTGGATGATGTGCGCTGCTCAGGACATGAGTCCTACCTGTGGAGCTGCCCCCACAATGGCTGGCTCTCCCACAACTGTGGCCATCATGAAGACGCTGGTGTCATCTGCTCAGGTGGGCCTTCAAGACCTTGGGCTCCCTCTCTTGGGGTGGAGTTTGCTCCAAAAGAAACTCCTAATTACATTCTTATCTCCTCACTCAAAGCTTCTTCTATGTTTCCTATATTTCTGAAGACTTGTTAGCTCTCTGCTAAGAATCCGTATGTATTCACTGCCTAGTGTTCCTGTGGTCACTTAGGACAGGGGACCAAACTCAAACAACAACCCAGACTTTATCCCTTTCCTGAGGCAGTGCAAAGAAGAGGCAGAAGAGAAAAGTGCTGGCTCCCCAGGGCTCCATTTCTCCCCAGCTGAGTAGCACTGGGTGAGGGTGTCATGGACACAGGACAGACAGCAATGCAGGGGAGGAATCCTCTCACTGCAAGGAACTCTGAACTAAAGATGCTTGTCTGGAAGTGGGTTCTCATCTGAGACCCAGTGATGAGGTCTGGAAACAGAGGCTCAAGGGTTAGGAGTGCAAATGGGTGTCTGATTGTATCAGGCCTGGTTGGATGGAGTTGGAGTCCTTGACCTCAGGTCCTCTCAGAACGCTGCTGAGCATTGCCTGTGCCCCAGGTCTGGTGTGAGGAGGGCAGCCCCTATGAGGCCAGCCAGCCATGGCCTTGTTATTGCCTGTGATCGGGGCTTGAAGACGGCACAAGGGATTTTGGCTGGAGCGGCTTCCTCAGCCTTGCTGACTCCAGAATGCCTAAGACGTGCAAGGGAGAGGGTTGGTTTAGGCCAACCGGGTTACCCTGGGCAGACACAAAGTTGATCACCTCAGAGCTGGCAATAGTGGACAGGACCTGCCTCGAGTCCTTACACGGTGCATCTCTGTGGGGTGTGCATGGCAATATCCCTCCCTGTGTGATAGGAACCAGGATGGACTGAGTGTCAGACTCGCCCATTTCTTTCCCTCCTCATTCCAGTTTTGCCGACTTCTGTGTAATGTTCCTGATCTGACCTTCTCTTCTCTTTCTCATAGTTTCCCAGTCCCGGCTGACACCCAGTCCAGGTAGGTCCCCAGTGTCCTTCCTCAAAATGTCCCTTCTCTTTCTGCCCAATCACCCCTTCCCCACTTCACAGAGCTCTCCTGTTTCACTGCGTGGATACTGTGGGGCATATTATTTCCACCCCCAACACCAGCTGTGTAACTGAGACCCCAGCACAGTGCTTTTTAAACACACACAGAATTCAGGAGGCCTCTGTCTTCTTTTCAACCCCTCTGAGCTTTCATGAAACAGTTTCATACTGTCCCAGTGGGCAGCCCCTACAGGTTCAGGAAGTGGCTCCATGTTTAATGAACTTTGGTCCTTTTATATTCAGGACTCACATATAGTTTCTGAAAATTGTGGGTGTCACCCTCTGACCTGTTCAAGGCATCATCAGGGCAGGCTCGATGCCCCCATCCATCACTGCTGGAAACATTCTGAGATTATGATGGGCCACATTTGTATCCAGAAGAGGCAGAGTTTGTGCTTGGGCAGGGAGAGGCATAATAAAGGTTTGTGGTGTCTCTGCTTAGCCAGAAACCTGATTCCTGATTGTCCCCTGGGCAGCCCCTGGTTCCC
>NW_026652278.1:10680625-10855813 GCF_009828535.3 Hylobates moloch | reverse complement strand
TTCTGATCTCCTCACTCAAAGCTTCTTCTGTGTTTCCTATATTTATATAGTCTTGTTAGCTCTCTGCTAAGAATCTGTATGAATTTTGCTACAGTACCTGGTACAGCTGTGGCCACTTATGCCAGGGCTCCAAACTGAAACAACAACCCAGACTTTATCCCCTTCCTGAGGCAGCGCAAGGAAGAGGCAGAAGAGAAAAGTGCTGGCTCCCCAGGGCTCCATTTCTCCCCAGCTGAGTAGCACTGGGTGAGGGTATCACCTGCAGGTGAGAGGGAGGGGGTATCTCCCCTGCAGGACAGACAGCAATGCAGGGGAGGAATCCTCTCACTGCAAGGAACTCTGAACTAAAGATACTTGTCTGGAAGTGGGTTCTCAGCTGAGACCCAGTGAGGAGGTCTGGAAATAGAGGCTCAAGGGTTAGGAGTGCAAATGCATGTCCGTTTATGTCAGGCCTGCTTGGAGTCCTTGACCTCAGGTCCTCTGAGAATGCTGCAGAGCACTGCCTGTGCCCCAGGTCTGGTGTGGGGAGGGCAGTCCCCATGAGGCCGGCAAGGCATGGCCTTGTTATTGCCTGTGATCAGGGCTGTAAGATCACACAAGGCATTTGGGCTGGAGTGGCCTCCTCAGGCTTGCTGACTCAGGAACTGCCGAAACATGCGAGGGAGAGTGTTGGTTTTGGGTCAACCTGGTCACCCTGGGCAGACACAAAGTTAATCACCTCGGAGCTGACAATAGTGGCCAGGATCTGCCTGCACCCCTTATATGGTGCATCTCTGTGGGGATGTACATGGCAATGGCTCTCCTCCTGTGATAGGGACTGGGATGGACTGAGTGTCGGGCTTGCCCAGTTCCTTCTCTCTTTTTTCCAGTTTTGCCGTTTTCTGTATAGTGCATCTGATCTGACCTTCTCTTCTCTTTCTCACA
Source organism: Hylobates moloch (assembly GCF_009828535.3). NCBI lineage: Eukaryota > Metazoa > Chordata > Mammalia > Primates > Hylobatidae > Hylobates > Hylobates moloch. Next base: position 10,854,889 of record NW_026652278.1, on the reverse strand, counting down.
GCTGCTCAGTCCCAGTCAACACCCAGGCCAGGTAAGTCCCCAGCATCCTTCCTCAGGATGTCCCTTCTCTTTCTACCCAGTTACCTCTTCCCCACTCCACAGAGCTCCCCTGCTTCTCTGTGCGGATACTGTGGGGCATATTATTTTTCCCCCCACCACTCTGTAACTGAGACCCCAGCACAGTGCTTCAACAGACATAGGGTTCAGGAGGCTTCTGCCTTCTGTTCAATTTATCTCAGCTTTCATGAAGCAGTTTCATACTGTACAATGGACAACTCTTACAGGTTCAGGAAGTGGACTTATGTTTAATGAGCTTTAGCTCCTTTATATTCAGAGCTGATATAACCTTTCTGAGAATTGAGAGTAACTGCCAAAGTCAGCTGGGAAGGCAATGTCAGTTCAAGCCTTAAACATGACTTCTGCCATGGGCAAGCAATGTCAGCGCAGGCCTGATACCTCCATCCCTCACTCCTTCAAACACCCTAGATTTTGTAGGGCCACATCTGCATCCAGAAAAGGCAGAGGCCATGCTCGGGCAGGGAGAGGGATAATAAATATTTCTGGTGCCTCCACTTACCAGGAAACTTGATATCCCTTTGGGCGGCTCCTTGGTTCCCCTAACATTTTAGCTCAAACTATCAGAGTCTCAGCAATGGTGTCAGATGTGCCCATGAGTCCACGTGTCACTGGATGGGGCAGGCTAACCCTTTGTAGCCGAGAAGAGGACATCTCACACTTCAGAGGTAGGAGGGATCGAACTGGTCTCCAGCAAGGCCTTTGTTCCTGGCTGTGCTCACTGAGCTGAAGACTTGGGTAGCACTTGGAGCACGTGGCAGGAACCGGAAATCGAATAGTTTTCATGACGCTTGCCTGGTCCAGAGACTTTTTTTTTTTTTTTTTTTTTTTTTTTTTTAGCTTTTCTCCCTCAAGTCTAATTTTGTCCTTTCTCTTTGTTGCAATTTGCAGATACTTGGCTGACCACCAACTTACCGGCATCGCCAATAGGTAAATCATCCTCTCACCCCACCCTAGGGCTCACTCTCTACCTCTGGACAAACGTTTCTTTTGAAAATGATAGAATGAGGCTCAAGGCGGCACCTCTGTTTTTCATGTTTCTGCGAGTTGCCTGGGGAGGAAGGTAGACTCCCTGGGAACCTAGTCCTGGGTCTGATGTTGGAAGCTGGAGGGTGCTGGTGACCTGTCTCCCCTGGGATTCCGTTTTATTAAGTCAGGAAAGATCCTCAGCCAGGTGCTCAGGACAAGCCCTGGAGGGCTCCCTAATACTACTGGGACCTTGTTCCTGGCCCTCAGGCCACAGGCTGCAGACCTGCGAATAGCAGGGAAAGTGCCTGTCCCCGTAGCTGTCTGGCCAATGTCCTGCCATTCCTGGCACTTTGCTAGAAGCCAGAGAGGACCATGTGGGTGCCACCAAACTCCTGAACATGAGGCAGGTCTCCGCCTCCTATCTGCAGCTGTGCAGCTTCATCTTGTGTGAGAATGGAGCTCAGAATGAGGAATGAGGTGTCCATTCCTGTCACCTCCAGTGGGGTCACAGGTACTTCCCCAATACTTGAGCTTCCATAGACTTGGGCAGAATAGGACATCACTTCTTCTTCCACTATGATGAAGCTGAACCTCTGTTTGTATTCGTATTCAAAGGTGATTACCTGCACACGTGACTTTGGCCATTAGGAAGTGCCCTGAGTGTGGAACGTTCCTTAAATCTTTGACCTCATAATCAGTATGGATGAAGGGTTCTTGTGTTCCGCTGTAGGATCTGAATCCAGTTTGGCACTGAGGCTGGTGAATGGAGGTGACAGGTGTCAGGGCCGAGTGGAGGTCCTGTATCAAGGCTCCTGGGGAACCGTGTGTGATGACAATTGGGACACCAATGATGCCAATGTGGTTTGCAGGCAGCTGGGCTGTGGCTGGGCCATGTCGGCCCCAGGAAATGCCCGGTTTGGCCAGGGCTCAGGACCCATTGTCCTGGATGACGTGCGCTGCTCAGGACATGAGTCCTACCTGTGGAGCTGCCCCCACAATGGCTGGCTCACCCACAACTGTGGCCATCGTGAAGACGCTGGTGTCATCTGCTCAGGTGGGCCTTCAAGACCTTGGGCTCCCTCTCTTGGGCTGGAGTTTGCTCCAGAAGAAAGTCCTAATTACATTCTGATCTCCTCACTCAAAGCTTCTTCTATGTTTCCTATGTTTTTGAAGACTTGTTATCTGTCTGCTAAGAATCCATATGAATTCACTGCCTAGTGTTCCAGTGGTCACTTAGGACAGGGGACCAAATTCAAACAACAATCCAGACTTTATCCCCTTCCTGAGGCAGTGCAAGGAAGAGGCAGAAGAAAAAAGTTCTGGCTCCCCAGGGCTCCATTTCTCCCCTACTGAGTAGCACTTGGTGAGGGTATAGTGGACACAGCACAGACAGTGGGGCAGAGGAGGGATCCTCTCCTTGGGAGGAGGCTCATGGTAAGGAAAGGACATGTGTTGGGGTAGGGAATTCTCACTTGAGGCCCCAGTAAGAAGCATTTGGATTGGAGGCATATGGGCTAGGAGTGCAAATGGGTATCTGTGCAGGTGTGACCTGGATCTTGGTCAGTTTCAGCTCCTTCCAAAGAACTGCAGTGCATTGCCTGTCTAACAAGCCTGGTGTCGGGAGGGCAGCCCCCATGAGATCTGCCAGGCAAATCCTTGTCATTACCTGTGGTTTGGAATGGAAGATCACACAGGGGATTTTTGCTGGAGTGGTATCCTGAGACTTGCTGACTTGGTGAATTGCTAAACCTGCAAGGGAAAGGGTTGGTTTTGGTTCAACTTGGACATCACATCCAGACAGAGTTAATCTCCTTGGAGCTGGAAATGGTGGCCAGAATCTGCCTGGACCCCTTATAAGGAAAATCTTTGAGTCCATCCAAAGCACTGGCATTCAGCAGGTCTGGGTGAAACTCCTGGGTCTTGCTTGAAGCCTCTGGCCACTCCCTACCTCATTCAGTGTGGAAGGTTCCCTTATCTACCAGTTGTCAAATGATCTTTAAAGAGGATCTATTATTAGAGATGCTTTTGTTTGCACATGGCAGAAACTCAACTCAAACACTCTTAAGCTAGAAAGGAATTCATTGGCTCAGGTATCCAGAATGTTTAGTGGTGGATCTGGAGCTTCAGGTACAGCTGGTTCCAGAAGTTCCAAGTCTTTTTTCCCCATGCTTTGCTTACATCTACTCTTTTATCTGTGTGGGCTTCACTATCAACTTGCTTTTTGCATATGGCGGAAAGACAGCAGTGGGCAGCCCCAAGTCTATATCCCACCAGGAGAAGGACTCAGTCTGTCCCAGTACCTCTGGCTGACAAGGCCTGGGAGGACTGTGATTGACCCGCTTGTAAACAGGTGCTTTCTTACAAACCATCTCTATTAGTTCTGACAGCTCAGCCAGAGTTCTATACCCATCTTTGTGTTCCCTTGGGGCTATGGGAAGGATGGGGGCATTAGGCTCTACTTGAACCTTGTAGGATGCTACATTTTAAAATAGGAATTACTGTTTCTATTAGAATAAAAAACAGGCAGGATGTTTGTGACAGAGATAGCAGTCCCTCAGTTGAACCCTTCCTTTCCTTTGATACTCTCTGCTCTTTGCTGGTTGACGTTAGCCCTCTATCCTGAGATGGAAACTTCCCTCTCCCTGGCTGTTGTCCATGTTCATTACCATCAGCCCTATCTAGTTCCAGGACTTTTTCATTATCCCCAACTGAAAGCTCTTACCCCTTAACCATTAATAATCCATTCCTCTTTCCTTCAGCCCCTGGCAACCACTAATCTGCTTTCTGTCTCTGTATACAGATTTTACTAAGAACTCTAGTCATTTTCTATGAATGGAATCATAGCCTTTTCTGTCTGGCTTCATTCACTTAACATAATGTTTTCAAGGTTCATTCGTGTTTTAGCATGTGTCAGAACTCCATTACTTTTAATTGCCAACTAACATTCCATTGTATGGCTATGCCATCTTTTGTCTATCCATTTATCAGCTTATGGACATTTGGGTTGCTTCCATCTTTTGGCTGTTGTGAATAAGGCTGCTATGTGCATTAGTGTACAATTTTTTGTTTGCACTTGTGTTTCCAATTTTAGGAGATATATACCTAGGAGTGGGATTGCTGGGTAATAGGGTAATTATGTTTAATTTATTGTGGAAACACTGAACAGTTGCCACAGCCACTGCACCAATTTGCATTCCCCCCAGCAATGCCTGAGAATTCTGATTCCTCCATATCCTCACCAAAACTTTTTATGATGTCTTTTTCATCATGGCCATCCTAGTGGGTGTAAGGTGGTATTTCATGGTGTTTTGATTTGCGTTTGCCTGATGACTAATGATGTTGAGCATCTTTTCATGTGTTGGTGGGCCCTTTGTATATATTCTTGGGAGAACAGGGGCTTCATTTTATAGATACTAAGCTGAAGGCCAGAGGAACCAGACTAATGTCAGTATCTTAGCCCAGCTCCCAGGCTCACAGGACAGGGTTCAGGTACACAGACGGATCAGGATGCCTGGCCCAGTGTTGTGTCTAGCATGTAATATTCCTTCATGGAGGACTAACTCTGCCATTTTTCCTCCATTCTCAGGCATAGGCACCTCTAGATATGCACAACTAAGTGTCCTCATAGTTGCTTCTGCCCACTGTCCCTGTAGCTCATGGTGTTCAGTGGGTCAATGTTTTGTTTCGGATTGAAGGCAAGCTGTGGGTTTGAAAGTGACTCAGGAACAAGCCTTGGGCCTGATGGAGTGGTCCCTGTGAGCAGAGTGAGTCAGCCAGAGGTAGAGAGGTGGAATCTCCCAAGAACCAGGTCCTAGGCTTCACCTTGCCAGGAAGCTGGGAGCTGGTCTCGGTTGCATCCTGCTGCAGAGGCGCTTGAGCCCAGTGGTCCATGCACATCCATGATGATGGCTCTTGCACTTTAACCTCTGAATCTGAAGGCCTGGCTCAGCACTTGAATTGCTGGGCACTGGGATGACTCCATCGGGGAACATGCACAGCTCGGTCCACACCCAAGGGTTCTAGAAAACAACACTTAAGGATAACATGACGAAGAACAGGCTTCCGTCAATGTCTATGCTGCTGGAGAACATTAACTGGAGACCCAGAAACCTTGGCCTTCTGGAAGAATTCTGAACTTCACTCTGACCTCAGGTGCTCTTCCTTTAGGAGATACAGGAGAGAGTTAATTTACCTGTCTTTTCTAGAATCCAATTCTGGTTTGGCTCTGAGGCTGGTGAATGGAGGTGACTAGTGTCAGGGCTGGGTGGAGGTCCTGTACCAAGGTTCCTGGGGCACTGTGTGTGATGACAGCTGGGACACCAATGACGCCAATGTGGTCTGCAGGCAGCTGGGCTGTGGCTGGGCCATGGCAGCCCCAGGAAATGCCTGGTTTGATCAGGGCTCAGGACCCATTATCCTGGATGATGTGTGCTGCTCAGGGAATGAGTCCTGACTGTGGAGCTGCCCCCACAATGGCTGGCTCTCCCACAGCTGTCAGCATAGTGAAGACACTGTGTCATCTGTTCAGATGGGCCTCCAAGACCTTGGGCCTCTATTTTAGTGTGTGGTTTTCTCCATGACAAGGCTTCTCTTTGCACTGGCCTCCTCCCAGCCTGAGCTTCTCTTCAAGATGGCCCGTTTCTCTGATACCTCAACAGGGCAATAACCTCAGCAAATGTTGTTGGTGTCTTTGAATTTTATGGGTAGGCACTAGCTTCTTTCTTATGTAGGTTCCTATAGCAAACAAGGGTTGAATCTACTTTCAGGCTGTAAGAATGAATTCTTCCAATATCTTTTTTTGAGACTAACCATTAAGGTTTATATCTACTATTCCACTCTCCTGGATGACTCTTGGGGAGCATTTCTAAGTGACAAGATTGGGACAGGCACTCAGCATTTCTCTCGCTCATCATCCTGGGCACTGGGACTGACTCATGTTTTCTTCTTTTCCTTGCAGCCACCCAAATAAATTCTAGTACGACAGGTGAGTCTGCTACACCCCAGCCCAGCAATATTTCTCTTGGGAATTCCACCCTCTCTTGTTTCTAGAAGTAGGAGGAGTAGGGTAGCCTCCCCCTGGGGGGTAATTTCTCTCTGAGGACTCTGACCTTTGTTAGGGTGACGAGCTGAGTTCGCACTGCCATCACTCTCATGTCCGGCTCACCGCGGAGGGCCCCTGTGGCCTCCTGCTATTGCCTGCTGATAGTGCTAAGTGCTGGCAGAGATGCTGCTGTGGAAGGAGGCTTTGGTCCTCCATCATTTCAGATGAAAATAACTGTCTAAATTAACCCATGGGAAATTAGGACCTTCATTTTAGAAACATAGCCAAGTAATACTTCTGCACGTATTTGTCAAATAAAGAATTCTTTCCCTTTGAGGGAGCCATCCCCAAAGTGTTTTTGTGCCACAATGAAAATATCCTGGGCCAAATATGTTGGGAGGTGCTACATACTCTAGACCTTGCTGGCCATGAGCAGTGTAAACTGGAATGGTCAAGGCTCTGAGAAGTCCTGTACTAAGGAAAATGATTTAACTTTGTCAGTCAAACAAATGACTATGGAATGGAAAAATTATCTAGTAAAATCCTAAACAGCTTCATTTTTATTCTAGATTGGTGGCATCCAACAACTACAACCACTGCAAGTAAGTATCACATTTTCTACCTGAACCATAGGTCATACATTTCTTATCCCCAAGCTTGGCTATCCATGAGCGAATGCTCTGCCCCACCCCAGCCTTCCTCAATCTGCACATAGCCCTGGCCTGTCCCACTACACCCTTCACCTCTTCATTTGAATCAATGAGATAAGTATTCTTAAAATAATAGACTTAAAGGCTTTTATTTTGGGGGTATCTCCAAAGCTTTAGGAGGAAGCAAGGAGATGAATAGTAAATGGATAATTTTACTACAAATTATGCTTTTCCATGTCATTTTTATTTCACTATATGGCTATGTTTCAATAGATTTTCATTGCTTTTAAAAAATAATAGGGCTACTTTTCTGTGTCATTAAATCTTTTCTCACAATCATTTTAAGTGCCTGTATTGTATTCTATTATACAGATATGCCATGAATTGTTTGATAGATCCTCAGATGCTAGATATTTGTTTGTATTTCTTCATTACTGTAAATGATTTTGTGATGAATAATATTTTTATAGACAATTTTTTTGCATACCTCACTAATTTTTCCTTTAGGACATAACTGGGTTTACTGGACCAAAGTCAACGTCATTGTAGTGCCTGGTACATAGAATGTACTTCATGCATATTAACTTTTACTGTGTTAGGTATTTTAAGATCTTGCTGTGTGTATGGTCAAACTACCATCAAGAATGGTTGTAAAATTATAGAATGATGTAAGAGACAAACTGATCTTCTTCCTCAGAGCTCACAGTATTATTTAATACACAACCAACTAGAAAATTACAGTTGTGACAACTGTTTCCAAGGAAAAGTTCAGTGTGCAAAGAGGAAGTATTAGTAGAGATCTTCCTTGATTGGGGAGTTAGGGGAAGTTCCTTATGGAAGTGACATTTAAGCTGGGAGTTAATAGAGGAGCAGGTTCATTTGCTGAAGTGTCTTCTAACCAGAAGGAATGCTTTGAAGGCCCTAGGGTGGGAAGGAGCTTGGCTCTTTGAAGGAGGGTGGGGTGGGGGCAAGGAGGGACTGCAGGAAATCTGTTGGGTGAGGCCAGATCATTCAGGGCCTTGTGAGTGGGTTAAGACTACTATCTTTATCCTAAAGGTAGGGAGGCTGCAGAAAGATTTTAATCTTGAGAATTAGCTAATTGGAAATATACTTGTAAAAGATCATGTTTATCTTTTCTGCCAAACTGCATTCCCTGAAGGCAGGGGCCATGTCTGCCTTTTTCATAATGTATCCTTATTATCTAGCATTGTGTCTGCCTTTCAAGAACTGTTTATTGAAAGAATAAATGAGTGAATGAATGAATGGATAAATTAATGAATAAATACATAATTACTGTTGGCATTTTGGCATACATTCCATACACTGTATACACACACACACACAGTATGGCATGCTTTATATCTCATTGTATAACCCATCATTTTCATTTAAGTGTATATAATACTTTTTTCATGACCTTAAAATTAACATTTTTATAGCATTGAAATTATTTGTATAGAAGAAGTTTTAATGACTACATGATTTTCCACTGTATAGATATACCATCATTTAGTTAAATGGTTACTAATTGTGGGGCAAAAACATTGTTTCCAATTATATTTTATAATGTTAAGTGACTATATACAATAGCATATTTTATAACCATTTATATTTAATGTTTAGAAATATGTAACTCGTATCCTTGTCTCTGAAAGTTTGACTTTATCCTTAATTATTTCCCAGTGTAGAAATAGAATGGGAGGGCAGGCCACATGATCTTCAGGAAGCACTGTCTTCCCACCAAATGAGAGAACGTATTTCTATCTCATAAGGGACTTGTACCTAGGATATATAACTGACTCTTGTGGTCAATGATAAAAAGTCAAATAAGCCAACTGAACAATGAGCAAAAGACCTGAAAGATATTTCTCTATGGAAGATTACAGATGGCAGAGAAGGCATTGGAAAGATGCTCAGTGTCATTAGCCGTCAGGGACATGCAAATGAAACACCCAGTAGGTGGGCTGTAGTCAAAAAGCCAGATAATAGCAAGTGTTGATGAGGATGTGGAGAAATTGGAAACCTTATGCACGGCTGCAGGGAATGTAAAATGGTACAGCCACTTTGAGAAGCAGTTTGGTGGCTCCTCAAAAGATTAGACCTGGAGTCACCATATGACCCACCACTTGTATTCCTAGGCATATACCCAGGAGAAATGAAAACATATGTCCACACAGAAACTTGTATGTGAATGTTCAGGACAGCTTTATTCATAGTAGCCAAATGTGAACGCGATGCAAATCTCCATCATGGTGAATCGAGAAACAAATATGATACGTCCATGCAGTAGAGTATTATTTGGCAATAAAAATGAATTTAATAGTGGCCGGGCACAGTGGCTCACACCTGTAATCCCAGCACTTTGGGAGGCCAAAATGGGTGGATCAGCTGAGGTCAGGGCTTCGAGACCAGCCTGGCCAACATGGTGAAACCCTGTCTCTAATAAAAATACAAAAATTAGCTGGGTGTGGTGGTGGGCGGCTGTAATCCCCGCTACTTGGGAAGCTGGGGCAGGAGAATCGCTTGAACCTGGGAAGTGGAGGTTGCAGTAAGCTGAGATTGTGCCATTGCACTCCAGCCTGGGTGACAAGAGTGAAACTCCATCTCAAAAAGAAAAAAATAATAATTTAATATTGATTTATGCTACAACATGATGAACTTTGAAAACACATTAAGTCAGTCAAAAAAGACTACCATATTGTACAATTTGTTTTATATGAAATGTCAACAATAGGCAAATCTACAGAGACAAAAGTAGCTCACGCTTGTAATCCCAGCACTTTGGGAGGCTGAGGCGGGCGGATCACAAGGTCAGGAGATTGAGACCACGGTGAAACCCCGTCTCTACTAAAAATACAAAAAATTTGCCAGGCGTGGTGGCGGGCGCCTGTAGTCCCAGCTACTCACATAGGCTGAGGCAGGAGAATGGTGTGAAGTGAGCCGACCATGATCCAGCCTGGGACCAAGATCCCATCTCAAAAAAAAAAAAAAAAAAAAAAAAATAATTTGTAGGTGCCGTAATGAGAGTTTGAGAAAGAAGTGGAGTGTTGTAATGGGTGATAAAAAATAATCTAAAATCGACTGTGGTGATTTCAGAGCTCTGAGTATGCTAAAAACCATGGACTTATCCCCTTAGAAAAAGTAAATAAAGAGTTATAAAAAAGAAAAAAAAAGAAAACGTTTTCATTTCTATCACTCAGTGTGCACATGTTTTTAAAAAGTTTTTATTACTATAAACCAACAAAATGTCTGACGGTTTAGTATTTATCCCTTTCTGATAAATAACAATAGCTAATATTGCTGGGTGCTTATGTGCCTGGCACTCTCTAAGAGTTTATATAGACATAGAAACATATCTCATGTTTATGTATAAATGTTCATATATACATATCTTATTTAATCCCCGTAAGAGTCTGATGAAGCAGATGCCATTACCACTCTCATTTTTCTGATGAGGAAACGGAGGCAGAGAGGTTAAGTAACTGGCTCCAGATCATGGAGCTGATAGAGGCAGAGCCAAGATGCAAACCCAGGCTTCTTGTTGCAGAAACCCTGCTCCTAACCCAACGCTGTGCTACTTGTGAATTGGCAGAGTCCTGTGCTCATGGAAGACGCTAGGGAACACACTGGGTTATGGAGTGCTCTCCACGGGTCAGCGCTGTGTTCAGCCAGGACTATCCCACATCCCTGTCTGTAGCTGATTGAACAATGATAGCAGTCACTTTGTTGCTTTCTTGGCATTTTTGCTAGAGGTGACACAAGCTCCCTCTGAAGCTTGGATCACCTCCTCCCAGAGGGTTGCTGTCCAGGCCCAACAGGGAAAGCAGGGACTCGAATGAAAGCTTCTAATGTTGGGCCACCCAGAACCAGGCCCAAGAGAGGGGACTTGTTTACAGGGAAAGTTAAGTCATGTTATAAAGTGCAGAAGATGAAACTGGATGATACTTACGCAGATGATTGCTTGTCATAAAATACCTGAAGATCTGGTACAAAGGAGATATCCCCTCTCTCCTCTCTAGGACCCTCTTCAAATTGTGGTGGCTTCTTATTCAGTGCCAGTGGGACATTCTCCAGCCCATCCTACCCTGCATACTACCCCAACAATGCTAAGTGTGTTTGGGAAATAGAAGTGAATTCTGGTTATCGCATAAACCTGGGCTTCAGTAATCTGCAGTAAGTAATGCCTGGTCATCTGGTGACGGGAGAGTCCCTCTGCAGCACATCCACTGGTTTAGACTGTGTCCTGGGCTGGGATGCTTTTCACTCTCGTGTGCCATGGACAAGCTTTTGGTGGCTTTGATTCCTACCATAAAGCATCAGGGAACACTGATGTCCTTTGACTTAATTGAGGAAGAGCTAGAAGAAAAACCTGTATTCAATGGCATCACTCGTAAAGTGGAAACTATTTATAAAATGGAGGGGCAATAGGAATTTCAATGTTGACTTGAATACATTTTCTCCATACAGGTTGGAGGCACACCATAACTGCAGTTTTGATTATGTTGAAATCTTTGATGGATCATTGAATAGCAGTCTCCTGCTGGGGAAAATCTGTAATGATACCAGGCAAATATTTACATCTTCTTACAACCGAATGACCATTCACTTTCGAAGTGACGTCAGCTTCCAAAACACCGGCTTCTTGGCTTGGTATAACTCCTTCCCAAGCGGTAAGTGCACACTAGACCATGCCTACGAGGCTTGGTGGATTTACCCAGCTGCCTCTTTGGGGGCACCATGGTTCCCCAAGGAAATCAAAGAAGGGCCTCAGTGATGCATTGCCCATTCTCCTTCTCTTGGCACAGACTGTGTGAGCCTCAAGGAGGGGCAGGCCCTTGGGAAGGCAGCAAAGGGTGCAGACTGGGGGTCACACCTTGCCTTGGGTCTGCTACCAACTCTCCGGGGACCTGGTGACTCGCCTTGCAGAGCCACCCCTCTCCATCTGGAGGTGAGGGGATCTGAGCCTGGCAATCTCTAGAGCCCCTTTTAGCTCTGCATGGAGCGGTCCAATACCTCCACCCCAGCTTTTCCACATTTCTATTTGGTGACTTTGGAGGTGGGGAAAGGCCTGTGGGATGCTTGGCCTTTGAGGTTTGCTGTGGGACATTTGTTGTGGGACATTTGTTGTGGGACATGGCCATGATCTCTCAGTTAATGTGTCTTTCAGATGCCGCCTTGAGGTTGGTCAATTTAAATTCATCCTATGGTCTATGTGCTGGGCGTGTAGAAATTTACCATGGTGGCACCTGGGGGACAGTTTGTGATGACTCCTGGACCATTCAGGAAGCTGAGGTGGTCTGCAGACAGCTAGGGTGTGGACGTGCAGTTTCAGCCCTTGGAAATGCCTACTTTGGCTCTGGCTCTGGCCCCATCACCCTGGACGATGTAGAATGCTCAGGGACGGAATCCACTCTCTGGCAGTGCCGGAACCGAGGCTGGTTCTCCCACAACTGTCAACACCATGAAGATGCTGGTGTCATCTGCTCAGGTATGGCCCAATGCCATGGAAGGCCCATTTCACTTGTAACCTGCTATAAAGGGAGAGCTTAAGGCCAGTGGCTGATGGTGTCTGTGGCCCAGGCAGGAGCTGGTCATTGTGTCCTCGTGGCCTGCGCACTCCAGAAGAGCATGCAGGGGGCTGCTTTATCTTTGGCCAGTTTCTGGACCCAGGGCCATTATGCTGAATACGCATCTGACTAAAGGACCTCCAGCAATGATTTAACTTCTTTATGCTTCGGTTTCCTTGACTGTTGAGTCAGGGTGGCTGTGATAGTACTTGCTACTGGTGACAGTTGGGATGATTTTAGAACAATCATGGTCAAGGAGAGGGTGATGGGTGTTATGACCTCAGCTGTAATCCTGATGACCACAAGTATGACGGGACTTAGGGAGCATCTGGGGAAGCTAGGAAGGCTTCTCAACAGCAATTGCTGGGTGGACCTGGGGGCCCTCGGCGAGGGGGGTCAGGTTATGAGTCATGTAAGTGTATCTCTGCCGCATTCTGGCCCCTCCTCCGAGCCACACGTCTGTGACCTATGCTTTTCTTCTATTTCCTTTCAGGAAACCAGCTATCGACACCTGGTAAGTCCCCCCAATTTCCATTCCACTTCCCTGGTCTCCAGGTCTCTCCATTGCTGCTGCCTAGACTGTGCAGGGCATGCTGCTCACTCTCCAAGGAGTTCATCTGTGGTGCCATCCTCTACAGCCCCTGTCCCCTCCCCTGCTGGCCATCAGGATGGTGTGCCCCTCTCTGCGCTTCAGTGGCCTGACCCACCTAAGATTAGGATCTCCAGTCAGTCCCAAGGCGAGGCCGCCACCTGTCAGATTTGACTGTCTTCACAGACACCAGACCCTGACCAGTGTTGGCCAAATGGGGCCCACTGCATCGCTGAGCTCCTCCCTGCCTTCCCCTGAGCTGCTCTGAGTGTTCCCAGCATGGCCCTGGCACCTCTCCAACCACCCCACCCCTGCCCCCTGCTTGCTTTGTCATCCCCTCCTGGCCTCCCACAGCAGCAGCTTCAGGCCTGTCGCCTCCCATCCATTCTCCACTGTGCAGCCCCTTCAAGTGATTCCTCAGGGTCTTCTGGTGATGACCCCCCTCCTCAGCACAGCATGACTGCCAGGGCTTCTCATGATCTGCTCCCTATGCTTGGTGCCCTCTCCCCATCCTCTGCCTGCTCCATCTACACAGAGGTTCCCAAATCTCTTCCACCCGGGTGCAGTTGCACCTGCTGTTCCTCTGCCTGGGACACCCCATTTCTACCTCTTTGCCTGCCCCCTAATTACCGCCCTTTTTTCACCACTCTATCTGGGGCAGGGGCCAGACTTCCGGGCTCCTCTCCTTCCCCACGCTTTGGTCAATCTCAGCCTCTTCCCACTCTGCTGGGATTCGCTCTCCTCCAGACCTCCCCAAGGGCAAGGCCTGTGTCCAGCTCCTCCCTGTGGACTCGGGCTTGGCACAGCATCTGCACAGCTCACGAGCAGTTGACAACTGTGTCAGGGATGCCAGAAAACTGATCCTCATCTTTTCTTTTTGTCAACAGCTCCTTTTCCCAAAATCACCCGTCCGAACAGTAAGTTCTGAGCTCCCTGACAAGTCTGTGACAGAGTGGCCTGGAAATTCCCCTTCCCATTTCCTCAGTGACAACGGGGCTGGGGAGGAGATGGCTTCCCCCAAAGTGGTCTCCCTGCAAGAGTGCCCCGCCAGCCCTCAGTGGACGGTCCACATCTAGGCCACCTCTTGCTCTTACTTGGTTTCTGTCTTGGGAATTATTTTTTAAAAATTCAAAGTAATTTAAATTTAAAATAGTCCCCAGGTGACTGTGCAGTGTGGTCTGGGGGTCACCGACATTCCCACTTTTTGTCCTGACAGCAAATTATTCCTGCGGAGGCTTCCTATCCCAACCATCAGGGCACTTTTCCAGCCCATTCTATCCCGGGAACTATCCAAACAATGCCAAGTGTGTGTGGGACATTGAGGTGCAAGAAAACTACCGTGTGACTGTGATCTTCAGAGATGTCCAGTAAGTGTGCGCCAAGAAGAATGCCTTAGGGCCTCACAGACCTTTCAAGAGGGAATAAATGGTACTTAGAACGTCAGGAGAGATGTTTGCTGGGAGCCATTTTTGACCTAGCCCAGAGGCATCCCGTGGAGAGTTGGGGAGGGGGCACAAGAGCCTTGGAGTGGACAAAAGCTCTGGTTTCAAGTCCTAGGTCTGCCACCAATTTGCTGTGTGACCACAGGAAGTCACTCAGCTTTCCTGAGCCTCAGTCAAAGGAGGGGAATAAAATACCTGCTTTCCTCACCTTATTGGTTACTGGGAAGGTCATGAGAAAGACAGAGGAGAGAGAGGGAGAGAGATGTGAAAATATTTACAAAATGTTGTCCAATGGAAAAGATGGTTGTTAAGCAGTAATGACAGACTTAGGGGCAATAATAGCACAAATAATCCTATTAACAACCACACTGGCCAGGTAAGGTGCCTCAGGCTTGTAATCCCAACACTTTGGGAGGCCGAGGCAGGAGGATCACCTGAACCCAGGAGTTCAAGACCAGCCTGAGCAACATAGGGAGACCCCCATCTCTACAAAAAAGTACAAAAATTAGCTAGGCGTGGTGGCCTGCACCTGTAGTCCCAGCTACTCGGGAGGCTGAGGTGGGAGAATCGCCAGAGCCTTGGGAGTTGAAGGTTGTGGTGAACTATGATAGCGCCAGTGCACTCCAGCTTGTGGAATAAAACGAGACCCTGTCTCAGGAAAACAAAACAAAACAAAAAGAACAATTGTATCTGTTTTGTGGAGCCCTTTTTCTCCACCCTCTCCTTTCTTCATGTGAGTTCACCAGGGGTCGGGCAGAGATGGAGGAATTGCTGCTGCAGAGGGTAGGGTATCTTCTCTGCATCCAATCATAAGTAGAAATCATTGTTTTAAGCAGAGGGGACATTACTAAAAGCACTTTTCTTTCTTTCTTTCTTTCTTTCTTTCTTTTTTTTTCTCCTTCTTCCTTCCTCTTTTCCTTCTTTCCTTCCTTCTTTTCTTTCTCTTTTTTTTTTTTTTTTGTAGGCTGGTCTTCAACTCCTGACCTCAGGTGATCCTCCCACCTCGGCCTCCCAAAGTGCTGGGATTACAGGTGTGAGCCACCATGCCTGATGTCAAAAGCACATTAATATATGATTTATCCAAGGAGGCAGGTGGCCCAGCTGACTGTGAAGAGGCACCAGTGTTTTCTAGTGTCCTGAACAAGGGGCTACACTAATTTCTTCTCTAACAGCCACTGTTGAACAAAATAGTTTTCCCTTTTGAATTCTGTTTACAGTGGGCTTTGGAGTCTCTGCTTTAGTAATTCATTTGGGATTTTGCAAAAGATACATAATTTTATTCTCTTTGTCATTACAATACAAAGATTGCACTTAAAGCTGATGCAGTCCTATGGGAAAAGGTTGACCATGACTGGTTCTTTAACCAGCATCTTGATAGCAATGACCATCACCATTTGTGACATTTTACAAAGCCCTTTTCTGTATGTTGTTTTATTTGAGCTTCACCATAGCCCTCTTCAGTGTGCATGGATCAGATTACTTTGCCTTTGTAGATAGGAAAAGCTTTAGAGAGATTATTTGACTTGCCCAATATTTATTTATTCAATTATTTATTTCTCTCACTATGAATTCATGCATATTGATTTTATTCTGTGGGGGCACTAGGGACTTTTCGATGGAAGAAAAATGGTCTAAATCAGGATGTGAGCCCTTCCCTTCCTGATGTAAAGGGCTGACAGGTGAGGGGCTATAGATTTCACGTGTGACCGCAGAGGGCAGGACTAAGACCCAGGCATGGAGGTTGAGGGAAGATGAGACTCTCTTGATTTAAGGAGACTTATGACTTTCTTTTTTTTTTCAATTTTTATTTTTCTTTTTATTTTTTTGAGACAGGGCCTCACTCTATCGCCCAAACGGGAGTGCAGTGGCACAATCTCGGCTCACTGCAACCTCTGCCTCCTTGGTTCAAGTGATTTTCCTGCCTCAGCCTCCTGAGTAGACTCCCTCACCCTACAGGCTTGTGCCACCACGCCCGGCTAATTTTTGTATTTTTAGTAGAGACGGGGTTTCACCACGTTGGCCAGGCTGGTCTCGAACTTATGACCTCAGATGATCCACCTGCCTTGGCCTCCCAAAGTGCTGGGATTATAAGTGTGAGTTACTGCGCCCAGCCAAGGAGACCTATGACTTTCATTGATGAACTTTGTCAGAGTTTCTGGCACAGAGTTGTGACCCCACCCTGAGATCTGACCCCGTGCGTCAAATTCTGGGAGGAAATGAAGCCAAATGGTGTGTCCTCTCTCTGCAGGCTTGAAGGTGGCTGCAACTATGATTATATTGAAGTTTTCGATGGCCCCTACCACAGTTCCCCTCTCATTGCTCGAGTTTGTGATGGGGCCAGAGGCTCCTTCACTTCTTCCTCCAACTTCATGTCTGTTCGCTTCATCAGTGACCACAGCATCACGAGGAAAGGGTTCCGGGCTGAGTACTACTCCAGTCCTTCCAATGACAGCACCAGTAAGTCCCCTTGTGGAAATGCTCTGTTGGAACTGGGGACATCCTGAGAGCATCTGTGGCTCAACTGTCCTGTGGTTGTGAAATAAGAAATGAAGAAACCCTTTCAGGTCACCAGGGCTTGATTTTCAGCTGAAAGGGGCCAGGAGCAGTGGGCCTCGGGACTCTGGCTGCCCAGAAATAAAGTCAGGGCTAGAACTGGCTGACGGGTGATGATTGGTCTTACTGTGGTCAGCAGAGACTAAGTAGAGGGTCCCAGATGATGCTCTTAGTGGAGAGTGATGAGTCAGTGCCAAAGGCAGAAGTGACCTCTTGGCTTGAAACCTCGTGACCTTCTCAGAGTGTGGGACACTGTGGCCATGGCCTGAGACCTAACACATTTGGTTTCTATCTGAAGATGGACTGAGCTGGGTGGCTGGAAGTGGCTGAGTTAAGGTCACTCAGTCACTTCCAGCAGAGTCTGTATGGCCATGATTTGAGTTGCTGTATGGACTGATGTGTAGATTGGCCAAGGGCCAGGCAAGGTGACATCCAGGGTCTCTTATGCAGTCAGGATGAAAGATTGACTTGCTTCATGGCTAAAAGACCTTGTTTCATGATATTCCCACAATTTGACCATACAGTTACTTTATAGATAAATGGTAACTTGGCCAAACATTCCACTTATTTAAAAATCCTGCCTCCAATTCTCCATCAGAGAAATCCTGAGTCCACGTGCTCTCCTTGGGCTTTCATAAGGGTGGGGCTGACTTGACCCTAGGGTCCTTGGGGGATTGCAGTGAGGTCTATGCCCACATCCTAAGTGCCGACCCTCCCTGTCAGCCACCCTGGTCTGTGCACTTTTTAAGTGGAAGAGCCTCTGGCCCTGTAGGACTTGTGGAGTCCGGGGCGGTGGCTGAGTACCTTATCTGTCCTTGTCATTCAGACCTGCTCTGTCTGCCAAATCACATGCGAGCCAGCGTGAGCAGGAGCTACCTCCAATCCTTGGGCTTTTCTGCCAGTGACCTTGTCATTTCCACCTGGAACGGATACTACGAGTGTCGGCCCCAGATAACGCCGAGCCTGGTGATATTCACAATTCCCTACTCAGGCTGTGGCACCTTCAAGCAGGTAAGCCCGGGGCTTCCCATTCCATTTCCCAGTGCACAGGCTTTCTTATAGTGGTATGTCCTGTGCTTCTTGAATTCTGGGGATGAAGAAATTATGATTTTGGCATAATCAGGACATAATTGGAATAAAGGAAGATAAAAAACCTTTGGTGCTATGATATGGCGGCAGCCCACTTCCAAATAGGAGGAAGGAAGCTGAGCAGGCAGAGTATCTCCAGCGGTGTCCAGCAGAGAGGGTTTCTGGCAGGCCACCACTCCCATCAGCAGTAACAACAGCAGCTCCTGGAGCAGCTCCGGATTTTGCAGGGCTCGAAGCTTATACAGTTAGGGTCGGGGGTGAGGGGCAGGTGTTGAGATGGGCAGGGGCCTCATTAAGTCAAAGAATGCAATATCTATGAACTTTTATAAACTTCGCAAAAATGTATGGCTGTGCAAACACATTGCTAGGCCTTGGAGGAGGCCTGCACATTGCACTAGGCGGGGAAGAGGGGGCCCAAAAGCTTCAGCTTCATTAGCTCCACAGTCAATTGGCCTCTGCAGCTACCATTTGTTGAGCTATCACCATCTAAGATGGCCCCCTGCATCCAATTTGGGGTGAAAGTGAAGCCAAAATGGTGTGTCCCTTCTCTACAGGCTTGAAGGTGGCTGCAACTATGATTATACTGAAGTTTTCAACAGCCCCTACCACAGACTTCTGTGATTTGTCTGGGACTTGGCAGATTTTAGCATAGAAAATCCCACGTTCCAGGAAACCCCTCACTCCCAGGCAAATGAGGATGGTTAGTCACCTTACAAGTGGCAGATGCTGTGATTAGTCCTTGTCATACTCCCCCAGTGAAGGCCTGGCCTTAACTGTGTTGGGTTCTGGCTTGCTGTGTTTGGTCAGTGGAAGTCAGTCCATTGAAGGTGACCATTGTTCCTATGCCCAATGTGCAGCCTGGAGACTGCCTGAGCGGCCCCGCTGAGGATCCTTCACACCCATTCACAGCCATTCACACCCGGTCACACCTGATCACACTCATTCACACCCATTCACACCCATTTGGAGCAGCCAGACAGCTCTGTCAGCCCCGTTTCTTCTGACTTGGCTGATCATGCACAGCACATGCCACATTCTTATTCCTCCACTCATTTATTTATTTTTATTTTATTTTAATTTTTTAATGACAGGTTCTCATTCTGTTGCCCAGGCTGGATGCCCAGGCAGGGGTGCATCATAGCTCACAGCAGACTTGAACTCCTGGGCTTAAGTGATCTTCCAGCCTCAGCCTCCAGAGTAGCTGGGACTATAGGCATGCACCACCACACTCAGCTAATTAAAAAAAATTTTTCTGTAGAGGTGGGATCTTGCTATGTGTCCCAGGCTGATCTCGAACTCCTGAGCTCAAGTGATCCTCCTGCCTTGGCCTCCCAAATGCTGGGATTACAGGCATGAACCACTGCTCCTGGCCTCCTCTATTTCTTTAAATAACCATATTGCCTATCACACTGAGTGCCTCAGGGGCAGGGCCAATGTTTTGTTCATCTTTGCAACCCCAGTGCCCCTGGTCCTGAGCCTAAGAGTTGATATAGTATTATTAACAGCTCATACAGATATCAGACACTGAACTAAGTGTGCTATATAACTTTTAAAATTCTCAGGACAACTTTATTCCCACTTCATTATGAGGCAATGGTGGCTTGCAGAAGGTAAGCCACTTGCCCAGGACCATATGGCCATGAGCTGCGAGTCTAGGACACAGAAGTAGGGCTGTGCCATCCATGGCTGGAGCTTCCCACAGCTCCACCAGGCTGGCCTGTGATAGTGAATTTTAATCTAAAATTAGAACTGCTTCTTCTGACCAAGAAGTAAATCTGCACTCCACGTTCATTATTTGGAGTGGATTCAGAATTTACCTCCATTGTAGGCACCATAGGCAAATGTGACGTCCATGCAAATGATCATGTTAATGTACAGGGTTCGATGGAAAGCACTTGAGAGCATCTTTGAAAGAGTAAGAAGGGTCATACTGTCACGCGCGTCCGTGTGAAAAGACCACCAAACAGGCTTTGTGTGAGCAATAAAGCTTTTTAAGCACCTGGGTGCAGGCGAGCTGAGTCCGAAAAGAGAGTCAGCAAAGGCAGATAGGGGTGGGGCCATTTTATAGGATTTGAGTAGGTAGTGGAAAATTACAGTCGAAGGGGGTTGTTCTCTGGCAGGCAGGGCGGAGGTCACAAGGTGGTCAGTAGGGGGGCTTCTGAGCCAGGAGAAGGAATTTCACAAGGTAACGTCATCAGTTAAGGCAGGAACCAGCCATTTTTACTTGTTTTGTGATTCTTCAGTTACTTCAGGCCATCTGGATGTATATGTGCAGGCTTGGGCTCAGAGGCCTGACAAAAGGGTTTATTGTGGTCATATGGTTTAAGTCATATGGTTTATTGTGACAACTGTTGGCACTGAAATATAAAGCAAAAAAACATTTTTTTAAGACAGTTTAAAGTCAGAAAATGTACGCTAAGAGCAGGTGGACAACGTGGACCCCTTCCTGTGGGTCTTCCCCAGACCTGGACCCAGAGTGTGAGCTCTGGCGCCCTGTGCTGGCTCATAGCCAAAGGATAGGCACGTGCCATGGTCATCTCTGAGTGGTTCTGGGAGGGGTGGAAGTCTTGTTGAGTCACGTCCCTCTCATTCACACCCAAATCAGCTATGGGATTCTCTTAGCAGGTGACATGTGCCTGACTCTGCTCTCTTGCCTGCCTCTCCTAGGCAGACAATGACACCATCGGCTATTCCAACTTCCTCACAGCAGCTGTCTCAGGTGGCATCATCAAGAGGAGGAAGGACCTCCGTATTCACGTCAGCTGCAGGATGCTTCAGAACACCTGGGTCAACACCATGTACATTGCTAATGACACCATCCAGATCGAGAAAGTCCAGTATGGCAATTTCGACGTGAACATTTCCTTTTATACTTCCTCCTCTTTCTTGTATCCTGTGACCAGCCACCCTTACTACGTGGACCTGAACCAGGACTTGTACGTTCAGGCTGAAATCCTCCATTCTGATGCTGCACTCACCTTGTTTGTGGACACCTGCGTGGCATCACCATACTCCAATGACTTCACGTCTTTGACTTATGATCTAATCCGGAGTGGGTAAGGACTGTCTTTATGTGATGGCCTTAAACCTTTACTTGATAACTCAAACATGAGTAGCCCCAAAGGCTTGAAGAATGCAAATTTTGATGAACTGCAGTTCCCAGTATTTCAAGCTTAACTAGATCCCTTTCTACATGTAGTAACGTCCTGTAGCTTTTACCTTTGAGGTGCTTTTACTCTGTGTTCTGTATCACAGCCCTGATTTCTCTTCAGGTAGGATGACCATGTATCATCTCCAGTTAACATCTGGGGAGATGGGTGTGTGGAGAATAGAACAGCTCAGCAGTGTTCACTCAGCAGGTTAGCTGTAAACCGGGATTAGACTCTAGGTGACTGAACTCCAGCCATACGGTTAAAAAGACCTGCGTATAGTGGGAAAAGCATTGATTTGGAGCAGACCAAGGTTGAAATGCCAGCCCTTCCACGTGCCAGTTGCATGATTCTGGGCCAGTGAAAGCAGCTCTATGGACCAGTTGCTCGCCTGTCAAGTGGGGATAATGACACGCACATCGTAAGGCTGTTGGGAGGATGGGATGAGAGAGATTGGATGTGGCACTGAGCACAGAGAGTGTGTGGCAGGTGGTCCACCAGGAATGTGCACTGAAGATGGCAGGAGTCCTGCTGCCCTCCTTCAGCCTGGGAATAGAAGCTCTGGGAGTCCACGGGTTCCAGTCAAGCTCAGGAGGTACAGAGGTCAGGCCAGAGATGTCAGGCTGGGGCCAGAGGGTGTGCAGGCTGGGCTGCTCTACCATAGCCCAGCTTCCCTGGATGACTGCATGTGGGTGAAGTGGGGTTTGACTCTTCTGCACTCATGATGACACCGTGATGTGCAACTCCAGCCCCCTCTGAAGTCTCTGTTGATGGGTGTGTACCACACTTCTTGGCTTACAATATAGACCTGGACACTTCAGTAGCCATTGCCTTCCAAGAGAAGTTATACCAATAGGGTAAAGGGTTCTACTAGGAATTAGAGGTGGGCAGATTCAATTCGACACCCTCTTGATATGCTAAACATAGCACCTCTTTCCAGGCACAGTGTGCACATATGTCAATTCAGTAAGCAGGTGTTGAGGCTCACCTTGTTCACAGTCTCTGCAGTTAGTTCAATTCACAGCAGCCCCCTTGGTGGCTGAGAGGAGGGGAGAAAGCTTAACCAGATTCCCTTTGTACAAATAGTCATAAGGTGACTTTTGAATTTGTGTGAATTGATTGACATTAATGAAAACGAGTGGGTGACCTTAGTTCTTCCTTGCCAAAGGATTCTTTCTGGTTAAATCCTGCCATTTCTATATGACAATGCAATTTGCTGGGAAGACGGGGATGTGTGTGCAGGGGTAGATGTATCCTGGCTATACCTGGAGCACAGGGACTTATTGGCTACACCTGGCCATCAACCAGATCATCCACCTGGATGTCCATTAGAATGACCTGGGGCTCCAAACACACCCTGCCCAGGCCCCACCCATAAATTCTCAATTTGGCCTGGTGGTGCTTGGGTATGTTACATTTACAAAATCTTGAGTGATTCTGAGGTGGAGTCTTGGCTGCGGCTTCGCTGTGGCATTCTGGTCTGCGTGGAGCCCTGAATGGCGGGGTTTTATGGCAAATGCAATGACTGCCTGGGGGCTTCTGAGTGACCCTGAACTTTTTCCGAAGTGTCCCACCTCTGAACAAGCCTCTGGCTATTTTTGCTTCCTCCTTTGCCACTAAGGGAGCTACCGTGAAAAGAAAAGAAAGAAAAAGAAAACTTGGTATTTGAGAGAATTTGGGTTGCCTATTGAGGAAGGAAGGAGGCTCTAGAAGACAGAAGGAGGGGAGCAGATCCTGGCCGTGTTCCCAGGCTGAGCCAGACTGCCCTGGAGACCACATCCACCACCCATGAGAAATGCCCATCCTAGGCCAGTGGGCCAGCTTTCCTGGCCCTTCTCTTTGCCATGCCCTTCAAAATCCCACCAATCTATAATAACTGAGTTAGTGTGAGCTGCTTCTTCTATATCTTAGGAAAATTCCTGTAAGCATATCCTTAGGTTATTTTCCTTCTGACCCCTGCTGAGAGGAGGTGCCCAAGGGAATGAGGAGGGGGTTGATATCGGTGTAGGGGCTCCTGGAGGGTTCACAGGCCAATGTGGAAAGTACAGCTGCATGGGGCTCAAGGCAGGCTGAGGAGGGTCAGTAGAGAGAGGCCCTGGGAAAGGGAGGGCCAGGGCACTGTACTCAGAGTGCAGCCGAATGAGACCTTGCCTGGCCCTGACACCAGGAGAGAGAAGGGAAGGTCATTTACTTTTCTGCCCTGTCTCTGGGTCCCGCTCCTGGGCTCCAAACTCCAGCTACTTCCCTGACTCATCTGGTTTACCTGGGTGCATGGAGCATGTGGTCATTGTGGGATTAGGCCTCAACCCAGTGTGCAGTATGGGGCCTGCTTGTCTATTGGGAAAGCCCTCGCAGGCTTTGCTGCCTAAACATGGCGGTGAGGTGCCGGAGCTGCCAGGATTTGTCTGCAGGCCCCACAGTGAGTGTCTGATCCACACGTTCTGACAGAAGGAAGGTGAGGTGGGCAGGAGGCAGGGGCAGTGAGGACAGGCTGTGGAGCTCCTCGCCTGGTACAATTGAGTCATGAAGGAAGAATCGGGCCTTGGTGAGAGCTAAGGGGCTACTGTTCTCTTCCAGATGCGTGAGGGATGACACCTACGGACCCTATTCCCAGCCGTCTCCTCGCATTGCCCGCTTCCGGTTCAGGGCCTTCCACTTCCTGAACCGCTTCCCCTCCGTGTACCTGCATTGTAAAATGGTGGTGTGCAGAGCATATGACTCCTCTTCCCGCTGCTACCGAGGCTGTGTGGTGAGGTCCAAGAGGGATGTGGGCTCCTACCAGGAAAAGGTGGACGTCGTCCTGGGTCCCATCCAGCTGCAGACCCCCCACGCCGAGAAGAGGAGCCTCGGTAGGTGGTCGCTGTGAGACCCCACTGCCCACCAGGGCGCAGACCCCTGACTCTCGGGGACTTGGGATGTTCCTCTTGGTGTCATATTCCAACTCATATTGAGCCCTACATTGTGCTGCACCTGGTCATACAGAGTTGAATCAGACCTGGTTCCCGCCTCCCCCAAGGCTCATGGTCCTTGGAGGACCCGTTGCAGGGCGAGGTCAAGAGAGTTCTGACCTGGATGGCCCATAGACCTGATGTCCCAGAATCCGTGCTTCTCATCTGCAAAATGAAAATGTCAATACTTACTTCTTAGCACTGTTGAGAGGGTTACATAAAGGAATTTTGGTGAAACCGCCTCAGCCTGTTCCTGGTGCAAGTCATTGAGTGCCTGGTAAATGGTAGTTTTTGTTACTCCTGTTATTGTCACCCATGTTAACAACACCAATGATGACGGTATTCCTCACAATGATAATGACTATAACAGCAGACGTGTTGACATCAGGGTCTAGACAGGGCCATGGGGACGCCAGCTGTATGGATTTGTCCTGATCATTGGCAGGCTCTGCTCGGCACAAGCCATGTCACTTTTCTTCTCTAGAACAGGGAGTGCACCTGCTGCTGTGCGGCTGTGCGGCTGTGCTGTGCTGCTGTGCTGCTGTGTTGCTGTGCTGCTGTGCTGCTGTGATGCTGTGCTGCTGTGCGGCTGTGCGGCTGTGCGGCTGTGCTGTGTTGCTGTGCTGCTGTGCGGCTGTGCGGCTGTGCGGCTGTGCTGTGCTGCTTGTGTGTGTGTGGGTGTTGCTGTCTGTGTGTCTCGGTGTGTGTCTGTGGGGGGTGTGGTGTGGGTGCTGGTGTGTGGCTGTGACTGTGTGTGTGTGCTGTTTGCTGTGGGTGTGGGTGTGCTGTGTGCTGTGTGGGTGTGTGTCTGTGGTGTGCTTGTCTGTCTGTGGGCTGTGTGTGATCTGTCTCTGTCGGCTGTGCGTGTGTGTGTGGTTTGTCTGCCAATCTGCCTGTGCAGTTGTGTGATCTGTGTCTGCCTGTTGCGGCTGTCTTGCTGTGATCACTGTGTGTCTGTCTGTGTGATGCTCTGCTGCTGTGCTGCTGTGATGCTGTGCTGCTGTGCGGCTGTGATGCTCTGCTGCTGTGCTGCTGTGCGGCTGTGTTGCTGTGATGCTGTGCTGCTGTGTTGTGGGCATGGACGAGGGAATGAATGTTTGCAGAGTGATGCCCAGGATTTCTGGCCCAGTCTGGGGCCACGTCAACGGATGTGGTGGCCATGGTGTTGGAGGTGTGTGGGGCAGCAGTAGTTGTCACAAGCCCTCTCCTTGGTCAGGGCACTGCCCATGGGGCATCTTTGACAGCTCTCTCTCCTCTTGATTCCTATTCAGGCCGTCTTTATGTCCAGCTGATTCCAGACTCTTTCCTCGCTTGTTCATTCATTCAATGCATGTTTAATGAAGGACCGTTACGCACCAGGAGGCAGATAAAGTCTTGCAGGAAAAGATGCAATTCAGAATAAGTCTCATGAATGGTGCATGCAGTGGGGTCGGAGTGAGGAGCAAAGGACATCGGGGCAGGGCGAAGGCGCCTGCGGGCACAGGCTCACTTCCCTCCTCTCCCTCCTGTTCCCTGCAGCTGCTGTAGTAGCTCACGTCCTGGGGGCCTCTTACCTGAGACTCTTATAATCATTTCCCAGCTGGTCTAAAATGCCCAACTCTCTCCCCTCCCATCCATCTGGAGCCTCAGGCCAGATTCGTTCTCCCAAAGCCCAGTTCCCAGTTCCTGCTAAGAAAACTTCCCTGACTCCCCTTGGCTAACAAACGTGAAATCTCTCTAGTCTGACAGTCAGCTGCCCATTGGGGTCTGGCCTCAGTTTCCCATTCAGCACTTCCTTCTCCAAGTTTTTATTCCTTCCCACCAAACAGTTCTGATTGCTTTACCATGCCCAGGGGGCCACGGCCTTTACTTGTCTTCCTCTCCTCCTCTGCCAGGCTCTGTCCTGGTCCTCTCTCTGTTACTGTGGTCTCCTCTCCTTCCCAGACGTGTTGGTGGCTGATGTGGAGGAGATAGCCAGCTCCCAGGGGAGTTATCACAGCACTGCCATCTCTGCTGGGGTCTTCCTGGCTGTGGTCCTGGCTGTGGCAGCCTTCACCCTGGGGAGAAAGACACAGCACCAGTGGACGGCCTCTGAGCTCCAAGATGTGAAGCCCAGAGAAGGTGTTTAGATATTGGCTCTGCCAGCCCAGGCACCCGAGAGAGGATGGAAGAAACGAGGGTGCAGAGCTTGGCGCCCAGCAGCACCTGAACTCCGTTTACCTTGGCACAGGTGTATGGTGGGGTGGGTGGAGGTGGGGTGAAGAAAGATGGGGTGGGTAGAGGTGGGGTGAAGAAAGGTGGAGCGAGGTTTTCCCCAGATCAAAAGGCTCAGTACTGGGTCAAAATGTCAAAGGTAAACAGGTGCTAACGTCTAAAGCCTCACCTGCAACTCTAAGTCAAACATTAGCAACAGCAGAGCTTTCTCTAGGTGGAATTTCTGAGCCTTTTTTTTTTTTTTTTTTTTTTTGAGACAGAGTCTTGCTCTGTTGCCCAGGCTTGAGTGCAGTGGCACAATCTCAACTCGCTGTAACCTCCGTCTCCCGGGTTCAAGAGATTCTTCTGCCTCAGCCTCCCTAGTAGCTGGGATTATAGACACGCTAGACCACGCCCAGCTAAGTTTTGTATTTTTAGTAGAGACGGGGTTTCATCATGTTGGCCAGGCTGGTCTCAAACTCCTGACTTCAAGTGATCTGCCTGCCTAGGCCTCCCAAAGTGCTGGGATTACAGGCGTGAGCCACTGCACCCAGGCTCTTTTCTGACCTTTTATAAGCTCGCTTCTTAGGCCTGTAGCATAAATCCCAGCCTTTCCTTAGGGTAGAGCCAGCTGAATAAAGAACCTTTTTCAGAGTAAGTGTCGGTTTGGCCACTGTTTCCTTTGTTTCCCCTAAGAACTAGATCCCTTCAAATTAAGCAGACAGGTGGGGTGGTTGTCATACAGAATGAGAAGGGGCAGTTCGTGTGTCTTCCCAGTGTCCTTGGAATGTTTTGGTCCTTCCCAAAGCAGGATATGCAGGACGCAGCCTGGAGAAAGACAGGAATGCTAACTGCATCGTAAGTCTCAGTGGCTGTGATTGAAAAGTAAAGATGTGCCTCCATTTCTCTAGGGATCTGCCTCTTTTGGTTTTTGACACATCATCTCCAGAACTGTGGGCTGGGGCAGTTCAGGGAAAGAAGCAAACTCCTTAGGGCCCTTAGGAAGGGAGTCCTGTTTGCATGAGGTCTCCAGAGAGAAGGAGACTGACAGGTGACCCAAGGAGCTCAGAAGAACCAAAGCGATGAGCTGGGTTCCAAGGAAGCAGTAAATTTGCCTAGAAAATCAGAGAGAAATCAGGCTCAGGACTGCTAGGTCAGGCTTGGAAGGAATGAGAGCTTTTGTGTACTGCCCTGGCAATGCCAGTGTTTGCCCCATGAAGCCAATCTCAGGACCCTTGTCCCAAGAGGGGACAGCTAAGACAGCCTAACTCTGGATGTATGAGTTGAGCTGCATGAGATCCCAGCAGGGCAACAGCTACAGGGGAAACCCCAGCATGAGGGGACAGAGAATTCCACAGAGACTTGGCCATAGCTGCCAGCTCTGACTAGGGCTGCCCAAGAGCTGCCCACCACCGGCAGCTGTGGTGAGAGGCCATGAGCCTCTGTGGGATGCAGAGTGAGTCCTGAGCCCTACCAGGAGTCAGAGGAGCTAGGGGGCCCCAGGGACTGTCTCTTATTGGTTTCCATTCTCCTTGCCATCACCCCCAACGCTCACCCTTAACCTCCCAGGCTGGGGCAGTTAAGGAAAGCCTTGAGGGTCCCCCTGTGACCATGAGTCTGCCCTGAAAAGCAATGTCAATGCAGTGGAATGCAGGCACCAGCCCAGAACTAGATCTGCGCAGATGCAGAAGCAGCAGGAAGCTGGAGTGGCGTGCGGGTTTGAGATACACATCAATCAGAGTAACAAAGTGGCAAGTCAGACATCCGAGAATTCAAAAAAGTTCAGAGTCTGGGAACCCAACATGGAATCCCAACTCCATTCATTCATTCATTCACTCATTCATGAATGTCCATGTTGTACCCTGTGCTTGAGAAGGAGCAGTGGAGGCTGTGGGTCCCCGCTGTGAGGGTGAGTGGGACCCTGGGGCTGGGGGCTCAGAAGGCTTACCCTGAGTGGTCCCCATGGGTGCCAGCCCCAAGCCAGGCTCTGTACTTGAACCTGTGGATACAAAGAGGGGTCATGCAGGGGTCACCATTATAAAGGGGAAATTTATTTCCACTGGAAACATTTCCACCTCCTGAAGTGTCCTCTCTCCTTAAAAATAGCCCCAGTAGCCAGTGCTTCTTCACAGATAACCACCACAGTCTTAGCCACTTGGCAGCCTCTCAAGGAAGGAGGTAATGGCCCCTTTACCAGCAGGGCCCAGCCAGGACAGTGGCTAGTAGGGACAGATGAGTTTGGTAGCAAGAGGCAGTGAGGTCCAGGTGACAGGTAGAGCAGAAGACAGGGCCACTGGTGACAGGGGCTCTGGACTAAAGCTGTCAGAGTGTGACTGAGGGTCCAGTCACAGGGGACACAGAGAAGCGGGCTTGCTTGGGAGCAGGGACTCATCCTCCCCATCCACACCACATCACCACACTCAGGGAGGATTGGGCTGACACCAAGTGGCTGTGATTCCCAGCAGCTGAGACTGTGGTTTGAGGCAAGGGTGCTCAACTCTGCTGCACATGAGAATGGCCCAGGGGCTTTTGAACCTGCTGCCGCCAGGCTGCATCCAAGCCAGTTAGATCAGAATCTAACCAGAGGGTAGGCCTGGACATTGGTGACCCACCAGATTCAGGTTGTTCCAAGACGGACAGCTGCTGGTTTAGGCTCCTTAAATCCCTCTGAGAGAGTCCAGGTTGTGCCCTGTGCTTAAGAAGGAGCAGGGGAGACTATGGGTCCCTGCTGTGAGGGTGAGGGGGACCCTGGGGCCGGGGTCTCAGCAGGCTTGCCCTGAGTGGGCCTGCAAGATCTACTTTCCAAGTCCCAAAAGACCATAACAAAATCCCACTGACCTAAAGTGCCTCATTTCTGCTGATTCACATTTGCCCCAGCCTCTGCCATCCATAAGAACATGGCATGGAGGAAACACTGATTAAGCATCTTCTGCCAGCCTGGCACCTTGGACACAATCCTCTAATCCTCTGTGTGGCCAGGTATTATTCTCACCTGGCAGGGATGGAAACTGAGGCTGAGAGAGGCAAGTCAGCACAGAACTGCACAGGATTCAGGTAGCGAGTGGCAGAGCTGGGGTCTGAGTCGGGGTCACTGACTTCTGGTCCCTCCTCCCTGTTCCATCATCCCCAAGGCACCAGAAGCCCAGGAGCCCAGGAGGCCTGGCCTCACATTGAGTTTGCACAGAGAACTGCATCAGACACACTCCTGTCTGCAGCTCCTGTGTAGGGTGTGGTACCAGGTGCAAAAGGAGGGCTTATAGGAGGGTTGTGATGTCGACACCACATCCACACCCCAGCTGGCCCCACGGGACTACTCACGTGACCTGTGGTGGCTCCTCCAAGTTCTCCGCACCTCCAGGACCTGCTCACAGCCCAGTGATCCTGCCCCAGGCTCCACCCTCAGCAGAGTGACTGACAACCAGGGGCCAGGGGAACACAAGGCCGGGCCACACGGCACCTGTTTTGAGCTGTCTCCTGTGACCTTGTAGGGACAGAGGCTGCTCTCCAGCCCCTTAGAACCACAGCATCTCACCACCCTCCTGTTACCCCACCTGCCAGTGCCAGAGGGCGCTGCAGAACAACCTTGGAGCTATTTTATTCCTGAGGAACTTGTTACTGTGCTTGCCGTGAGCGCCAGTGGTTGTCCATTACAGGAAGGGGTTCCACAGTTTTCAGCTCTAATAAAGGACTCTTGTGAAAGCCTGTACTGGCTCCTTTCCAATACTTTAATGGGACAGAATCTGATCTACTGTCTGACAACAGAGTGGATGGTAGCTACCCTTTCTGCCTGGTCCCTACCACAGGCTGAAGGTGGCATCCAGCAGCCGCTTGAAATCTCGTCCCCTCTAGCCCTGTTCCTGGCATCCGAATCCCTGCAGTGGCTAGTAAGGGGTTCTGCCCTGGGCAGGGGCTCTATCCTCTGCAGGTTTGATGGCACCTGAATGGCTTCTGGTGTGTGGGAATCAGGGACAGCCCCAGCCAATGGTTGTTTCCTGTAGGGGATGAAACGTTTGGCCTCAGCGTCTCTCCCCATTGCCTGTGTTGGTTGGAGTACTTAGTGTCCCGAGTGCTTGGCGAGGCCACTCAGGTGTGCACTGACTGGAGGGAGAAGGTCCTCTCGGGAAACCTGTGTCTGTGAAATGCTGCATTTTCAGAAATCATACAAGCTGGATGTTAGATCGCCATTATTAAAAATTAAATTGTAGAGTCTTACAATTGAGTAAATTATATTAAAAATAAAAATATTAAATACCAAAACTCAGCACTTTCTGGTTATTTGACTCCATTTTACTATTATCTGTGCCCAAGGATATTTACATCACATCGTGTCTGTCTGCTGGAAACACTGTCCCCTGCGGAGTGACTGCCCAGCTCTCCCAGCTCCACATGCAATGGCGTCTTATTGCTGGCATAAAATGGCCATGGGGGGAGGATTCACACCATGGAAGTCACGCTACAAAGGAAGCGTCCCCCTTCCCAGAGCTGCTTGTTAAAGATTTCACAACGGCCCACTGCCTACAACTCACCCAGAAAGGGGCAAATACACTAGGAGAGCTTAGAAAAAGCCTTCATTGGCCTGCCACCATGTTCAAGTTTCCTTCACTGGCATTACATTTTTTTGGAAAGCATCTGTATTTTAGCAAGTGTGGAATCCAAAGCTACCTCGGCAAGGAGATGCCTTGGGAAGCTCCCACAGGCTCTGATGAAAGCAGTGGTTGTGGCACTTGGCCTACTCTGGGCCCCTGGGGAAGGGAAAGCTGTCCAGGTGCAGGTTAGGGGCAGGCCAAAGACGAAGAGCCAGGTGGTGGAGGCTATGGGATGGCACACGTCAGAGTCCTGCCTCGTCTCCCTCTGCCTGAGTCCAGCACCAAATTCCCTCTCGTGCTCCTCTTAGCCATGAGGAAGTCTGATATCCCTCAGCCCCAGCTTTGGATATCTGGCCTGAGCCAACCTTCAGGTGACAGTTCTGTTTTCCCTGGAACTCTATACCTATAAGTGCCTGGGAGCCCATATGGTTTGTCCAAGCTTCGAAATGAGGAACAGCCTCCCTGCTGAGTCAGAGACAAACATTTGTTTCTGCAACAGCATCTTCCAAGAGGCTTAAGCTCCAAGATTAAGTGATGGAGTCATGTGGGGGCACTGATGGCCCAAAGGGCTTGGCCTGGGACAGCTGCTCAGGACAAAAGAGAGGCCAAGGCAGAGTGAGGCCACCATGCTGGGTTATGACTCATCTGATTGAGATCTAAGAATTGTACAGAGCTAGCAGGGAACGAGAGGAGTGAACGCTTTCAAAATTTGCTCCGTCCTCATTCACAGCCTGCTGGGGAGCTCTCCACGGTCAAGGAGGCTTGGAATGGGTGCAGAGCCACCCAGGCTTTCCTGTGTTCTGATGAGTTAGAATCTCTCCTCAACCAACTCACCTCCACCCCATGCACCACTGCAGCTTTCTACGTATGGGACTACAGGTGGTAAAGATGGAGAGTCTGCTTCTTGATACCTGTCTTCTCCCAAGTGTGTAAATACTGGAGGGCTGAGTGTTGGCCTGGGGCGCCTAGGCATAGTGCCAAGCTCAGACTTTTGTATTGGAGGGGTGGGTGGGGGTGGAAGATTATGAAGAAACTCACAGGGGACACAGGATCAGTAACTTCTCAGGATAGAGACCCACAGTGACTGTCCCAGCTTGTCACCTTCTCCCAGAGGGATGCCTTCTGTGTGCTGTGAGGAGAGCAGTGGAGTTGGTGAGGGGGTATCGGGAAGCTACTGGAACTCTTAAATCTTTGTGGAAGCCTCTCTCTGGTTAAGTTTGGTCAGGATCTGGTTGGCTCCCACTGTGTCAGGATGGCTGTCTGGTTAATAAAATTGCTGTCTCTTCTCCCTTTCTCTGATCACGGGATTTTCCTTTAAATTACATCCAGAATTTTGGTAGGGGAAAAAATTCAGTACTATTTTCCTGGGACTTTGGTCATTAAAATCTCTGTCTCTTCTCCCTTCCTCTGATCACTGGATTTTCCTTTAAATTACACCCAGAACTTTGGTAGGGGAACCAATTCAGTACTATTTTCCTGGGACTTTTCCGGTTTTAGCACTGAAAATCTCAAGTTCTGGAACCCTTCAATCCCAGACAAGCCAGAATGGCTGGTCACTCTAGAGCCTCTGGACAAGGCTATAGGGAAGAGGAGGTCCAGATGCGGTAACAATCATCAAACACAGAAGACTGGAAAACCTTTAGCAATGAAATTTAGACTTTCACTTTTTTAGTCTCTTTTCAATTCAATTTGAATAATTCCTTTTAGCATTTCTTGTAGGGAAGGTCTAGTGGTGATGAACTGGTGAACTCCCTTGGTTATGGTTAGTCTGGGAAAGTCTTTATTTTTCGTTCATTTACAAAGGACAGTTTTCCTGTCTAAAGTATTCTTGGTTGACTGACTTTTTGTCTTTTAGTATTTTGAATATATAATTATCCCAGTCTCCCCTGGCCTGCAAAGTTTCTGCTGAGAAATTAACTCATAGACTTAAGGGGAGCTCCTTTGTATATGATAAGTTGCTTTTCTCGTTGCTCTCAAAATTCTCTGACTACTGAAAATTTAATTATATTTTGTCTCAGTGTAAACCTTTTAGGATTCAACCTATTGGGAGCCTTTGATCTTCATGAATCTGGATGTCCATTTCTCTGCCTAGATATCAGAAATTTTCAATTATGATTTTCTTAAATATGTTTTTCTCCCTTTTCTGTCTCTTTTCTGCATCTGAAATTCTCAGAATATGTACATTGGTTTACTTGACGGTGTCACATAAGTCCCACAGTCTTTTCCCCCGTTTTTTCATCTTTCTTCTTTTTGTTTATCTAACCAGATGATTTCAAATAACCTGTGTTTGAGTTCACTGATTCTTCTGCTAATCAAGCTTACTGTTGAAGATCTCTTGAGTTTTTCAGCTCAGTCACTGTATTCTTCAGCGTAGGATTTCTGCTTGTTTCTTTTTTATGGTTTCTATTTTTTAAATGAACTTATAATTTTGTTCATTGTTGTTTCATAGATTTCATGTAGTACTAGATCTGTTCTTTTCAATGAACTTCAAGACAATTATTCGAATTATTTGTCAAGTAGTTAATGGATTTCCACTTCTTTAGAGTTGGTTACTGGAGCCTAATTAGTTTCCTTTGATGAAATCATGTTTGCCTGATTCTTCATGGTTCTTGTAATCTTGC
Organism: Hylobates moloch; assembly: GCF_009828535.3. Lineage (NCBI taxonomy): Eukaryota > Metazoa > Chordata > Mammalia > Primates > Hylobatidae > Hylobates > Hylobates moloch. Next base: position 10,821,438 of record NW_026652278.1, on the reverse strand, counting down.
ATTGGTGTCTGTGCATCTGAAGGAGCAGTCGCCTCTTCTGATCTTTAAAGACTGGATTTTGTAGGAAAAGATCTACTGGGTCTCAAGAGAGGTATGCTGCCTCTGGGACTGCAGTCAAGCTGGGATGGCCCTTGGTCATGGGGCTTCTTTCATGTCTTCAATTGGGTCCATGGTTGGCAGTCCTATTATCCTGGGTGTGGGTGAGTATAGTTTCTGTGGGGTCCCCAGAGAAAAGAGACTGCCTTTAACACTATGGAAAGCAGGGCTAGAGTTGACTATGCAGGCTAGTTTTGAGTCTGTGGCTGAGTCTATGATAGCTGACCTGTTCCTGGGACACAGGCATACCTTCTAGAAGCAGATTTCTATGCTCTTATGTTCCAATGGTGTGTCATAACCTCCTACCTGGGTCCTGAAGCTTCCTTAAAAGTATATGTATCTGTGAATGGTTGCTAAATTGTTGTTTTGTGGAGAAGTGAGAGCTGGGGATTCCTATTCTGCCATCTTGCTCACATCATCCTTCCCTCTGCCTTGGACATTTTTTCTTCAAACAAATAAATTCATCAGTTGGCATATAGCCTTGAACTGTATAAGCCTGGATAATTGTAATAAAAGTTTCTTAGGCCTACATTTGTGGGTGTCCGCAATCACCTTCGATATAAGGAGCAATGTGAAAGTAGGTTGATGTTGATCCTCCTTCCTTCCTTCCTTCCTTCCTTTCTTCCTTTTCTTTCTTCTTTCTTTCTTTCTTTCTTTCTTCTTTCTTTCTTTTTCTTTCTTCCTTTCTTCTTTCTTTCTTTCTTTCTTTCTTTTTCTTTCTTTCTTTCTTCTTTCTTTCTTTCTTCTTTCTTTTTCTTTCTTCTTTCCTCTTTCTTTCTTTTTTCTATTGGAGACATAGTTACTAAAGTCATCATGTGTGTCTTTTAGTAGCTATGAACCAGTTACTCATTAGGATGTAAATATAACTGGCTAACATTTAACCCCCACATTACAAGCAATAAATACTACCACGACAGGAATGCTTTTTAACTCTTTAAAAGCCACGGTATTTCTCTTTGAAAACATTTCATGTTTAAATAGAAAAAACTCCCCTATAAGCAGGAAAGAATATTTTATGCTCTCCGTCAAAAATGGCTGAAACAACCTCTGATGTGTGAGATGAATTGGATGGTCAAAAGCAGTGAATGAACAGGATTTCAAGGTAATGGCTGACTTGAAAGCTAAAAGCTATACAACTCTTTAATAAGAGCAGTTACCGAATGACAAGTGATAGGCCAATTTGGAATGGAGTGAAATTCAGTGATGCATTTGGTATTTTTTAGTCTTAAGTGCTTCATCTCTCTGATGGCTATTACCACAGAATTTAAAAAAAGAGAGAGAGGTTAAATGAAAGCATCAATTAATCTATATAGGAATTTGGATATTTTCATTGAAAATGAAGTCTTTTGAACTTTCTGGGTCTGTGTAATTTAAAGCATTCTGAGTCTGTACCGAAGATGAGCAATAATTGCTCACAAGGGTACTGGGGTTATTTGTTGCATTGTGAATATGGAATTGTAGTGGTAGTTAGCAATATATAGTCCATTGGTTCTAGCTATGTCCTGGTTTTCCATGGTTTAATTTTTGCAAGCCCTGTCAATATAGTTTAAGATTAGGAAAGTCATTAAGAATCATTTTGTGTAAACTGTCATGATAGGTATTTTCCAAGCATAGTATTTTTCATATTTCTATCTGATTATTTTTGATATTTATTTGGTTGTATTCTAGAAGAGCTTTGACAGGATTTTGGAGATTGGGGTGAAGCACTGAACCAAAGTCACAGACATGCACATATGCCTCTAAGAAGGTGAAGTTAACATTTGTCAGAGGGACCTGGAAGATTTCTTTGTAACCAGCTTTCCAAGGAGTTTGGTATCTCGAAAATTGAACAGGCAGAGCATGTCTGGTTAGTTTTGGAAGGGGCGTGACTAGCAGGTGATGGAGTGTTATTCTTATTGTTGAAAGACTCTCTTAAGGGTTATTTTCTGGTATTCATGGGACATTGTAGGGGTTAGGATATTTTCAGCTTCATGTAACAGAAACCCACTCAAGTGGGCTTAAACCACAAGGACAAATACAATAGTTCCCTCTTATCCAAAAAGTATACATTTCAAGACCCTAATGAATATCTGAAATTGCAGATAGTGTTTTTTCCTATTCATACACACCTATGACAAAGTTTATTTCATAAATTAGACAGTAAGAGATTAACAACAACGATAAAATAGAACGATTATAAAAATATGCTATAACAAAATTTATGTAAAGGTGGTCTGCCTTTGTCTCTCAAAACATCTTATTGTACTGTAGATCTTAGCAACTTCAGCATATACATCTTTTTCCTTATTAAGGCGAGAAGATTCACATTTTCACTTAAAAGAAGCACTTCATGACTTCTCTATGGCATATCCGGATTGCCGTGATTCCATGTCCTGCACCTTAAGGCCATTTTTAAATAAAATAAAGGTTATTTGGATGCAAGCACTGCTATCCAACACACTCAATGTGTAACCCAGAAGGCTCCTAAGTGAATAATGGGCAGGTGGGAAGTGGCAACTCAGGCCAGTTCTCAGACCTGAGTATGAGGTCAGTTGCCCCCTTGGCACATTGGGTGCATCGGGTGAGAATAGATACATGGACAAAATTGGGGTTCTATAAAAAAGGAGGGAAACTATGCTGGAGAAGAAACTTATGAAACGTCCACCAGATCCTTAAACTCTTCCTGGTAAAATAAAAGCAAGGGTGCTAGGGAGGTGATTGATGACAGATGCTGGGGCAGTGGCGAGAAGACCAGTGCGACGGTTCTGAATCTGTCGGGGGCAGACAGTCAGAGGGGGTCTTTGAACAAGATGCAGAGAATTACTAAACTTTCCTGGAGAAACAGAGAGAAAAACTGCAGTGCAGAAGGCTGTGAGGAAGGAACATACAAAGGGGAGAAATGCCAGTCTGCCTAGGACCATTTGGAAACTAGGAATTACCTGAAGGAACAAAGATCCAAGGGACGTAACTCCTCAAAAGCTGATGTGAACCCAGATCTTTCCTCCAAGAGGACACTGCTTGGGGTGCCTAAGACTTTGATTTCTGAGGTCCCCCAGAAAACAAGTTAGATAGTAAGAGATTAACTGCTTCTTCTTCCCAGGCAGCCGCAGCCATGCTGGGATGCTGGTGGAGGGGAGCACAGCTGCCCTGGCACACTGGAGCCCGTGGTAACATCCTCAGCATGGACTACGAGAGGAAGGACGTATCCTCTCCATGGGCTCCCGCATTTGCTCTATGTGGGTATTCACATCCAATGGTGGGGAGCTTTGTCCTCCCCCAGCCCAGGGCCAGAAGAAAGATGAATGAGGGGTAATGGGACAGGGTATCTGGAGTAAGAGCAGGAAGGAGAATTGTGAGGAAGCATTGTCGTTTACTTTGGTAATACCTGGGAGCTTAACACTAAAACAGCCTTAGCACTGAATTCTGAGCAGAGAGGAAACTTACCAACTTCGCTTCTGCCTCCCTTCCTCAGTTGGGATGCTATGAGTGGCTAGATGGCTCCTAGCCCAGCAGTGTCGGCCTGTTCTACTTGAGTTGGAAAGCTCCTTCATACTGCGAACCCATCAGGGCCTGTGCAAGTAAAGTTATGGGAAGGAAAGGACAAATGTGGCCTCTATGATTCATAAGAAGAAGAAGAGCAAAGCAATGCAAGAGAAAACTGTTCTGAAGGCATGGACTGGCATTTCCAAAAGAGCCTCAGCTGGAGCAGAGACACTGAAAAGATGCCAGTCCCACTGGAATTCAGGAAAACACACATTTAATAAAGTTAGGTATTGTTTCTAGCATATTTGATCAGCAAGACACATTAGAAGATTTGGTAAATAGTTCAGAAAAGTGGATACTCCTGTTGTCTTGGTTGTTGTATAAATTGGCAACAGTCCTTGGTAGGTATCGCAGCTCACATTCCTATTTATGGTAGAGGAACAGTCCATTGTAAGTCCATACCACATTTTATTTACTTATTCATCAGCTGATGGACACTTGGGTTGCTTCCACATGATGGCTATTATGAGCAATGCTGCTATGGAAATTCATGTACCAATTTTTGTGTGGGCTTATGTTTTCATTTCTCTTAAGTATATATCTGATGGAATTTATGGGCCATAAGGGCACTCTCTGTGTAACCTTAAGGAAAACTGTCAACCTGTTTCCACAGAGGCTTGTGCTGTGTTATTTTAACCACAACCCTGCCCTGGGACTGAGCTGTATGGGTCCTAGCGTGACCCATGTATAATAAATACAGACGCAGATACTCATGCCATCCACCTGGACATTCCCACACAGGTGGACCTGCCTCTGCAGTGGCCCCACCATGACCCACTCACACCTCGAGCAGCTCAAGGGCCTGATTCTGTGCCTTTGTTCTCCATGGACACAGGGCTGTGGGAGCCACAGGCAGTCAGGAGGTCGGGACCTCACCCTGCTTCCACCTCTGATACCCTGTGACTTTGGGCAAGTCTCCTGGTCTTTGTGGGTCTTGGTTTCTTGCTTGTCCAAGGACTCCTGGTCTGGACTCCCGGCCTCACCTCTCAGGTGTTATGAGGCTTTTGCAGTGTAACACAGGTGAAAGTGCTATGAGCTAACCTAAGGCAGGTGGGCTGCCCAATCAGGAGGTCATTACGGTCTGCAGTCAACTTGTGATTCTTCCTCTGAGACCACCCAGAGAGGAAAGGAGGAGAACCTGATCATTATGTCTCATTCTAAGTGACAGAAGACTCTGAACCAGACTGAGAAAGATCAGTGTTCATTAGCATCTAGCCACACCTCACACCTCCCTCTCTAGACCACCCAGTGCTGCAGGTGATCCTGCAGCACAATCAGATCCTGCAGCTTGGATAACCTTGGCTCCAGGTGAAAGGGAGGAGATCAGATTTCAGGAGTGGCTCTATATAGCCCCAAGCCACCAGAGCTGTGCTTACTCCTGAGGCTGGTGCCAGGCTCTGCTCAGGGTGAGGCTGTCCAGAACCTTCACTTGGGCACTGCTGTGCAGTACAGGTAATGTGTGGCCCCTGAGCCCTTTGTCCTGGACTTCTCTTTGCTTTCCTGTTCCACTCTGGGGGTGTTGTAATTTGCTTTTTGCATAGGAAGAAGCTCATGGCTGATTGGCTGTGAGATACTCTCCTCCACACAAAATGTGTCACTTTCCCCTTAGTACTGGAGGAGGAAGGGACAGACGGGGATTTTTCTGGTCACTAGGCTGCTTTCAGCACAATTTTTAACATTTCTCCGCTCTTGGATCTATGGGCCTCTTCCTTGCCTTAAGCAACTTATGCTGAGATTCTACAGGGGGCCAGCCTGGGCTCACCCAGAAGTGGCTGAGAGAATGAGACATGGTCTTGCTTTGGAGGCATTCCAGGTGGTGTGAGCATCTGCCAATGCTCCCCTGGCCCATGCTAGCCTGGCTCTGCACATGTTGGGCAGAGGCTGCACCTGTGACTGCAGAAATAAGACTGAGCCACAGTTTTCCTGGATCAGCCTTGGGTGAGGGAGGAGTATGACCCAGTGACCCTTCCAGAAACATACATGGATTCTGTTCCAGCATTTCTGTACACCTACTTCTTTGGGGTCAGTAGGTCAGATGGGAAAACTATTCTATGGTTCCTGTCCTCTTGATATTGGAGCATGTGTCTCTTAGACTCTATCTTATTCCTCTTTGTTGATCTTATTATAAGCCCTATGGCATTTCCCAATGTATTTACGTGAAATGAGTAGCATATGAACTTTATAATATCAAGGATGTATAATACCCAATGTCTATATAAGATATATAATCCTAGAAAAAATATATAAAATAAAGAAACTCATAACTCATGGAATGTGATGACAGCTGGTGCCCTATGAATCACTCTCTGTACTGAAACACACAGTACACATTTCCCATCCCTAAGAGGCTTGTATTCAATTGAGGACTGAAACCAGCTCGCACAGAGTCAAAGAGAAGCACAAGAAGCAACGGCCCCGACACCCCCACCAGGCAGTGGGTGGCAGCTGCAGACACTGTGAGGTCTGGGGTTCGCCCAGCTGTGCTGATCAAACCAGGCTTCCCAGTGAGGTGGAGCTCAGGCCTGGCCTCCAGCATGGGGAGGTCCGACGAGGCCAGGGTAGGATGTGCTGAGCAGGTGCTGTGAGCAGAGGTGGAGCCACCCGAGTGGGGTGAATTTAGGAACAAAGAGAACACAGAGAAAGGTGCTCCCTCCATGGTCCAAGTGTTCCAGGAGGGGCAAAGCTCACACTGGGGCCTGGGTTAGGCACATTGGAGCATATTTGAGTGCATTTCAGGCACATTGCTGAAGTGGCTGCGTCTTGCTTCACCACGCGTGAGGTCTCTCTGGCGACAGAAGAGGGCTTGGCTCCTGGTCTTGGTTCTAGATGGGTCTGGGTTTTTTCCAAGACACTTGGAGGGCCTTGGGGAGGCCCACAGTCCACCATGAATGTGATTGGGGGAGAGGAGGACACAGGGTCAGGGACCTTCCAGAGCTGACCTTGCAGAGTTTCCCTCCACTCATGAAGCTGGAAGGAGCGTTTGGATCCTGTAAACCTCACATGAAGTGAGCATCTCTGTCATGTCATCTAAGTTGTTCTGAATGTTTGTCCCGGAGCTTGAAGGATTGCCTGAAACTCACTGACACCTTTGGAGAAGAAAAACAAATCCTACTTTTATTTGCCCTTTCTGGTTTTTCTAAATTAACAGATACAGAGGTGTGGCAGGCAGGCCTTGTCGTCTAGCTCTGGCATGCAGCACATGGTCCCCTGGGATTTAGTGAGAGCAGATCCAGGTCTTTGATGTTCCCAGAGCACCCTGGACTAGAATAATACGATGGGACCAGCTGAGTCCTAGCTTCTGCTTAGCACGTTGATGTCTTTGACTGGAAAGTGTCCATGGAAACCCTGGCCAAAAAGGAGCCAAAGAAATAAAAATAACGAGGTGCCTGTGTCCATTCTCCTGCTGACTGACTTGCGGCTCCAGGTCAGACCTTTCACCTCTGTCAACCACGATTTTCTCATTTATGAATTGGAGATAGAAACAGGTAACAAAGAAATAATAATGGTGAAGACCATTAAACACTTATTCGACACTCAACATTCTCTAGGTACTACATCGATAATTTCATACAAGTTGTCTAATTTCATCATGATTAGAACTTTTTGAATAGTAATCATTTTCCCAAAATTTTTAGGGTTTGAGAAAGTAAATAAGTTGAAAACAGCTTCCCTAGAGGCACATGCTGTCATGCCAGCTAGGACTGTGATGAGGGCCATCTGATGCAGAGGCTGGGCTCCTGCCACCATGTCTGTCACAAGTGTGTGAGCCACAGAGCCATGTCTCCTGAGGGAGGCCCTGCGGCTGCACCCAGAGCTCCTGCATCTAACTCCGTGACATGTCCCTAAAATGGTGAGCCTTCCATAAATAAACATGTAATTTCCCTTCACTTAACAATTTTATTCAAGTTGATCATTGATTTTATTATGAAACTTACAACAAGAAATGTTTAGAAAACGTTTAGTGTGAAAAACTCTCCAGTTTTGCCCAGGATGAAAGGTTTCATGGACAAGTGATCTTCCATGCTAAAGCAACAAAAATCATCAAAAACTAGGACAAGACAGTCCCCTTGATCAGAGCAGTTTTTCAGACTGTGGTGTCAGAATGTGGACATCGCATTTTGAGTCGAACCAAACAAGGAGAAAGCAGTGAGTGAGCTGGGCCGTGAGTGCTGAGAGCCATTCCCTCTTTCCTTGTGACCCAGGGCTGCTCCAGGGATGGGGACAGCAATGTCCCCTCCTCTCCCTGCCCAGCTCTGTCCCTTTGCATTCAAGCTCCTTTTCATAGTGTGGTCATTTTCCATTCTCCTCCCTTGACCCATTGGTAACTTTGGCTTTTCATTTTGCTTTTCTGTTTTCATGATTATTCAGGAATAATCCATCTACCAACAATGACAAGAAGTAAACATGAGCAATATATATTCACCCTTTCCCTCTCCTCACACAAGGACTATATATTTCTGACTTGGACACCATATGTCTCGACAGGAAGTGTAGGACCTGAGCCTTTTTCTGGGGCAAAAGAATGTGGTACATGTATCTGAATATCAGCTTCAGCACTGATACAGCTTCACATCAATCCTGAAACTTCTCTCTCCACACATGGTCTTCCTCTGTGTGCCCCTCAACTCTTCCCAGCCCCATGGAGCCCCCTCTCTTTTCCTCCCTTCTCTGCAGCCTCACTGTGCAGAGAAAGGAGCCACCTCTCCACAGAGCTGTGTCCCGGGAGAATGGTAGCCTCTTCTAAACACCTGGAATCCTGGAAAGCTGAGGGGCTGCTCCATCCTCGGAGTCAGAGATGAAAGCCTTGAAGGAACAGGGAAGAACTGCAGCGTGGAGAATGTGGGTCGGAGGGAGGAGAGGTTTCCTCCTGCTGCAGGCAGCTTGTTGATGGATGGATTCATTTACTTAGTGCTTAGCCAGTTGCTGGGTACCTGCTGGGCACTTTACACACCCGAACACATTATGCTAGGTGCTAGGTACTACTTTCATCCTCACTGAACAGTGTTCTGGAACCACACCCTCAGGTCTTACAGTGACATGGATTCTCATGTATGGGGGGTTAGGCCTCTTTGGGGGCAGGAACACTGCCTATTTGCTATTTTTTCTGGCCTCCTTAGGAAAGGACAGTCAGAGTGGTAGAAAGGAGGTATTCATGCTGACTTTCTGTTTTCCACTGTGGCAGTGCGGTAGATGATAAAGAATGTTTGGTGAGGGGTGCTAAATTTCTGCTATTTCCCAGTGATCTAAAAGAAATTATACTACAAATGGGTGTCAGAACTCAAAATCTCTGAGTGTATGAAACAGAAGCCACATTAGTTTTGGGGGAATGGCTATCTGGTCATCAATTTTCTTTTTTTGTTTTTGTTTTGTTTGTTGTTGTTGTTTGTTTTTTTGAGACCGAGTCTAGCTCTGTCACCCAGGCTGGAGGGCAGTGGCGCTATCTTGGCTCACTACAACCTCCACCTCCTGGGTTCAAGTGATTCTTGTGCCTCAGCCTCCTGAGTAGCTGGGATTACAGGCGTGCACAACCACACCCAGCTAATTTTTGTACTTTTTAGTAGAGATGGGGTTTCGCCATGTTGGCTACGCTGGTCTCAAACTTCTGATCTCAAGTGATCCGCCCGCCTCGGCCTCTCAAAGTTCTGGGATTACAAGCGTGAGCCACCGCACCTGGCCTGATCACCAATTTTTCTGAGAACTCCTGAAAGTTGTGAGTATCAACAACCATTTGCCCCAGAAATAGCAAAGTCCCTCAGCTCAGGAGATGCCCTGGAGCCATGGTGGTTCCTGATTCTCTGGTTGTAGGACCCGCTCAGTGTAGGGGTGTCCTCAGTGTAGGGGTGTAATCAGTGTGGGGGTGTCCTCAGTGTGGGGGTGTCCTCAGTGTGGGGGGGCATCCTCGGTGTGTGGTGTCCCCCGTGATGGGGCCCCATGTAGGGGTGTCCCTTTGGGGGTGTCCTCGGTGTGGGGGGTGTCCTCGGTGTGGGGGTGTCCTCGGTGGGGGTGTCCTGTGGGGGGTGTCCTCGGTGTGGGGTCCTTGGTGTGGCCTCGGGTGGGGTGTCCCCGGTGTGGCGTCGGTGTGGGGGTGCCCTCGGTGTGGGGTGTCCCTCGGGGTGTCCGGGTGGCCTCGCGGTGGGGGTGTCCTTGGTATGAAGGTGTCCCTGGGGGTGTCCTGGGGGTGTCCTTGGTAGGGGGGTCCTCGGTGGGGTGTCCTCGTGTGGGGAGGTCGGTGTGGGGGGTGTCCTCATGCATTCTCTGGGAAGGTTTTCAACTCTGTCAGGAACAAAACGGAATGTGTCTGGGCCATCCAGGTGAAACCAAAAGAAAATCCATCTGTCATCTCCTCTCCTCAAGTGAGTGCTCAGGATGCGTTTTCTTTGTTGATGGTACAGTTTTCTGGGATGAAATCCACATTGCATCTTGCCAGTTTACCCCCACCCAACCCAGAGGCCTCTAAATAGAATTGGAGGCTTCCACTCCTGCTGCAGATGCATTTAGTACCTCCCTGTCTTCCAGGTCAGGTGCTCTCTCCTTAGCCTGCATTGCAAAATACTTCCCAGTGTGGCTCCTGGACCTCTCCTCCCCTCCACCCACTCCTACCCTCAGCCTCTCCACACTGGGGTTCCTGGCACCACCTGTGAAGCAGCTCTATGCCATTGCTCACAGTGGACTCTGATGAGAACGCCTCCTTCTACCCCTGTCAGACTCATCTGCCCTCTCCTTAGGGTCCTCTACGAGGATTTCATGATTCAGCTGGAGGCCCAGCTCTTCCATAGTGTCTGCGTGACTCCTTCCCAGATGGGCAGAGCTCTCTCTTTTGCACCCTACTAGATACCTTCAGAAAAGGCCAAGGTGTCTTTTCAATGTACACCGACACTTGTTTCATTCTTTGATGCCACTGCAATGAAAGCTCTCTTTTGGGGTTCAAGGCAAAATTGATAATGAATGAATACGTGAATGAATGATTGAATGAATGAAAGCTGTGATAAGATCCCAGAAGGCAGAAAACCCTGTAGCATTTATACCCAAGACAGTCTGTTCTGATTGAGCATGGCAGCCACATTTCCATCAATTCCAGACCAAGCCAAACATGACCCAGGATGTGGATGAGAAAGATGATGGAATCTGTGTGACTAAGGTCCCCCTTTCCCTCCATACTGGATTTTGGGCCGGGACCTCCAGGTTATGCAGGTGCTCTGTGTGATGAAGGACATCTTTCGGTTGGCTGCCTCAGATATAGAACTTAGACCATTTGCCCAATACCGGCTCCAGTGATTCTGAAAAAGGACTTGCAGCACAGGAGACCAAGATGGAGAAACAAGGAGAGAAGGAGGTTGGAGTTGGGAATTCCCTGTGCCACCATTTTTCCGGGCTCAGAAGGGTTGGCAGCTCTGAACATTTTCCTGTATTGTCCCTTCGTCCTTTTCAAAGATTGGTTTTAGATCTCACTGTCCTTGGCATCAAGGAAGGACTCAGGCTGGGCCAAAAGCAAAACTAGTATAAAGTCAACCCTGTGTGTGTCCTAATGGAATATGTCTTAACTGACTTCTCATACTTCAGATAAGCTGTAAACACTCTCCCATGTACCTAAAGCTTGCTGGGGGCTAATTGAGGATGAGAAGTCAGGTCTGAAGAGTGAAGGGGGTGAGAGGAGTGGGGAGACCCCTCAGGAGGGTGACATTCCATGTCCACAATATCTCACTGTAGGTAAGAAATGGAGGCCCCTCCCTGCCTTGAGTCAGGGAAGCCAAGCTTGGGCTGGGGACCCTTGTTGCCTCTCTATTTGCCAAGGGAAGGAAAGTCAGGAATCACAGAGTGGCATCCAGACACTCATGTCTGGAGCATCTCATCCATACACAGAGGCTGTGGCTGAAAACACATGTCTCTGAGATGCAGATTTTGTAGCTTGTGGGTCCTGAAACACAGCTGGTGCCTGGGATTAAAATTCCTGAGTGGTATTCCCATCCACAGGCAGGGCTTCCAAGGGGTTATGGAAAGAGACTAATCTGTTTGCAGAAGAGCTGTTAGACTTTCCATTCCTTGCTCACCCCGGGCCTTGCACTTCTGAGAAGTGAAGCTAATGAGAGCTGGTGCCATTCGCTGGGGAGGAAGCTGCCTGCTGGAGTTAGGGTGATTCCAAATGCTAACACCTGTCAGTTCTCTGCCCACAGCCTCACTTGTGGGAGTGAACAGGTAGAAGTCTTGGATGGATCTCTGGGGTCCAGATCCCTAAGCAAAATCTAAGATATGTCCCTGGCCTACCAATCCTCTTCCAATATTATGACCATCATATATAACAGAACTTTCAGCCAACCATCCACATTCTTTGATGCATATTACCATAGTGACTCAGAAGGTAGGTGAGGAAGGGGGAAACCTGCTGATTCTCCCCTTCTCTGTGGAAGCCAGCTGAGTGACACGTTGCATATACAGATGTTTCTGTGACTGCCAGAAAAAAAGGTGAGGCCGCCTTCTAGTGGCCAAGTATTGAGTACAGGTAGTACAAAAAAATGCATTGGGACATACGATTATAGCCTGGAGCAACTCATGTTGACATACGAGTAGAACAATGCCCAGTCTGTATCCCTAGAGGCTTGTGTTCAGTTGAGGACTGAAACCAGTTCACACACAGTCAAGTGGCAGAACAAGAAGTAATGGCCCCTGACACGTCCACCAGGCAGCGGGTGGAAGCTGCAGACACTGTGAGGTCTGAGGTCAGCCCCACCTGCACTGATCACACCAGGCTTCCCAGTGAGGTGGAGCTCACGCCTGGCCTCCAGCATGGGGAGGTCTGGGAAGACTGCAATAGGACATGCTGGGCAGGTTCCATGACCAGGAGTGGAGTTACCTGAGTGGGGTGAACTGAAGGATAAGGAGAGACAGGCACTTCCTCATGGTCCCTGTGGGCATTGCTGGTCCAGAGATGTGTGCACTGGGATGGGTTGGGGCAGGACAGCTGGGTGGAGCATTTGAGAGGCTCAGACATGAGGCTGGACCTCTTAGGGGTCTCCTTCCTGGAACATCCCCCCAGCTCTGTCAACTCCTCTCCAGCATGGGGGGCCCCTCTGCCCTCCCATCTGGGAAGCCTCACTGGGCAGGAAAAGGAGCTGCCTCTCCACAGAGCCTGTGTCCCAGGGGGGACAGGAGCCTCCTCTAAGCACCCAGAGTCTGGAGAGTGGACGGGCTGCTCCAACTTCAGAGTCAAAAGTGAGAGCTGTGAAGGAACACGGAAGAGCTGCAGCATGGAGGGTGGGGGCTGGGTGCAGGAGTGGTTTCCTTGTGATGCAGGTAGCTTATTAATTTATTCTTTACCAAGGAGACAGGACTTGCCAGGTACAGAACAAACCTTTTAAAATAGGAACATATCGGATCCTAGAACACCTCTTCCATGCCACTTCTTTTTTAACTCCTCGGGTGACTGCGTCTCTCTCTCCTTTTGCCCCATGAGTCACCCCATGAAAATCTATAGTGGATTTTAGCATAAAATGTTATTTGCATTTTTATTTTTGTCTGCCACTATGGAAATTCTAACTTTGGGTTCAAGCCACATTTCCTAAATGAATGAATTTGTGACTAGTGTGATAAGATCACGGAAGGCATTAGCAACATAGCAGTAAGTTACTGCCCTGCTATCACAGGGCCATCATCATGGATTTTAACGTGGGAGTCACATTTCCATCAACTCCAGACAAAGTCAAGTGCAGGCCACAGTAATGGATGAGACAGGTGATGAGATCTGAGTGACTAAGGGCTCCTCCCTCTCCAGAGGTGGAGTGGTGTCAGGACCCCCACTAAGTTACTCGGGGCTTTCTAGGATGAAGGACACCTGGGAAATGGCTCTTACACAAGCAGTGCTACAACCCTCTACACAAACTTTGTTTTCATAAGGCAGCAGATAATGGTATGTTCATGAAGGTCATGATTCAGGGAACAGAGAGAAGGAGGTTGAGGTGGGGACAGGGCTGAATGAACCAGGCATTTCTTGTGTCGCTATTTCTCCAGGGGTCAGAAGAGGGAGATGTTTGGAACATTTTCCTAAGGACCCTTTCCTTTTTCAGAGGTTTTTTGGTTCTGACTGTCCCTGTCACCAAGAGGCTCAAGATTCAGCCAATAGGAAAACTAGTACAGAACGTCCCCGTATTTCTGCTGTTCTGGGATGTGCCGCTCTTATCTTCTTATCCTGCAGAGCCTCTGGGCTCCCGCCTGGGAGCAGGAGATGCACTGGGGGCTAAGTGAAGACGAGGGGTGGTAGATCAGGCTGAAGTGTTGGCCCTGAAAAGTGCCTAGTCTGGCCAGGGCTGCAGGCCTTCTTCCTGGAGGCCCCGCTCTGCTCGGAACAGGGCTGCTCCTGTGGAGCTGGCCCAACAACAACTTGCTCTCCTGTAACTGTGGCCATGGGTGAGGGGTTGGTGTCATCTGCTCAGGTGGGCTTCTAAGTCACTGGTCCTCTATTTTGTTTTGTAGTTTTCTTCAAGAAAGTGCTGAAAGGGCTCCAGTGCATGGGGCCTTCTCACACATTTGGGCATATTTCCTTAATTTATGAGTACTCCTTTATTTTTAAGCCAGTTTAGTACCTTCTGGCCACAACACATAACAAAACAGATGTATGCACATGTAAATACTTCCGAGCACACATACACACTCATACAAAGATCCTATAGCTTTTACTTTGGAACTCTAGCCAAGAGATATCAACACAAACTCACCAGCTTATTAAAAAATGGTTGGATGTAAGCAGTAGTTTTTATCTTAATACCAGTAGAATGGTCCTCTAAACTAGAAAAAATATATTTTCTTAAACAAAAACCATATCCTTATGTTTTTGTTTCACCAAAAACACATCTTATTCTCCTACTTCTCTAACTCTTAGTAACTCTAATTTCCAGTGAAAATTCTAGGATTACTTAATTTAACATAACATGACTTTAAGATTTCAAATCAATAGAGAAAATTAAATTTACCAAATTAATCTTACCAAAGATTACCAAAGTCATGTGAACTGAAAAGCCTCTGAACTAGTTTCTGTTAGTCTAATAAACACTTAGACTTTTCTTTAAGACAATTAATTAGAGTTCTTTAGACTTTTCTTTCAGACAATTAATTAGCACTGTTTCATATAACTTGGTCATGAAATATCACTTCCACATGACACATATAGTTCTATAGATGGACACAGACAAAGGCAGATCTTATACATTTTAGATTTTTCATTTGTGTGTTTTCAAAATTTTTCTGTCCCCTACTTCAGATTATTAATCTCCTGATGATCTGTTCCATGTCCAAAATAATTGTTAACTAAGCAACTCTAAATATACAACTCCAAAGACATGACTTTGGTGAAACAGGGTAGAAAATGTACATCTCAAAGGCACAGACTTAGACCTAAACGAAGTCAAGGTCTGTTATGTAAACTTTAAGCCATTGTCTTCCCCCTAGTTAAGGTTCCTAGTGGTACAGATGCAGAGACAGAGATGCTCTTACAAAGCGGAGATTTCCTTTAATGATGTAAATTTTCTTTACAAAATGTTTTTATTAAAGTGAGTTAATTTGATAGGTGTTTTTATTTGCTTGTTTGTTTTTGAGAGAGAGTCTCGCTCTGTCGCCCAGGCTGGAGTGCAGTGGCGCAATCTCGGCTCACTGCAACCTCCACCTCCTGGGTTCATGCCATTCTCCTGCCTCAGCCTCCTGAGTAGCTGGGACTACAGGGGCCCGCTGCCATGGCCGGCTAATGACAGGTGGTCTTTTAACTTAGCTTGATTGGATTACGGGCTTTAGGGTAAAGATCTTTGGGTAATAGGGCCAAGAATGCATGCATTTTTTAAGGACTGAACCACAGTGTTCTTACCCAAATATGTGAAGAAAGGAGTACCTCCTTGTAGTAATGACCATTTCCTGCCAACTGTCCTCAGCCACCCCTAAAATTGTAGCTATCATCTGCCATTACACACACTAAAGTCAGATCCTCTCACAGTACAAGGTAATCTCTGGTATCCCCCAAAGCCAAAGAAACCAGGTAATGCAATACAAGACAGAAGAGCTTTAGACCTGAGAACGATCTGCCCACGACTCTTGAAACTCCACAAAGAAAGAAGAACACCCCTTAAAGGAGTGAGTGGGGCCTTTATCCTGAGCTCTTTAAGAGATCCAAATTATTAGAAGCCTTTCTACATATTTTTTTTACTTGGTACTGAAGATGGCAACAGGGTGGAAGTAAGTGAAATAACAATTTTTAAGAAAGGAAGTGAACTGAGAAGCCAAGCGCCTTTTTGTTTTTCTTTTTGCAGCTGTGGGGGATTTTAGCCAATTCAGAGGCCTCCGTAATTTGGAATTCTTATCCGGATTTGACCAAGTCCAGTACAGTTGGTCAAATCCAATGGGAGAAAGACTGAAAAAAAAAACAGCGAAAAGCCAAACAATATGCTTATTCTTCTTATTCACATAGTTGTATTTTTTGGATGGCTGAGGATGGCTATTGGGAGATTTTGGTGAAGGAGTAAACTGAAGGAGCCAATACGTACATGTTCCTCAGGGCCTCTGAGAAGCTGACATAGTCAGCATTTAGTCAAAGGGAACTTGAAGGTTTCTGTGTCACCACCTGCCCCACTGAACGCTCTAATGGTAAGGAGAAATTAAGACCAGCTGGTTATCAGTCTTAACTTGTAGTCGTTAAGGAGAATTTTCAACACAATATCCCAATTCAGCTACTTACCTAGGAATGGGGCCCAGGCTGAAAATTGCTGTCTACCATCTTAGAAGCAGGAAAGAAACTCAAACTCACCTTCCCTGTTGCAAGTAAGCGGAGATTCCAGGAAGGACTTGCTTTCCTGTTTCCAATGTCATGGAAAGCAGGACAACTTGCCTTCCTTGTTAGATGCGAGTAAAACTCCAGAAAAGCAGTTGTACGGTGAAATACACCTTAGATCTCACCCAAGTTTGGGGGAGATCAGGGATTCTCTGGAGTGGGGAAGCTCCCAGGCCTCAGCAAATTGTCCCATTGGTTTGAGCAATAAAGATAGCCCAAGCTGGTACCAAACATCCATAGGAGATTCATCAAAGGTCAGGGGCACCTCCACTCAGAGTCTCTTCAGTTGGTCACCAATCTGTAAACCAAAAGGTATCTAAGACAGGTCTCAATTGATTTAAAAGTTTATTTTGCCAAGGTTAAGGACATGACTAGAAATTGAAAAAACAAACACACACACGCACACACACACATACACACACACACACACACAATCACAGAAAAAGCTTGTGGTCCCAAGATGATTTTGTGGGCTTCAATACTTAAAGGGGAAAAGATGGCTGGCAGGGAAAGAGGGAGGTATGGTCATCCACATGTCTATGCTGTGCGGCTCAGGCTGGAAGGCATAGGATTAAGCAACTTCTCTTGCATCTCTGTTCCTACATTTCATTGTGTTAATTTTTTTTCCTTCCCAATCAATAATCTTGGCTGGAAGGCGTAGGATTAAGCAACTTCTCTTGCATTTCTGTTCCTACATTTCATGGTGTTAATTTTTTTTCCTTCCCAATCAATAATCTTAACTCAATTACTTTAAAAATGTTTTTAAAGTCTTAAGAAAAGGAGCAGGTAGGGGATAGTCAATCATGAGTTTGTCTCACACTCAGTAAATAGGCATTTACATAAGATAAGGTGAACATAGAGTAACTACCTGTGGAGATATTTAACCTTTTATCTGTAGCTCTCTGCTTAGGAACAAAAGGAAAGGCAGCTTCTTGCATGCCTCAGCTTTCAGCTTAGTTTCCTTTTTCCTTTTGGCATAGTAAATTGAAGTTTGGAGTTTTTATTTTTCTTTCACAGAAGATAGATAACAAATAAGCACAGAAAAGACACTGCCAAATGAAGATGGAATTTTTGCTGTAGTTACCAGCATAAGGGCTTGGAGTTTAGCCATAGCCTGACTTTCCATGATTTGATTTTCGGAAGCCCAGTCAATAGATTACCGTTACTTTACTCCATAACAACCATTTTATGTAAATCTTCAGGATGAGTGTTTCCCAAGCATAATGTTTTGCATATTTCCCTCTGCTTATTCTTGTAATTTAGATGGCTGTATTTTCTGATGGCTGTGGCTGGCTTCTGGAGATTTTGGTGAGGCAGTAAATAGAAGGATCCATAGGCATATGTGCCTCAGGGCCTCTGAGAAGTTGACGTAGTCGGCATTTTGTCAAAGGGACCTTGGAGGTTTCTGTGGCGCCACCTGCCCAAGCTGTTTGGAATCTCCCAAATGAGGCGCCGTGGCAGGTCTGCTCAGCCTGGAGGATTTTAGCAGGTGATGGTTCTCACTCTTCTAAGACTCTAAAGAGCAAGCACTTTAATTTTTGGTATTCAAGGGGCCTTGTAGAGCTTAGGATGTTTTCAGCTACATGCACAAAAACCCCATCTCAAATTGGCTTAAACAGCGAGGACAGGGATTGACGCTTGTGTCTGGACAACGCAGAGGCTTTGGGGCTGACATCAGCAGCAGCTCCGGTGTGGCCTTCCCACCATTGCCTTGCTCTGCAGCTCTGCCAGTTGGCTTCATCCTCATCCTGGTAGCAAGTGGGGAGCAGCCATGTCTGCCTCCCTCTGAGTCACACCTTCCTTTGATGCCATTGGACCAATTTGAGTCACATACTCAAGTCTGCATCTGTCAGTGATGCAGAGGGTGAGCCTTCTGTCACCATCCATGCCACCTTCCTGCTCTACTCAGGCCGGCGTTTGGAGCTAGGCTTGGAGCCAGTTGCTCCCAGGACACATTGGGTATGCTAGTTGAGAATAGATACCTGGAAAAAGTTGGGGTTTTTTGTTTCCAACTGGGAAATCATGCTAGGGAGACAACACACAAAATGCCCATCAGACCCTAAAATTCTTCCTGGCAAAGTAAAAGTAAGGGTGATGGGGAGGCAGAGAATGGCAGACCTGGAACAGAGGAGACCAGTTGGACAGTTCTAACACTGTGGATGGCGTCAGTCACGGGGGTCTTTGAACAAGGTGGAGAGAATTACTAACCTCTCCTGGAGAAGCAGAGGACGGGTCTGAGTGCAGCAGGCTATGAGAGAAGAACTTACAAAGGGAAACAAACAAATCCACTTAGGGCTACATAGGAGCAAGGGACGACCTGGGAGGATAAAGATCTGAGGGATGCAAATCCTCAGAAGCTGGTGCTAACCCAAATCTTTCCTCCAAGCTGACATCGTGAGTTGGGGCACCTAAGACTTTGGTTTCCAAGGTCCTCCAGAAAAGATACTAGGTCTTTGTTCCTTCAGGCAGCCACAGCCATGCGGGGACGATGCTGGAAGACACGTAGCCATCCTGACACACTGGAGCCCATGGCAGGATCCTCGGGCTGGGGTGCAAGACGAAGGACGCATCCTCTCCATGGGCTCCAGCATTTGCTCTAGCTGGGCATTCACATCCAATGGTGGGGAGCTTTGACCTCTTCCCAGCCCAGGGCCAGGGGTCGGGTGAATGAGGGGTAATGGGACAGGGTATCTGGAGTAAGAGGAGGAAGGAGAATTGTGAGGAAGTATTGCAGTCTACTTTAGTAATACATGGGGACTTCACACTAAAACAGCCTTTTTCAGTGACTTCTGAGTAGGGAGAAACAGCTGGGCTCCCAGCCCAGCAGGGTCGGTCTATTCTACTTGAGTTGGAAAGCTCCTTCACACTGGGAACCCATCAGGGCCTGTGCAAATAAAGTTGTAGGAAGAAAAGGCCAAAGGTGGCTTCTATGATCCATAAGAAGACGAGTGATGCAATACAAGATTGTCCTGAAGATATGAACAGGCATTTCCGAAAGAGCTGCAGTGGGAGTGGAGGCATTGAAAGGATGCCAGCCCCACTGGACTTTGGGGAAATGCATTTTATAACATTAGGTATTATTTCCATCATATTTGATTACAAGACATATTAAAAGATATGACAAAATCAGGAGTTGGTTAGAGTTTAGGAAAATGGGTCCTCATGAAGTCCTGATTGTTGTATAAATTGGTCATAATCTTTGGTTGGCAAATTGGCTCGCATTCCTTCATATGGCTGAATAAACTCCCATTATGGCTATACCAAGTTTTGTTCATCTGTTTCTCAGTTGATATTAGATTGTTTCCCCTCTTTGGCTAACATAAGCAATGCTACTGTGAACATTCATGTACAAATTTATATCTAGACATATGCTGTTAATTCTCTTTAGCACACAGCTAGTGGACTTGCTAGACCTTAAAGGAACTCTCTGTGTAACCTTCTAAGAAATTTCCAGCCTGTTCTTCACAGAAGCCTTTTAACCATGACCCTGCCCTGGGACTCAGCCATGTGGATCCTGGCATGACACATGTGTAATACAGGCAGACACAGGTACTCATGCCGTCTACCTGGACATTCCCACATGGGTGGGCCTGTCCCTGCAGTGGCCCCACTGTGACCCACTCACACCTTGATCCGCTCAAGGGCCTGATTTCATGCCTTTGCTCTCCTGTGACACAGAGAGGGCAGTGGAAGAGATGGGCAGTCAGGAGTTCGGGACCTCACCCTGGTTCTGCCCCTGATGCCCTGTGACTTTGGGAAAGTCTCCTGGTTCTTTCTGGGTGTCGGATCTTCAGCTTTCCAAGGACTCCTGGCCTGCCTCACCTCTGGGGTGTTGTGAGGCTTCTGCAACGTAATACAGCTGCAAATGCTACAAGTTAACCCGAAGAAAGAGGGCTGCCCTAGTAGGAGATCACAGATTGAGGCCAGCTTGTGATACTTCCCCTGAGTCTGCCTGGGGGGAAAGGAGAAGGAGCACCTGGCCATTCTATCTCTGTCTAGGTGAAACCTGGAACCCGGCTGAGAAAGATCAGTGTTGATTAGCATCTAGCCACACCTCACCCCTCCCTCTCTAGACCACCCAGGTGATCCTGCAGCACCCTCAGATCCTACAGCTTGGCCAATCTTGGCTCCACATGGGAGGGAGAAGATCAGATTTCATGGGTGTTTATAACCCCAAGCCGCCAGAGCTGAGCTCACTCCTGAGGTTGGTGCCAGGCCCTGCTGAGGATGAGGCTTCCAGAGCCTTCGCCTGGCCGCTGCTGTGCAGTATAGGTAAGGCATGGCCCCAGGCCCTTTCTCCTGGGCCTCGCACTATTTTCCTTTTCAACTGCAGAGATTTTTAAATTTGCTTATTACCAAGGAAGAAGCCGGTGGCTGATTAGCTGAAAGATACTCTCTTCCATACAAAATGTTTCACTTAGTGCTGGTGGAGAAAGAGACAAATAGGAAAATATCGATGTCATTGTGCTGATGCCATCGTGATTTTTAAACATTTCTGGGTTCCTGAGTTCCCTCCTTCCTGCCTTAAGCAATGTACGCTGAGATTCTGCAGGGCTCACCCAGAAGCGGCTGAGAGAATCAGACATAGTCTTGCTTTGAGGCTTTCCAGGTGGTCTGACGGCAGGCAGTGTCTTGGTGAGGGTGCCCTGCATGGAATGTGTCTGGGGACTTCTGAGGGGGTAACTGTGGCCCTCGGGGGAGCCCACAGCAGGAGGGAGCTCTGCATCTGCCCAGTGGGTTGTCACATGGCTGCTGCAGCAACTTCAGCAGGAGCAATAACCAGCAGCT
Organism: Hylobates moloch; assembly: GCF_009828535.3. Lineage (NCBI taxonomy): Eukaryota > Metazoa > Chordata > Mammalia > Primates > Hylobatidae > Hylobates > Hylobates moloch. The sequence continues at coordinate 10,800,230 of NW_026652278.1, read as the reverse complement.
CCCACCGCTGGCTGGGAATGCCTGGAAGAGGGGGAGCCACTTGCCCTCTAGAGGGCTGGGCCCTGGGAATTGTGTCAAATGCATGAGGATTGGCCAACTGATTTTGAATGCAGGCAGCAAAGGAAGAGGGTATAGATTTCCTCAGGGAGATGTCTTTGTCTCTATGTCTCTCTTCACCTGGCTCTGTGTTTCCCTCATTCTCCCCACCTTCTTTCTTTGTATCCTCCTCTTTCTCTCCCCTTTCCTTCCTGAGCTCCTTGCTTCCTACTCTCCTCACTTCTTTCTCCTCTCTTGCCCTTGCCTGGTCCTTTCCAACCTTGCCCATTTCTCCTGCGCTGCTGCGCTTTGCTGACTGCACACTCACGTCAGAGGCTGCCCCATCACCGGGGGTTCTCCTCCTCTGCCAGGATTTCAGCCTCGCTGTAGGCCCCAGCTCCGTGTGGCTGCCTCTGGTTAAAGCTTCAGATGCCCATCTACATTTCCAACTCAGATGCCAGCTTGCAGCTTCTGTCTAAATTAGGGCTACAGTGAGGCCTTAGGGCAACTGGTCATAGGAACCCTAAGAGCTTGGTGGAAAAACTTAATATGCTTGACATTTGGTTTCCTCGTCCTTGGTGAAATCAAGAGACACAAAGACAACTTCATGAAAAAAGGCAGAGGCGCTAAGCTTAAATGCAGAAACTAATGAGTGCTGCATAGGCTTGGCCAAGTCACCCAACCTCTCCTAACCTCAGATGTATAATCGGGGTGCCTCGACAGGGCTGTTGTGAGGAGTTAGTGAAGCAAAAGATGACATTCAAGCAAATTTAGAAAAGTTCATTACTAAAGCTCCCTGGAGCGATCACTAGCCTCACAGATTGTGTAGTTAGTGATTGTTAAGGGGCAGCTTCTTCCCCATGCCTCAAGGCCTTTGCTTAAGCATCTAGATGAAAGGAATTTAAGGTAGATGTGGTTACAGTACAGAAATGTCACTCAATATGACAGGCATGTTCAGGATTTGCACTTGAGGTCTGCTTTCTGGGGAATCATGATTTATTTCTTCCAGAGCCAACTTGATAGAGGCCCCAGCTGTGGGGAGACTCTTCTTTGCACCCCCAAAGGACCAATATAGTCTCAGGCCCAGGAAGGACAGCCAAGATGTCCTGGTTGACTTTCTTGTCAGAATAGGTTATGTAGCATTATGAGGATTGCTAATTTACTTAGTAAAGAAACATCATCTAATTTGGAAAATGAAGCAACTGTCTTGAAAGCATTAGAGTGACAGATCAGGTGTATGCCAGGCTACCCTGTGCTGGGCATTGGGCCATGGGCTTGTGCACCCAGCTTCATCCTGTAAGGTAGTTAAAATCAAGATGCCCATTGTATAGATGAGTGACTGAGGCTTAGGGAGAGTTAAAAACTGTCCAAAGCCATTCAGCTCTGGGCTGCTGGGACAGTTAACCAGGGACATCTGATTCTGAACCTGTGTGCCTGCCCACTAGAGCATAGCCTGACAATGATCCCAGTGTCATGTGCACTGTGGGACGTATGAGATTGCATGCAGGGCTGGCTTAGATCCCGTTATTTAACTCCGGTCCCTGAATAGTGAAATTTCCATAAATAAACATGGCTCACTTCTACTCACTTAAAAATTTTAGTCAACAGATTTATTTCAAAATCAAATTAATCACTGGTTTTGTTATAGAATTTACAGGAGAAGTGTTTATATCAGGGTTAAGGTAGCTGACTTTTATTTTTTCCCAGGAAAGTGGGACGTGAGACTTTTAGCTAAAAAATCAGGAATGTCTCAGATAATTTAAGACAAGCTGACTACTCTATCAGAGCGTCATTTCTGACCACGGCTCCAGGGTGAGACAATTGAACTTTAATTGAGTGGAATGGGAAAAACAAGAATGCTGTGAGTGAGCTGGTTTGCGAATTTTTGAGTGCTGAGAGCCGATGCTTCCTTCTATCCTTCTCTCTGGGTGACCCAGGGCTGTTTCCAGAAATGGGGACAGTGATGCCATCTCTTCTTCCTGCCTAGCTCTGTCTCTTTGTGCTCAGCTCTGTCCCTTTGCACTCAAGCTCTCTTCACAGTGTAGTCATTTTCCTTTCTTCTGCTTTCACCCATTGGTAAGCTCAGATTTTCATTTTTTTTTTTTTTTGTCTTTCAGCCACAACTGTTACAGCTCCATTTGCCACAGGTAAATGCAGACAAGACTGTTACCCTCTTTCCCTTGCCTCACACAGAGACACTGTTTTGGGGTTGAAATCCAAATGGATCAATGAGAAGGGCATGTACCAGGGACAATTCTTGTCCAACAGGACTTGGTAATTGGATTCAGCCTTCATAATCCCTGATTCCCCCTCCCACCATCTCAGTGCTCCCCTCCATGAGGCTCCCCCCAACTTCCCCAACACCTCCAAGCCCCCCGAAGTCTCTTCTGCCCTCCTGTCTGACCAGCCTACTGGGCAGGGAAGGGAGCCACCACTCCACAGAGCCTGTGTTCCTGGAGGATGGGAGCCTCCTCTAAACATCTGGAGCCTGGAGATCTGAGGAGCTGCTCCATCCTCGGTGTCAGAAAACTGCTCCTCCCTCTAACCTGCTTCCTCCAGGCTGCAGTTCTTCCCTCTTCCTTCGAGCTTCTCTGTGAGGATGCAGGCTAGAGGGAGGAGCAGTTTCTTGTGATGCAGGGTGGCTTGTTGATTGATTGGTGGATTCACCTAGTGCTTAACCAGTTGCTGGGCACAAGCTAAGTGCTTTAGAAACCAGAACACATTTGACCACTCAAGGAAAGTGCTCTTTTCATCCTTAGTCACACTTTCGGAGCCTGAGGCATCATTGAACCTCAAGGAGATGGATTCTCTTGTGTTCAGGGATTGGGCTATTACGGGGGCAGGAGCGCTGCCTATTTGTTATTTGTCCAGCCTGCCCTAAGAAAAGATCTGTAGGGAAATGGAAAGATAGCGTTTGTGCTAATTTTCTGTTCACTAATTGGGCAATACGATTGGTGAGAAAGTTTTAGTAAGGGGAGTTAAGTTCCTCTATTTCCCACTGGTCATAAACAAATTGTACTTTAAAATAAGTGTGGGTCTCCTAATAAAGTCTGAAACCAAAAAGCCCACCTTGTTTGTGGAGCCATCAGACTGGGCCATTAAGGTTGAATTTTCTTCCCAGGGATGGGAAGTTGGGAGAATCAGTAATAACAGGGGCCCCTGGAATGACACAAGCCAGTCCCAGACCTAGAGCATCCCTGCAGTGCCTGAGCCCCGTTTCTCCTCTTGTAGCACCCAGTGACTGTGGGGGCCACTACACGGATGAATATGGCAGGATCTTCAACTACGTTGGGCCGAAAACTGAATGTGTCTGGATCATCGAGTTGAACCCCAGGGAGATAGTCATGGTGGCCATTCCAGACCTCAAGTGAGTACTGGGGTTGTGAGTTTTCTTTGATGTTGTTGTTATTTCTAGGAAAGATCCCATCTTGACCTCTGATGGTTCACCCTCCACCCTATCCATGACAGCCATCTGACACACAATTTGACTGCATTTTCACTTCCTGTTGAAAGCTTTTCACTGGCTCGTTTTCTCCAAATAAAGTTTATCTTCTTGTTGTGCCTTTCTCATTCCTCATAATTGGCTTCTCTTCTCTGCTCACTTCTGATCACTTCTCCTCTCTGGACCCTGCTGTGGGCTGAGCCATTACACTCAGTTTCCTGGACACATCAGAGTCCAGCAGCTCCTTGCCTTTGCTCACACCTGCCCTCCGCCTGGAATGCATCCTTCAATCCCTGCCAGACTCATCTGCCCTCTGCAAAGGGTTTTCATGTTGTATTTCATGAGTTAGCTCAAGGACAACAACCTCCATAACAATAAAACCACCTTCCTGACTCTGTGCAGAGGAGGATAGATCTTTTTCTCACAGGGGTTTATATAATACCCCTGGAAAGCTCTACACTGAACTTATAGTGTAATATTACTCTTGCCTATGACTGCATTTGTGTCTACTAGGAGTCTGTCTTTGGATTGCAGGTATTTTTCTTAAATGAATGAATGAATGAATGAAGTGATAAAGCCACAGAAGGCATTTCCAATGCAGCCTAAGTTACTGCATTGCTATCCCAGGGCACTGTTCACAGATTTCAGCATGGAAACCACATTTCCATCAATTCCAGACCAAGCCAAACACAGCCCACAATGGTGGATGAGACAGATGGTGGAACTGTGTGACCCAGAGGTCCTGTCCCCTCCAGACAGCCTATGGGCTCAGAATCCCACTACGTTATGCAGGAGTTCTATGGGATCAAGGACACTTTGAGACAGCTGCCTCAAATACAGGGCTTAAGCTGTCTACCCAACCTGAGGCCCAGGGATTCAAAAAAGGATGTGTGGCCAAGAAGACCCAGATGGGGAAACAAGGAGAGAAGGAGGTTGAGGAGGGACCTGGAATGAAAGAGTCATGCAATTCCTGTGTCATAATTTCCCCAGGGCCAGAGGGATGGGCGGCTGTGGACACTTTCCCATATTGTCCCTTTGTCCTTTTCAAAGTTGATTTTGAATCTGATTGTCCTTGGCACCAAGGAGGGACTTTGCTCTTGGACTGGGCCAAGAGCAAAACTAGTATAAAGTCAGCCCTGTGTGTGTCCTGGTGGGGTGTCCCCTTGTTGTCTTGTTATACCCCAGAGAGGCTCCAGGCCCTCTCTTGTGAACTGAGACCTGCTGGGGGCTGAGGATGAGGGGTGGAGATTAGGACTGGAAAAGCACAGGGAGGAGAGGGAAGTAGGGAGGTCTCCTAGGACTCAGAGCTTCCATGTGCAGCTTGACTCTCACAGGATGGAGAGGGATGTAGGGAGGTCTCCTAGGACTCAGAGCTTCCACGTGCAGCTTGACTCTCACAGGATGGAGATGGAGACCCCTCTCTCCTCTGCAGTGAGCAAGCAAGGCCAAGCTTATGCTAGTGGGGGGTCATGCTTCACCTCTTCCTGTCCCATCTGCCAGGGGAGAGGAAGGCAGGAACCAGGCAGTGGTGTCCACACACTCATTTCTGGTGATTTTTGTCCTGACACAGAGGTTGTGGTTTAAGGAAACACACCACTCTGCTGGCTGCATTCCCTGTTTGGGGAACTTGAAACACGGCTGATGTTTTGACTAAAATTCCTGGGTTGGAATCCAAGGGCCATGGGCTGGGCTTCCTGGAAGACATGGAAACCATGAGACTGGGAAGCCACCTGCTGCCCTGGTTGAGGGGAAGATTTCTGGGAAGATGGAGGGGGTGCTCGGGCCCCTGCTTGCATTATTGAAGAACTGACGAACTTTCCTTCTTTCGTTCTCATCTGTCCTTGCACTTTTCATGAGCAAAGCTGTTGGGATCTAGTGTGGATTCACTGGTGGAGGGAGGTGGCAGCCTGGCTGGAGGACAAATCCAAATGCTGATGGTTGCCTTTTCTTCTGACCCAGAGGATTCACATGTGGCAAAGAGTACGTGGAAGTGCTGGATGGACCTCCAGGGTCTGAGTCCTTGGGCAGGATTTGTAAAGCCTTCAGTACATTCTATCACTCTTCTTCCAACATCATCACCATCAAGTACTCCAGAGAACCCAGTCATCCACCCACCTTCTTTGAAATATATTACTTTGTCGATGCTTGGTCAACACATTAATAGGTAGGTCGGGGGAAGAGGCACCTGCTGATGCTCCGCTGCTCTGCCTGAGCCCGGTTCTGCATATGTTGGACAGAGGCTACACCTGGGACTGCAGAAACAAGATTGAGTCATAGTTCTCCTGGACCAGCATTGGGTGAGGGAGAGGGAGTGTGACCCTGTGACCCTTCCAGAAAAAGATACGGGTTCTGTCCCAGCATTTCTGTACACCCATATCTTTGGTGTTAGAAGATCATATGTGGAAACTTTATCATTCCTGTCTTCTTGATATAGAAGCGTGTATCTCTGAGAAGCCAACTTTCTCTCTATTGATCTTATTATATGCCCTGTGGCATTTTCTAGTGTATTTCTGCAAAGTGAGTAGTGTATGAACTATATACTATAAGGAACGTATAATATACATATTCCATATGAATATATAATCCTAGAAAATATATATAAACAAGAAATATGTATTATATATACATAAAATATATATAAATAAGAAACTTGTGCCTCCTGGACTGAGATTATACTTGGTGCCCTATGAGTCTCTGGACACACTGAAATACACAGCACACATTCCCCATCCCTAAGAGGCTTGTACTCAATGGAGGACTGAAACCAGCTCAATAGAGTCAAACAGCAGCACAAGAAGCAATGGCCCCCGACACCCCCATCAGGCAGTGGGTGACAGCTGCATTCACTGTGAGGTCTGGGGTTCACCCAGCTGTGCTGATCACTCCAGGCTTCCCAGTAAGGTGGAGCTCAGGCCTGGCCTCCAGCATGGGGAGGTCTGGAAAGGCCGGAGTAGGACGTGCTGAGCAGGTGCCGTGAGCAGAGGTGGAGTCACCCGAATGGGGTGAATTTGGGAACAAAGAGAATGCAGAGAAAGGTGCTCCCTCCAGCTTTCTGAGTGTTTCAGAAAGGGCAGAGCTCACAGTGGGGCCTGTGTTGGGCATATTTGAGTGCATTTCAGGCACATTGCTGAAGTGGCTACTTCTTCCTTCACCATGGGTGAGGTCTATCTGGGGACAGAAGAAGGATTGGCTCCTGGTCTTGGTTCTAGATGAGTCCAGTTTTTTTGTTGTTTTGTTTTGTTTCCCGGGATACTTGGTCGGCCCCCAGTAGGCCCACAGTCCTCCCTGAATGTGACCAGGGGAGAGGAGGACAGAGGGTCAGGGACCTTCCAGAGCTGACCTTGTGGAGTTTCCCTCCACCCATGAAGCTGGAAGGAGCTTCTGGATCCCGTAAACCTCACACGAAGCAAGCATCTCTGTTGCGTCATCTAAGTTGTTCCAGAATGTTTGTCTTGGATCTTGAAGGATCACCTGAAACTCACATGTTTGGAGGAAAAAGAACAAATCCTAGTTTTGGTTGGCTTTTCTGGTTTTTCTAAATGTACAGATACGGAGACTGCAGGTAGGCCTTGTCCTCTAGCTTTGGTGCACAGCACATGGTAGCCTGGGACTTTGTGTGAGCAGGTCAGGTCTTTAATGTTCCAAGAGCATCTTGGAGTAGAATAATACAATGCAACCAGCTGAACATGACTTCTCCTTAGCACGCTGATGTCTTTGACTGGAAAAGGTCCAGGGAAACCCTGGACAAAAGTCAGAGTCAAAGAAAAATAACAAGGTGCCTGTGTCCATTCTCCTGCTGAGTGACATGCGGCTCCAGGTCAGACCTTTTACCTCTGTCAACCATGGTTTTCTCATGTGTGAACTAGAGATAGAAACAGATGACAAAGGAATAATAATAGTGAAAACCATTAAATGTTTATTCAACACACCATTCTCTAGGTACTACCTTAATAATGTCATACAGTTTGTCTAATTTCATCATGACATGAAGTCTTTTGGGGTAGTATTACTATCCCTAGTTTACTTAGGATTTGAGAAGGTTTTGTTTTGTTTTGTTTTGTTTTCTGTATGTATGTTTGTTTGTTTCTGAGATGGAGTCTCACTCTGTCGCCCAGGCTGGAGTGCAGTGTCGCCATCTTGGCTTACCAAAAACTCCGCCTCCCAGGTTCAAGCAATTCTCCCGCCTCAGCCTTCCTAGTAGCTGGGATTACAGGCGTGCTCCACCTTGCCCGGCTAATTTTTGTATTTTTAGTACAGACAGGGTTTCACCGTGTTGGCCAGGCTGGTCTCGAACTCCTGACCTCAGGTGATCCACCCGCCTCAGCCCCCCAAAGTGCTGGGATTACAGGTGTGAGCCATTGCGTCTGGCCTAGGATTTGAGAAAGTTAGTTGAAAATAACTTCTCCAGAGGCACACACTGTCATGTCAGCTAGGACTGTGACGAGGGCCATCTGATGCAGAGGCTGGGCTCCTGCCAACACGTCCATCATGAGTGTGAGCCACAGAGCCACGTCCCAGAGGGAGGTCCTGCGACTGCACTCAGGGCTCCTGCATTCAAGTCCATGACAGGTCCCTGAAATGGTGAAAATTTCATAAATTAAGATGGCTTATTTCTCCCAACTCCAAAAAAAAAAAATGTATTCAATAGGTTTACTTCAACATTAGGTTGATTATTGGTCTCATTACAGAATTTAAAACAAGAAATATTCAGGTGAGCATTAGCGTGGCTGACTTTTCTGGTTTGCCCAGAATAAGAGGTTTCAGGGGCAGGAGAACTTCAGCGCTAAACAACAAACGTTATCAAAAACTAGGACATGAAGGTTGCCTTGGTCAGGGCTGACTTTTCTGTCTGTGGCTCCAGAGTGGGGCTATTGCACTTTGAGTGGAATCAAAAAAACAAGAAGAAAGCAGTGAGTGAGCTGGTCTGTAAATGCTGAGAGCCAGTCCTTTCCTCCCTTCCCCCAAAGGACCCAGGGTTGCTCCCAGGGATGCGGACAGCGATGCCACCTCCTCTCCCTGCTCAGCTCCATCTCTTTGCACTCAAGTCCCTCTTCACAGTGTGGTCATTATCGATTCTCCTGCCCTGACCTACAGCTAACTCCCAGCTTGGCATTTTGTTTTTTGTTTTGTGTCCTTTTATGGAAAATCAATTAGCCAAGAAGGATATGAGGTAAATGTGGGCAATCTAATTTCATGCTTTCATTCTTCTCACAAGGAGACTATGCATTTTCAGGTTGGAATCCAAACAGCTCACCTCTAAAAATCACGTTCTGAGACATGTTCTTGGCCAAAGGAAAGTGGAATAAGTAACTGACTATCTGCTTAAGCACTTCACAATCCCTAGATCACCCTCTCTACCAGGTGCTCACCACTCTTTCCTCCCTGTTCCTCCTCCCCTCTCCCCCTGCAACTCCAAGTCCTAGGGACCTTCCTCTGCCCTCCCTTCTGGGCAGCTTTCTGGGCAGAGAAAGTGGCCACCTCCTCCAGAGCCTGTTCCCAGGAAAGGAGCCTCCTCTAAACCCCTGAAGTCTGGAGAGCTGAGGGACAGCTCCATCCTCGGTGTCAGAGATGAGAGCATTGAAGGAAGAGTGAAGAACTGCAGCATGGAGGGTGCTGGTTGGAGGGAGGAGAGGTTTTCTCAGGATATAGGGGACTTCTAAAGTTTATCCACCTAGTGCTTAAAAGGCAGAAATTATGGGCTCAATTATGGGCTAAGCACTTTACAAATGAGAACACAATTGATCCTAGATCACCCACTGTGATAGGTATAATTATCGTGACAATTTAAACTTACCTGAGACTAATCTTCCTTATCTGTGATATTGGAAAACAGCAAGGTTAAGGAAAGTTCTTCACCATTTTTGTTCTGGAGAATGACTTACTAGAAAGACCACTATCACCTGTATGACTTAGATAAGACTCATATGATCCCACATTTTCCTTGGGCAACCTGGACACCCCAAATTATCACTCTTTTTCTCTTCAATGATTAGCTGAACTATTTTCCTTCCTTATCGATTGAAATGAACTGCTTGCCAAATTGACGTAACCAAACTTTAGTTAAGCTGGTCTCCCACCACAGCTTCCCCACCTTTGATCCATCCCTCAAGATAAACAAGCACTGCAAAGCAGAATAATCCTCCCACAGACCCTTCTGGAAATGAGCTGACCGTGAGACACACATTCCTGGTCACCTGTCACACTACCTGCTCATCCCATCTCCCACCCTCAGTCCTTCCAGCTTCTGTCATCCTCCCTAGAAACCAAATTCCTTTCTCTCTGACCTCTGAGATCCTTGCCAGTCCTCTGGTTGGAGCATTCTCAGTACTGCTATAAGCATTTTGAATAAAGTCTTTGTATTAGTCGGTTTCCACACTGCTCATAAAGACATTCCTGAGACTGGGTAATTTACAAAAAAAAGAAGTTTAATGGACTCACAGTTCCACATGGCTGGGGAGCAGCCACAATCACGGCAGAAGGCAAGGAGGAGCAAGTCACATTGTATGTGGATGGTGGCAGGCAAAAAGAGAGCTTGTGCAGGGAAACTCCCATTTATAAGCCATCAGATCTCATGAGACTCATTCGCTATCATGAGAACAGCATGGGAAAGACCCACCCTCATGATTCAATTACCTCCCACTGGGTCCCTCCTACAACACATAGGAGTTATGGGAGCTACAATTCAAGATGAGATTTGGGTGGAGACACGGCCAAACCATATCAATCTTCTTAAAGCTATGTTGGGATTTGGTTTATTATTTGACAATCTTCCTATCACAGTTTGGGGGCCTGGGTATCACTGAGCATGATCATGCAGCCTCTTCTGACCTGTCTTTAAAATAAGATGGATTCTTGTTTGTCTGAGGTCTCTCTTGAGGCAGGAGAACAGCCTATTTGCTATTTCTCTCCCCTGTACTGGGAAAAGACCTGTAGGGACACACAATTGAGAAGGTGCCAGCTTTCTGATCACCATTCTGCCAATGTGGTGATGCAGTATGCTATGGTGATGGTGTTAAAGTTCTACTATCTCCCACTGGTCAAAAACACATTAGACTACATATGGAACTGGGTCCCTTAAAAACCTCTGCATGGAGTAAAACAAAAAGCCCCCCTTCTTTGTGTGATCATCACACTCCAGTTACCTATGTTGTTTTCAGCTGTCACATAACATTTTGAACAGATGTTGGTATCTCTATGAATATACCCAACTAAGGTTTTTCTGTGAAATGTAGAGATTAAGGAATAGAAGCCTCTCCAATTATAGCTCAAAAGTGCATGACCATATGTATAGTCAACTCTCCATAAAACCAGTAGTTCTGCCTTGCTCATGATAGTAGTTGGCCTACAAATGATGCTTAAGTTCCTGCTATGTATAAAATGAAACTTTCCATAATATTTATGGATGAGAATCAGTTAAGTGCTCTTTGCTTTGAGTGGAAAGTTGACTTCAAATGCTATCTTGGATGTTTGAGGTGGGATCTAAACTTTTCACTCCTCACTCATAGGCTGGTGCCCTTTTCCAATTGCTGTTTGGTTAACTTGACATGTTTGAAGGCTCTTGGAACCATTTTCTACTGAAAAATATCCGTGGCCTTCTGGGAAGACATCCTCTCCCAACGAGATGGAGGTTCAGTGTTTTAGTGAACTGACTTAATGGCTATTACCATACTATAATCTAGCTGGGTTAGTGTGTTGGGCCATTCTTGCATTCTTATAAAGAAATACCTGAGACTGGGTAATTTATAAGAAAAGAGGTTTAATTGGCTCATGGTTCTGCAGGCTATACAGGAGGCATAGCAGCATCTGCTTCTGGGGAGGCCTCAGGAGGCTTCCAATCATGGTGGAAGGCAAAGAGGGAACAGGCACTTTACATGGCAAAGCAGGAGCAAGAGAGAGAGAGTTGGGGAGGAGGTGCCACACACTTTGAAACAACCACATCTTGTGAGAACTCACTCACTATTGTAAAGACAGCACCAAGGAGATGGTGATAAAGCATTCATGAGAAATCCACCCCTATGATCCAATCACCTCCCAGCAGGCTCCACCTTCAACACTGGGGATTACATTTCAATGTGAGATTTAGAGGGAATACACATCCAAACTGTAGCAGTTAGGGACCCAACTGATTGGCTGGCCAATCTGATTCAGTACTTCTTTTTTTTTTTTTTTTTTTTTGAGATGGAGTCTCACTCTGTCGCCCAGGCTAGAGTGCAGTGGCACAATCTCAGCTCACTGCAACTTTTGTCTCCTGAATTCAAGTGATTCTCCTGCCTCAGCCTCCCGAGTTGCTGGGATTACAGGCACCCACCACCACACCTGGCTAATTTTTGTATTTTTAGTAGAGAAAGGGTTTCATCATGTTGGCCAGGCTGGTCTCGAACTTCTGACCTCAGGTGATCTGCCCGCCTCAGCCTCCCAATGTGCTGGGATTACAGGCATGAGTCACCATGCCCAGCCTGATTCAGTACTTCTTATCATGCTGTTTCAAAACAGGATAATGACACCAGCAAGCATCACAACCAATATTTGTTCCTGTATCTATATTTCTGTATAAACCAATATATTAATATATCTATTTATCTACCTCCATTTACCTGCTTCTTCCGGGTTGACTGAATGCTGAGAAGAATCACTTGCTCTTACCTTAGTGAATGTCCTTTTTGTTACAAGTAACAGAAATACACTTTAGGTAGATTGAGCAAAAAATGAGGAAATTTACTGAAGGATTCAAGAGTAAGTCTCAGAACTGAAGGGGCGGTGGAGATAGGGAAGCAATTTGGAAAGCTACCCTCACCTCTCTCTTTTTGATGCCATCTCATCTGACCCTTGTGTTTCATTCTCCTCCCCTCCAGCCTGGCAACATCCTCTTCTCTGTGCACATTGTAGAGGACGGCTGCCTTACAGCTCAGCTCCCAAGTGTGTCTGTTTGTGTTAGTGCATTCTCACATTGCTATGAAGAAATACCTGAGACTGGGTGACTTACAAAGAAAAGAGGTTTAGTTGGCTCACAGTTCCACAGGCTGTACAGGAAGCATGGCGCTGGGATCTGCTCAGCTTCCAGAGAGGGCTCAGGAAGTTTCCAATCATGGCAGAAGGCAAAGGGGGAACAGATACTTCACAGGGCCAAAGCAGGAGCAAGAGAGAGGCAGGGGGTGAGGGGTGTCACACACTTTCAAATGACCAGATCTCAAGAGAACTCACTCACTGTCATGAAAACAGCACCAAGGGAATGGTGCTAAACCATTCATGAGAAATCCCTCTCCATAATCCAATCACCACCCCCCACCAGGCCCCACCTCCAACGCTGGGGAATTGGGGGGTGCAATTCGACATGAGGTTTTGTGAGGGGATGCAGATTCAAGCCATATCACTGTTCATAGTTCAAAATGACAGCAAAGATTCACTTGCACCTCTGATTTCTGTCTGGAAATTTCCAGGGAGAGACTGATTTGTGTGAATTCGGTTGAGCATCCACCTCTGGTTGGATGGCTGATCACCAGCAGGGGAGACTCATAGAGCACAAATGTGAGGGTGCCCATTCAGGCAACACTGGGCTCAGGTTTCAGAGGGAGGTTGGTGGGGCCCCAAGGAGCGGTCATTCCAGAAACTATTACAGTGTCACCTGTCATGTCTGCCCGGCCAGCTTTTTTTTTTTTCCATATTGCTCTTGAACTTGAGTTTTTATCTTATCTTTACTGAATACTTCAGGTATCCAGTAGGAAATGAGTGGTTAAAGAGAATAAATTAAAAAGGGAAAGTGATGATAAACTGAACATGACCAGTGGAAAAGTGAATCCAGCAGAGGAATGAGGAAACTGTCTTTGCCCATCAAATATTCTGCATTTTGGGGACATATTGTTGACCTTGGCAATCATCTGTGGGTGAGGGAAGCTCAGCAAAGACCATTTGTTCTGTCCTGCTGATGAAGCCCAGATATATTAAGCATTCAGTGACCTCTGTCTCTGGAGAGGTGACATTTCAGCCAAAATGTGGAGCCAGCTATCTGCAGAAAGAGCATTCCCGCAAGTGCAGAGGATCTTTAGCAAGAGCAAGCTAGGCTTGTTCTGGGTGCTCAAAGAGGTTCAGTGTGTCTCAAGTGAGTGAGGGTGGGGGAAGAGGAAGAGGTGAGAGCAGAGAAAGGACCAGGGGCCAGACCAGGGGAGGTCAGAACAGGGGAGGCCAGAACAAGGGCCAGACCAAGCCACTGTTTGTTAGAATCTTGGATCCTGTTTAAGTGCAAGAGGAAGCATGGAAGGGTTTTACATTCGTTTTCTGCTGTAACAGAGCACCACCAGCTGGATGGTTTAGAACCACAGAAACTTCTCTCACAGTTCCAGAGGTTAGAAGTCCAACAGCAAGCTGTCAACAGGGCCACACTTCCTCTGACGGAGCTAGAAAAGAATGTGTTTCAGGCCGTTCTCCCACCTTCTGGTAGCCTCTGGTGTTCCTTGACTTGTAGATGGCCATCTCATCCCCACGTTTCTTCACATCCTCTTCCCCCACAAGTGTCTGTGCCCAAATTTCCCCTTGTTATAAGTACACCAGTTATATTGGATTAGGTCCCATCCTCCCAACTTTGTTTTAATTTAACTACCTCTATAGAAACCCTATTTCCAAATAAGGTCACATTCTGAGGTACTGGGATAAGAACTTCAACATATCTTTTGCAGGGAGGGAGGCACAATTCAACACATAGCAGTTTTAAACAAGGAAGTAACATAATGTGTTTTAAAAATATCACTCTGGCTGCTGGGTGGATTGTGAATTATAAGACGGTCCTTTGAAGAGCCTCTTGCATTAGTCCAGGTGAAAGATGGTGTTAGTTTGGATGGAGAGAAATGGCTGCCTGGCTGTAGCCTTGGCTTGAGCTTGCGGTATAGGCAGGAGGTGAGGCAGCTTGAAGCCAATGATAATAATAGAGACTCAGATGTTATAAACTCTTAGCTAATATGAAGTAACTATGAAGTACTCACTAAGCTTCATGCTCAACTAGCTGTTCTTAATCTTTCCCATGAATTATCTCATTTAATCCTCCAACTCCCTATGATGTAGACACTATTATTGCCTCTACTCACAGATGGGGAACATGAAGCCGAGCACTGCCTAGAAACTTGGCTGAGATCCCACAGCTCACCTGATAATGAAGCAGCTATTCCCACCCATGTCTGCTGCTGCCACATCCAGGCTCTTGGTGACGTCTCAGCACTCTATTTCATAACACGCTGAAGCCTTGTTTGCTGAGACTGGAGATTTATGGCACAGAGGGAGATAAGGTTGGATAGGTGGGGCTCTTATTTTAATCATTTATGAGTATTTGTCTCATTCTTCAACTATTTATAAGCTTGTTGAGGGTAGAGTCCAGGCTCTCTCTGTCTATGTATATATCCATATAGACATAGACATGGGTTGTATACACCCATATATAAGTATATATATAGTCTGGACTCTACCCTTAACAAGGGTGTATAATATTCACACACCCATATGTAGATATATAGATATACAGCTAGCTATCTGTATCAATGCTAATATTGAGCTATTAATCATGTTCTGGGCCTGGTTCTGAATCACGGTTTCTTAACCTCAGCAATATTGGCATTTTGTTCAGGTCGTTCTTTGTCGTGGGGTTGTCCTGTGCATTGCAGGATGTTTAGCAGCATCTCTGCCCTCCACTAGATGCCAGTTGTGACAACCAAAAATATCTCCAGACATTAACAAATACCTCCTGAGGGACAAAATTCCCGTGGTTGAGAATTACTGTCTAATACCTCATACCTCACATTTAACATGTCCACGAGCCCCATTAGGCAGCTACTGTTCTGATTCCATTTGTGGGAGAGGAACTCGAAGCTCAGAGATGTTGAGATAGATGTCCTAGATGATACAGCCAGGGTTCATATAACACCTCCAACATCTGAGCTCATGGCAGATGTTGACAGGACACCTGCTGGATGGATTTCAGGTAGCTTTGACATTGAGGCAGAGATGTTTATGCATGGCTAAGCATTATAGGAAACCATGAAAGGTTTTTGACCAGGGTAGTGATCTGAGAAAAGCAGAAGTTCACAGAAAACTCAGAGACTCCCTCCCATCTTCAAAGATAACTTCATATTTGGGATCCTTGGGCCTGGGGTCAGAAGGGATTAGAGGGTAACCTCATCCAGGCAGGAAAGTGTTCCAAAGACCACCGATGATTTTCTGCTTCCTCCTTTCCTCTTCTCTTATGAAATTTTCTTTCTACCAAATTATGTAAGATCCTCTAGGCATCCTGCTTCTTGTCACTCCCTAGACATTTTGGTAATAAGAGCATAAGGATTAATTACAACCCCCTGTGAATGTTTAATGCAATTACTGTTCACTGGCTCCCAGTAATTTCCAAGATATAAATGGGCAGTGAACAGACAAAATCTCCATTTGCCAACAAAGCCACAACTTGGCTTTTAAATTAAATAAAAACCACCTACCATTTTTTAAACTTTTATTTGAAGGTCGGGGGTAGCATCACCGCATGATCAAACAGGAATCCAATGCATCCATTCAATTATTACTGGTTGACAAAATTGTATGAGACCTGAAGAATACCAATTGATTCCGCTATAGTCAAATTAAAACTGACGTAGCATTAAAAAAAGAAACACTTACTAAAAATCCAGGAAAGAGAAAAAAGAGGAAAAATAGGCACTCAACTTCCTCATGATCTCCTTTCCAATAAAATATATTGTGTGTAGTATGTAGAGTGTTCCTCATAAATTCATCGGAAGAAATCATTCTTCTTCCTTTTTCATGCAGCTCTGGATTTAGGGAACTTAAGAGGTTCTCCTTTGCTTAATCTATTTCTCCTTACAATCCAAGGCATCTAGTCCCAAACTACATTGTCTATGTGCAGCCCTGAGTGCTCCCTTTTATCTCTTACATTGTCAAGGTTTTGGTGACAGCCTTACAAATAGACATGACCGCTGTGCCCCACCCTGACTCACTCATACACTTTTAATTTAGACATTCCCATCCCCCAGAGCAGAAGGCACTTCATTCATATTAACTTTATTTTCTAACTACTTTGATTACTATTCTGTCAACTCCAAAGTGGTCAAGTTTAAGTTTAAAGCCTTCCAGTCTCTTAACACAGTGCAGTGCATTCTCAGTGTAAAGTGGTCATGTGCAGGGCAACAGTAGCTCATTCCAATGCCGCTGGGGCTGCTCTCCAAGAGCCAGGTGAGAAACCCATCCTGGCCAGAGCAAGGTGGACTTGGGACCAATTCTTCTACAGAGGGAACCATCTCTGAAAATGGTCTAATATGGTAACAAATGGTGGTCTTGTTCTGTGTTCATGGTCAGCTGACTAGAGCAAATAGCTGGGTGACTGAGATAATGTATGGCCAACCCAATATTCAAGCTGCCTACATTTCTAAGCACCTGTATTTTTCATTCACTTATTCATTCATTCATTCATTCAGTCTGTAACCCCAAATCTAGCTTGAGCTCACTGGCTTCTTGGGCTCTAGGTGAGGCAGGCTCCACTTCTCAATTTCCCTCTGATTGAAGTTCAAAGCCTTCTTTGGGATTTCTGCAAACTGCCAGGAGGCTGTAGGACACCATTTTCACACATGCTGTCTCTCTTCTGAACTCTCTGCCTGATATGAAACTCAGCCCTGTCCTCAATTCACAAACACCAGTCCCCGAAGCTCATTCATACACCGTACTCATGAATGTAATGGGCTTTTCTGATGATGAGGGTCTCGGGGAGGAATCTCTGGAGCTCTGCATAGCAAACAACTTACAACATGTTAGGTACTTCTCGTCTCAAAAGCCCACAGCCTCCTTGATACATAGGGTTTCACATGGCCCTTCATCCCCATGCAGTGGGGTACATCTCACTAGCGGCTCTCTCCTCTTCCTCCCTTTTTCCTTTTCTTTTCAAGAGAAAAACAAAATTCCTCTCATTTCCCCATGCAAAGAGGCTAACCATTCTTTCATTGTTAGGAGGCTTCTCAAGTATCCCCTTCCAGCCTCAAATAAACTGTAAGGCATTTTTTCCCCAAGAAAAACAATTTACCTTAAGATAAATTTGGGTGCCAGTTCTTAAGGAATATAAATGTTGCCTCATTATGATTTTAAAATCATTTATTGAAGTCATACAGTATGTTAGGTACTAGGGATACTAGAATGATTAAATTTGGCTTATGCACTGGCTACAGAAATGGCCTGTCATCCAGTGGGTTATACATGAGACAGATGGCATGTGGAAGGAGGAAGCCAGTCAGTGAGAGGGAAGGAGCAGAGTCAAGTTGCTATGGGATCCCTGAAGAGGGCAATGGACTCGGTTTAGGGATGAATTATAGAACGAGTGCAGTGTCTCTTCAGGAAATGGAGGTAAATGTCTGGTCATATCCAAATTGTTAGCCAGATGTTTTACCTCAGGATCCTCCAGATTGTTTTTGTTTGTTTGTTTGTTTTTGTTTTGAGATGGAGTCCTGCTCTGCTGCCTAGGCTGGAGTGCAGTGATGTAATCTCAGTTCCCTGCAACCTCTGCCTCCTTGGTTCAAGCTATTGTCCTGCCTCAGCCTCCCGAGTAACTGGGATTACAGGCATGCATCACCATGCCTGGCTAATTTTTTTTTTTTTTGTAGAGATGGGGTTTCACCATGTTGGCCAGGCTAGTCTTGAACTCCTGACCTCAAGTGATCCACCTGCCTAAGCACCCCAAAGTTCTGGGATTACAGGGGTGAGCCACCACACTCAGCCTTCTTTAGCTTGTTTGACCCCAATTTAGTCACCCACTTCTGACACCATTATCATAGATGAGCCCTGTCTGATTTCACAGGGCCCTTGTGAGTCAGGGGTGAGACCACATTAAAAACTATATAGCCTCTGGGAATGGAGAAAATGACGGCGTCTGTTTACAAAAGCAATTCTAAATAAAACCAATACCAATTTATAGGTAAAAGGAAGTTCAAAGAAGTTCTGACTTGTTCAATAATGACTACTTTCAGCTTATATGAAAATCTACTATCAGATTCTTTTCCTCCAAAATATCTTTTTGTTTTTTGAGACAGGGTCTCACTCTGTTGCCCAGGCTGGAGGGCAGTGGCACAATATTGGCTCACTGCAAACTTCACTTCCTGGATTCAAGTGATTCTCTTGCCTCAGCCTCCCAAGTAGCTGGGGTTACAGGCATGTCACCACACCCAGATATTTTTGTATTTTTAGTGGCGATGGGTTTTCACCATGTTGACCAGGCTGGTCTCAAACCCCAGGCCTCAAGTGATCCACCCGCCTCAGCCTCCCAAAGTGCTGAGATTACAGGTGTGAGGCACCATGCCCAGCCTATTTATATTTTGCTTTCATCTGTTGGATAACCCAATAATAAACTTCGGTAAAAATTTAACTGATCACTTGTTCTCCAAGGCTTCTTTGTTAATCAGCATTCTCAGGGAATAGGGATTGTTAGAAATTTCAGATTAAGCAACTCATTACGAGAGCTCTTTTTTGCGTCCAGTGCTTCTGTCAAAGACTTTCTAAATTCGCCATCACCATTAGCATAATCTACTGAGCATGAGACTCTCATAGGGCCTTGTGGTCACTTGTCTCTTTATCAAATATTATCATCTGGATGTATTTATGAAACTCAGGTAAGTGGTGGTTAAGATAAGTAAGTACTTAATCCAGGGCATTTTCTAAAACCTTCAAAAATTCAAATCCGAATCTACATTTATTTTCATACAGACTTCCTGAAAGATGGCATACACATACATGGTAAACTGTGGGCATATTCTGGATGGCTCCAGGTAATTAATGTTTACTGCAATTAATATCACACTTATCAACAAGTTTGGTATTGATAACAGCCAGTAAGGCAATATCTTGGCATTCTGTTTACCTCTTCTCTTTCCAAAGGGTTGAATTTGTTCTCAGAGGTGATTTCTGCATCTCAGAGAATTTGGGTCAGTGAAAATATCTCTATGCCAGCACCACCCGGCCTTCTTGTAACACAATACTTAGGTTGTAACTGTCCCCACTAAGCAGATGGTGAGGAGTCAGCAAGTATTGAGTCAACTCCCAACTCCACTGAATGCAGCTAATTAAATGAATTCTAGAACTGAGCCTTGCTGACCATTTAGTTCAATGCACTCATTTAACTGATGGGTAAGTTGAGTCACAGAGTGCCTGGTGGCTTACCCATGCCTCACAGCTGGTTGAGAACAGAGCTGTAGGGAGAGCACTTATCTCTTTATTTCTCATTTAGAGAACTTTATGCCACATCATATTGCTGATCCTAAGCAATTTTTAGGGTCCAGATAAATCGTTTTCAGTTTTTTCAAACTGGCTTGAGTTTTCAGATGATGCTTTGGTATTCACTATTTTATACATATTTAGGAGGTTATATCAACATTGGAAATAATATTTTCCTCCCCCACTACCTCCAATTTCTAACTTTGCCTCAGCTGAAAAGTTAACCCATTTCTTTGATTCATGCTGATTCTTTAGTCAGAATCCACTGATATTTGGGAACAATGCTGCACTGCCCAGAATCACTGTCTCGGCCACAGCAGCTGCTGATACAATACTTCAAAATGCTCTTCACTTGGAGCTGTGGCTAATGGAGTTGTCCTGAAAAATGAGAAAGGGTGAAGCCTCCTGCTAATGACATCCCCTCTGCTTGGAGGGGAGCTGTGGCTTTGAAAGGGCTGACTGTGGAAAATCCACTGGCAAGAGGGAGCTAGAAAGGAACCTGACCTTGCCTCAGGCAGTT
The DNA here is from genome assembly GCF_009828535.3 of Hylobates moloch. Lineage (NCBI taxonomy): Eukaryota > Metazoa > Chordata > Mammalia > Primates > Hylobatidae > Hylobates > Hylobates moloch. Next base: position 10,780,002 of record NW_026652278.1, on the reverse strand, counting down.
GTAGGTCCCTGTGGACAAGTTCACTGTCTTCCCGACTCTGTGAGGAGTTGCTGAGGACACAGTGTGATTAACAGAGGAGTTCCTGTATGCTTCAGACGCAGACAGTGAGTAAGTGCCTCATGCGTCTTAAATGGTGAAGGTGCTGGCTGGACTCAGGGTGAGATTGTTAGGGAAACGGGGTGACACCATTTTAAAATCAACTCCATCTTAAAACTAGAAAAGCACATTCCTTGCTGGTCACCACCCATGGTCATGAAATGTTTCTGGCTAAGGAAACTCCTACTGCAATGAAATGTTCAGATGTCCCAATATCACATAATAATATATGCTTTTAAGATGATTCTAGACATGCTTTGATGTACCTACATACTAAAATACCAAAAATAACTTTCTTTAAATCAACAAAGTAATACATTTTGTCACGCTGTTAGCCCACCCTCACACTGTCATAGCTTAGCTTTTACATAGATAAGACCCTTGTATAAGAAAAACTTAAAGATGATGCATTCCTCTGCTTACTTTCTGAGGACGCCCTACTCTGGAACTGAGTCGCTTTCAATAAGCTATCTCTTCTTTGTGCTTTCTGCAACTTGCCTTGAATTTCTTCCTACACGAGATCCAAGACCCTCTCTTGGTGTCTGGATCAGGACCCCCTTTATCGGCAACAAGAGTTCTGTCTTTTGGGGAAAAAAATTCTCATTTCTTCTAGATGTCTAAAAATGCTTCACCTCATATTTATACCTGGAACTCGAGTCTGACCCATAAGATACTTAGGAGGGTGAGGGCTCATGTCTCTGTGCAGCTCTGGGTCTGGTTGTCCCCCAACTCCCATTGCCCACTGATTAATGGGCACTTCAGTTTTTCACTGAATAGCTCAGCATCAAGAAAATGGCCTATGAGCAAGCCTACAATTTGGAGCAGTTCCCTGAGGTCATGGACAATGGCCAGCTGTCTTCTGTCTTGATTATTGGGAAAGGAGGGAAGGAGATTGGACTGACATGTCCAGGTTCTGTACAGGCTATGTGTGCTTTGAATTTGATGAAGTCTGTGCTAGCCATGAAAGTCTGACAGAATGGCTGTGAGTTGGTGGCTGGTTGTGAGTGTGGCTCAGAGCAGGTGTGAGGGTCATTGGTGAAAACTTCAGACTTGTCATGAGAACTGCACAATAAGCAAGGTCCCTTGGCAGTATCTATGTGTGTGTGTGTCTGTTTAGAGGAGTCAGTGTACAGGGAAGAGGCTAGAAAAATCCTGGCTTCAAATTCTTTCCTCCCATGAGAACCCATTTTCATATTTTGGGGTCAGCCCTTCTCTGAGCCATCCTCCTTGTTGATGGCCAAGCATCTGTAAGAAACAAGAGCTCCATCTTGGTAAAGTCTGACTACCCTAGTTGTTGTCTACTATATCAGCCACATTGGGGCACAGGCAAAGTCTTGATAGGAGCAGCAATAGTGACCTCAGAGACATTTGGTACCTGCTCCTGACATGCCCAAAGGAATTGTGCATGCTACAGCCATGCCTGCCCTATGGCTGCACTTGACTTGATGGGGAGGGTGTGGACTGCCTGGCTGCATTGAAGATGAGGGTAGCAAAGAAATAAGGCTGGAAAGGGCTGGCTCTCCCTTCCAAGGCAGAAGCTGTATGCCTGGGCAGGAAGTGGAGAGCATGAAATAGACCTCCAACTTTTAGATGTGGGCATAGCATTCTTTTCTTCAGTTGTACTACAGGCCGCTCCCAGTTCCAGGGACTCTGCTATTGACTGTATAATGGTTCAAAATATTCCCACTTCTTTGTCTGCATGCCTTTTGCAGTGTGGTCTCTCATAAGGGATAAAGTTCATTTACCCACTCTTGCAACTAGGCTGGCCTCAGGTCTTGCTTTGGACAACAGAAATGTGGCAAAAGTGACAGTGTGCCAGCTATGAGCCTTGATCTTAAGAGACCTTGCAAACGTCCACTTACCCTCTTGGGACCCATAATGACCCTGTGAACAAGCCTGGGCTAGCCGACTGGAGGGAGGAAAAATGTGGCCCAGTCACTCCCATGGACCCAGCTGATAGCTGTCAGTTCCCAGAAGGAGGGCCAACTAATTTACCTGCAGTTAACTACAGACACATGAGGAACCCAGGTGAGATCTGGAGAGGCGCCCAGCTGAGCCCAGCTTAAATTACTAACCCACAAAATTACAAGCAAAATTAATGATTGTTGTTTTAAGCCACTAAATTTGGGGGTGATTTGTTTCATGGAAATAGATAACAGACACACACCCCAATGGGAGTAGGTTAGGAGAAGGCCTGGGCTGTTGCTGAGGGTGGGAGCGACAGCCAAGAGTTGCCTGAGGTCAGGAAGCCTCAGCAGGTAGGTCTTACCTTGAGGCCCTCCTGGAGATTGGGCAGGGGTAGCCAAAATCCCAATATAAGATGGCGTGGCAAGGAGCCTGGGGCACAGCTGATGGGAATAATAAGGACTAGGACACGTGGTTACCACGGGCAACAAATAAAAGTTTAATAATGAGAAGGAGTTGCTTTACGCATGCGCTGTTTCCAGATACTCTCTTCTCCCAGGCTGTAGGTCTTGACCAGATCACTGAAGTGGTCTCTCCGTGATATAAAATCCTGATTCATTAGCATTAAGTCACCGGGGAATTCTGATATGCAGAAAAGATTTCGGTTTGTTAGGCCTGTGATGGACCGTTCCAGTTTCTTTGTGGGGAGGAATGATTTGCGATCATTTCCATGGTATGTTAAACATTTATTTGGTTCTTTTGACTTGAAAACTACATTCATTTTTATTTCTCGTCTTTTTGTGTTTTTTCCCTCTGCCTCCTCTTTCTTATCTTGGTTGGCATCGTCACAATTATGGGTGTCATGGTTGTCTTCGTTTCGTCTGGCCTTATTTTTTGCCATTGGACCCAGGCCCACCCCAGACAGAAATGAGGAGCGTGTAAACCTTTCAATGTAGGGTAAAAGCTGCTGATTTCCCAGAGCCCGAGCAAGCCTCATTCTCTCTATGTGCTTACTGACGTTCACCTGCTCTCGTTGTGGCATTTTAAACGCCTCCAGGGGCACAATCACCTTTGCTGTCCATATTTTTTCTAGGGGTACACAAACAGCACAAGGAGAGAAATGTTCCTTTTTATACTCCATTGCCCGTTTGTAGTCCGGAGACAGCAGCTGTAGTTCCTTGAGCATTCTGCATTCTTCCTCTTGCTTGTAAGCCAAAAGCCTTCTTGCTGCTATGGTGTGAATGCCACCTAGACGCTGACAATGGAGAAAGGATTATTAAAATCTCAAGACCACAGGGGCAGGTGGCACCCACAGAAACAATTCGCTAGTGGCTGGTTCTCCCTCCATTGTGGAAAGTGTTTGAGCCCCGCTGTAGTGGAAAACAGGTGAACCTTTGGGGTCAGATAAGCTTGGGTTCAAATCCTGACTCTCCTCTGACCTACAATGAATTCAGAATAATTTCATTGACTTTACAGGGTCCTGGTGAAGCCTCCACAAGACAACATATATGAAAGTGACCAGTGCGAGGTAGGAGATGAAGAAATAACTGTTCTTCATTTGTTATTTACTTATATTTGTAAGTGGGACTTGTCAATAAGGGTATTTTGCTGTGCAAGCGTGGAAGCCACTAGCAGATTCAGCCAATGTGAGTCTACTGTTTGAGAGGCGCCTCTGTTACTGGTGGTTTCTGAACCTTTGGCTCCCCCTGGCTAAATTGGCTGGCTTCAGTGGGGCCTCTCTGTGTGAAAACTGCGGGACACTTACTAGGATCTCTTTTTCCAAGGGGGAGTATTTCCCGAGGGCAATCCGTGGGTCTGGTCTGTAGAGTTTGCTCCATATCCTGCAAGAAGAGAAGCAGGAGTATCAGAATTCTGGAAAGTCTCTTCCCACTTTTCCCTCCTGGAGTGGGAAGGCTCATAAAGGGTTATTCTACACTAGCCATGCTGAGGCCACCATGAGAAGGGGTTTCTGTAGCCACTGGGTAGGCTTCTCCCCTTGGCCTCTTTCTGACATGGACAGACTAAAGTGCAAGTCAGACTCACCGCAACGGTGAAGCGGAACTCAGATCCTCTTGGCAACACACTGGGGCTCGATCCTGAAAGGAATAGTTGGTATTAAATATTCTAACTGGCTTTTCATTCTTCCTTTCTTGGACCACTGTGTCACTAGCCCTCTGTTTTTCAGTCCTCTGACAGTCATTCTTCCATTCTCTGATCATACTCCAGCAATAAGCTAGGATGGGAGGTGTTCATGCCTGGAGTTTGTTTCTAAGACAATGTGATGAGGGCCCAAGGGTAAGTCACAAACACTTCTTGCATCATAACTGGCTTACCTGGGGGCTATTGTGAGGTCTGAGTTTAAGACATTGAATGATACCCTGGGGTGAAATGGACACACACTACCAGGCTCCTGGTGTGTTGGAGTCCAGAGGAAGAGAATGGATAGAGAATGTGGCTGATTGCTTCCCATGTCACTGCCACTGACAAACCCACAAGACTGCTCAGTTTTCACAAGAGGAAGACTCAGTCAACTAAAGTCTCTCTCACTGGCTTTTGCTTGTCTCTTCAGCCTTAACTCCTCATGCTTTATCAGCGCCACACTATCCATCATTTTCAAAACAAGCGTCTAAGCTATTGTTCACAGTCCCCTCGTGCTGAGTAACTCTCTTATCCTTGGCAACCTGCTTGTCTCTCAAGACCCAGCTTAATTGTTGCTTCCTCTGAATGTCTCCTTGCAGAATAAATCACCCTTTGTCCGTGTTCTCATAGCACTTTCTGCATCACGCTATGGTGCTTTCTCACATACCGACTTGCTTGGTAAGTCAGATTTCTTAGTAAGTCTGTCTCTCCCTCTATTGAAAGAAGGTACCAACAGAATCTTATTCTTCTTTGGTGTGTGGTTGTCAGCACAGGGCATGGTGTAGGGCAGATGCTCAGTTCGCTAACTCAGTAAACAATTGTCCTGAGTCCCTGTTCAAAGGTGTGGTTAAGAATGGCACTGGTGGGAATGGATATTGCCAAAACTCTATGGAAGGTAATTTGGCAATATGTATCAAAATTATAAATGTATTTGCCCTTTCACCCAGTTATGTGTACAAAATAAATTATGCCCAAGGTTGGTCAGTGCAACTTTGTTTGAGGTGACAAACCTCATGGCAAACTCAAATACCCATTAACCAGTAATTGGTCAGAGAATTCTAGTTAGCCATACAATGGAGTATAGGACTATAGGAGTCAAAAAGATCAAGGAAGGAAGACCTTTACTTATATGGAAATAACTCCAAGAAACTTAATCAAATGCAAAAAGCAAGATGAAAACATATATAAATTCTAGAATACTTTTTTGTGTTGGGGAGGGAAAAAATAAGCATGTATATATTTGTGTTTGCATAAAGAAACCAGAATAATACACAAAAAACTAATAAAATGGTAGGTATTCAGCAGATGAAGTGGTGGGAATGAGCCATTTCATGGTATACATGATGATATTGTCTTGAATGTAGAACCACATGAATGTATTAGGTATTTGAAAACATAAATTTAAAAAGTAAAGAAGCAGCTCATGGAAAAACATTGCCATGTTATTGCTGACAAACATGGGTCCTAAAACTCCTTTGCCTTATCGGAAATCCACAGTGGATATTAAGAGTTGGGCCAGTGCTCAGACCCATGCAGGCACTAAAATACAGAGGTACTTTTCCAGTTGACACAAGCAAATTCAGTTACCTGGACCATCTGTGAGCCTGGACATCAGCAGAGAGCCTCTGAGCAGCCTCTGCCTGGTCAACTCCAGATATTTAGATGGAAAAGTTATGGCCCTGCCACAGCAGGTACAGGCAGGTAAAGGTGCCATTGTCAGGCTCCAGCTCCTCCAGACTTCAGAGAAAAGGAGAGTGAGAAAAGATACACCTGGGCGGGGTGGCACCACAGCAATGAGGCTCTACGCTGTGGGCAAGTCTGGTTTTCTCACACCTGGTTCCACAGACTTCTGCTTTTAGCTCACTTCCTTCTCTCCTTCTCTTTCTCTCATTGTCATTCCCAGGATTTTTGCTTTTGTTTTCTTTTACAGATATTTCCCCTCAATTGTTTTTACATTAGGTTTTATTCTTGACTTTTACCTGGTTTTGTCCTGACTTGTATTCATAGGCATCAATCTCATCTCCTGGTCCATTTTCAAATTCGCTTGAACTGCCTTTCACATCTGTCTTTCATCTTTTACTTCATGTTTACTTTATTTTTTTGTCTTGTAGCCTTTGTCTTTTATACATATTTCATTTATTCTTAATATTTGTAATTAATATTTGTACACACACACATATATAAATATATATACACATATACATATATACAAATCATATGAGAGAGAGATTTATTATCTATTATTTATTTTAGGGAATTGGCTTACATGATTATGAGGCTAGCAAGTGTAAAATCTGCAGGGTAGGCTGGCAGGCTAGAGGCCCAGGAAGAAGTCAGTGTTGCGGTTCAAGTCCAAAGGCCATCTGATGGCAGAATTGCTTCTTGCTCAGGAAAAGTCAGTCTTTTGTTCTATTCATGCCTTTGTGAGGCTCATCCACACAATGCAAGGCAATTTGCTTTGCCCATACTCCACCGATTTAAATGTTAATCTCATCCAAAAACACTGTCCCAGAAACATTCAGAATAACACATCATACCAAATACCTGGGCACCATGGCCTAATCGAGTTGACATATAAAATTAACCATGACACCTACTTATAGTTCATAGGTTTTTAATAATTTGTTTAAATGTATTATAGTTTTAAAATATCAGGCTTTTAGTTTCTATACATAATTTTACCCATTATCAAACTTTATATTAACAGATTCACATAGTATGTATTCCTTTGTGTCTGCTTTGTGCCCCTTCTTATGAAAAAAATTTACAATTCTCTTCTTGATATGCTTGTACATTCCTTTTTATTGTTGTTTAGCATGAGGATGCTATGATTTATCAGTCATCTGTTGCTTACATTTGGGTGGTTTCTGATTTGGGGAGCATTCTTCTACATGTCTCCTCAGGATTATGTGCATGCTTTTTTCTACCAATTCACATTCCCACCAGTAGTGTATGAGAATTCCTGTTGATACTCATCTTGCCAATACAGGTAGATCAGTTGTGGTATCTTGGATGGTTTTCATTTACATTTTTCTGGTTAGAAATAAAATCGAACACTTTTTCTATTGGCCATTGAGATTACTCTTGGTGAAATGTCTATTCAGATCTTTTGCTCACTATTTTCTAGTTTTTGTTTTCTTATTGATATGTTAGATTTCTTTATATGTTCTTGATATAGGCCCTTTGTCAGTTAAATGTGTTGCAAATACCCACTCCTACTCTGCAATTCACCTTTTTACTGTCTTTAAGGTGTCTTTTGATGAATGGAAGTCCTTATTTTTATACTAGCTGCACTCTAATTTATCAGCCTTTCCCTTTATGGTTAGTGCTTTCATGTCTTGTTTAAAAAATCATCTCCTACCTCAAGTAGGGGTGATACTCTCACATATTATAACACACACACAGAGACATATAAACACACACATACACATACACACACCCACACAGAGACACATACACACATTCACACAGCGATATTCTCCTGTGTCACTCTCTAAAATCTTTGATATTTTTTCTTTTGAAGTTTGTTAACATCTTATCCTCATTTTATTAACTTTATTTTTCCACCTTATTTTCCTTTAAGTATATTTTGCAACTTATTTTTATAATGGCTACCGAAAAGTGTGAGGGTGTGTGAGTAAGTCATACACAAAACCCTGGGGACTCCTCACCCTCTCACAGCGGCCCCTGCAGCCATCCCTGGGCTCTGGCTCCCTCTGGTGGATCTTGCAGAGGCTGGCTCTCCAAAGACCCATCCGCCATCTCCCTCTCTCCAAGGCTGAGTCTATGCAGGTAGCCGCCTTGAAGCATGGAAATGGTGCTCCTTCTTAACATTGCATGAGATCCACACCGTATATAAGGAGCTGTGCTCTTTAAAATCATAGTCTCCTCTACAAAACCACCAGCTCAGGGCACACCACATTCTGGGAAATGTCCTCTAGGTCAGTGCTTCTCAAACATTAATGTGCGTGTGAATCTCCTGGAGGTCTTGTGGAAATGCAGAGTCTGATTCTGCAGGTCTGGGCTAGGACCTGCACCTCTAACAAGTTCCCAAGAGAAGCAAAGTTGTGACTCTGTGTAGGTCACTCAATAAGAGGTGCTCCTCAAAGCGTGTCCCTGGGCCAGTGGCGGCAGCAGCAGCAGCAGCATCACCCAAGACATGCAGACTGTCAGGCCCCATCCAGAACTACTGAGTCTCAGTCTGCATCTCCGCAAGTTCCCGGGTGAATAGCAGGCATGGTAAAGTGTGAAAGGAAGCTGGCCCGGGCAGTGTTCTCATCTGCTACCTGTGCGGGATCAGACGATGCTCAGCCTTTGCAGAGCACCTGTGGACAGAATTCTATGGGTTCCACAGCAAAGTGCCTCAGACATCCTGGTTTCCAGGCTGAGCCTTCACCCTTCTTGGCATGAAGGAGTCCTTTGATGCTTAGCTTCCTCAGTCTCCTTCCTTTGGCACAAGTGTTGAGGAGACCTGGCTCAGTCAGGCTTGTTCTAAACCATTACCTAGGAATGGGGTCAGCTGTGCCTCTTTGAGGAGCCTCTTTTGAGAGGTTCACCCAGAAGAGTGAGACCCAGAAGCAGGAGAGGCCAATTCTCATTTAGCCCTCTGGGAGAGGTTTCAGCCACACCGAGGTGTCACAAGCTCAATCTTTGCTTCTTCTGTCTCTCTTAGGGGAGCAGATTATTAAGTGGGGAAATCAAAACCCTAAAACGGTGATTTTCATCAGACTTCAGATTCTAGTCAACAATGCTGACATTCCTGCCCACATGTGTCTTTTATTTTCCCCCAGAATTTCTACTGGGTTCTTTGCAGGCCCCACCAACAAGCACTTTCCCTCTGAGATGGAGTCTGTCCCACTGGGGGCCAAGCAGATGATAAACAGGCATCAGGGCTCACGAGGAGAGATCTTCTCTAGCCTCCCCTGGCCAATTAAATGGAGACCATCGTCCAACACCACATTCTCTTTCTGAAAGGAGACCTTGGGAATCCCCCTGTGGTTGCCTCTGTTGCTATTAAAATCCACCGAAGGGCATGAGGAATTCTTTTCTGAAGTACAGGAGGGCTTGGTTTCTTGAATTTGGAGAGGTGATATGGTAGGCATGCATCTTCACAGTAAGGCCAATAGATGCACGTTTTAAGAGCCAATAGGCTTGGCCAGGCACGGTGGCTCATGCCTGTAATCCCAGCACTTTGGGAGGCCAAGGCAGGTGGATCACGAGAATAGGAGATCGAGACCATCTTGGCCAACATGATGAAACCCCGTCTCTACTAAAATACAAAAAATTAGCCGGGCGTGGTGGCAGGCACCTGTAGTCCCAGCTACTCGGGAGGCTGAGGTAAGGGAATCGCTTGAACCCCGGAGGTGGAGGTTGCAGTGAGGTGAGATCATGCCACTGCACTCCAGCCTGGCAACAGAGCAAGACTCTGTCTCAAAGAAAAATAAAAGGCTCCAAAAAATATGTCTCTAGATGCCTGAATTTTCTCTTTAGAAATGTGGTCAATTGAGGGCACAGAATAAAACCCTGAGGTGTTAGTTGACTTTTCTGATGGGTTTTGATGCCATGATCCTAATAAAGAGATACTAAAGTATGATGGTCAACAACATGGGTATGGAGTCACTGGCGTGCTAGTAAATGTTAACAACCGGCTCTCTGAATGAAGTTGACAAATGTAGCAAATAAAAATACAGGGCATCTGTTAAATTTGAATTTCAGATATGTCTCATTTACTTATACAAAGAATTATTCATTTTTATTGAAAATTCAAATTTAATTGGGTATCCTGTTATTATCAGGCAACCCTATTTCTGGGTGGGATGAGAGGAGAGGGGTGCCTCTTGCCACTTGCCAGCTTGCTATCTCTTTTTCTTTTTAACATTAATGCCCATGTCATTCTTTTCCTTCCAACTTTTATTTCAGATTTGGGGGTACATGTGGGTTTGTTATATGGATAAATTATGTGTCACAGGGGTTTGGTGTACAGATTATTTTATTGCCCAGGTAATAAGCATAGTATCCAATCAGTAGGTTTTTAATCCTCACTCTCCTCCCAGTAGGCCCTGGTGTCTATTGTTCCTTTCTTTGTGTCTGTGTGTACCCAATGCTTAGCTCTCACTTACAGGTGAAAACATGTGATATTTGGTTTTCTGTTCCTGCGTTAATTCACACAGGAGAATGGGTTTATTCTTTTAAGTTGATTCCATGTCTTTGCTATTGTGAATAATGCTGTGATGAACATATGTAAGCATGTGTTTTTATCATAGAATGACATAGCTATACACTGAATCACGGGATTGTCAGGTCCAATGGTAGTTTTGTTTTCAGTTCTTTGAGGAATCTCCAGACTGCTTTCCACAAAGGCTGAACTAGCTTACATTCCCACCAGCAGTGTATACAGCTTACTGTCTCTAGAGAGTCGTGTAAACTGGGAAGCCTCTGTTTCATATGTACAACTACGATAGTAATATGACCTGTCTTAGAGGGTAGTTGGGAAGATGGAGTGAGAAGTTACATTCATGGAAATGCTCAATAAAGAGCTACTGAGGGTCCTGGATTGTGGCAAATACTAGTCTCTGCATATTCATTGTATCACTCCAGTCATCACAAACAAACATTTTGGTCCAAGAAAGGGTGGAGTCCACCATTGTCTCTACCCTCTCCAAGGAACTCTTGTTGAGTTCCTGCTCTCAAGTGGAATGTATTCTTAACAATCCTGTTGTGTCTCCTGACAAACTGGACGAGGTTTGTCTTAGCGTAGCCTTGCTTCTGGCAAGGCAGATACTATCTGCTTAGTCTTTTTGACAACTTACATCTATCTAAAACATTCTAACCCCAAGGGGGCATTCATCCTCCCTGGGGGCCTGGTGGGGTGGACTTGTAGTAGGTTTCTAGAGCCAGTGATGAGTCTAATAGGTTATTTCTATTTTAGGGACAGATTATTTATATCTAAGAATAAATATTTCTAACATTTTAAATTTCTTTTTTATAGTTTCATTGAGGTATAATTGATACAAAATAAATTACACATATTTAGATATAGAATCTGATGGGCTTTATGTATATAAACAACCATCCTCACAATAAGATAATGAGTATATCCATCATCCTCCAAAGCTTTCTCATGCCCTTTGTAATCTCTCTCCCCTCACCACTGTCCCACAACCACTGATCTGCTTTCTGTCACTATAGATTACTTTCCATTTTCTATAATTTTTAATAAATTGAATCACACAGTGTGTATTCCTTCTAAAAAACAAACTTTTTCATTTGGAATATTTTTAGATTAATGGACAAAGTACCCCACACTATCTATGTGGAGGCTGTGCATCGTCTGATCCCTCTGATGTAGGCTGTGCATTGTCTGATCCTTCACAGGCAGCAGCTGAGGGCGTTGCCCAGGCCAGCTTCCTTTCACTCTTTACCATGCCTGCTATTCACTCAGGAACTTGTTGAGATGCAGATTGTGACTCGGTAGTTCTGGGTGGGGCCTGAGAGTCTGCATATCTTGGGTGATGCTGCTGCTGCTGCCACTGGTCCAAGGACATGCTTTGAGGAGCACCTCTTATTGAGTGACCCACAGAGAGTCACAACTTTGTTTCTCTTGGGCCAGCAGTGTTGGGCTTATCTGGGAACTTGTTGGAGGTGCAGGTCCTAGCCCCGACCTGCAGAATCAGACTCTGCATTTCCACAGTATCTCCAGGAGATTTATATGCACTTTAACATTTGAGAAGCACTGACCTAGAAGACACTTTCCGGAATGTGCTGTGCCCTGAGCTGATGGTGTCGTAGAGGAGACTATGATTTTAAACAGCAGTGCTCCTCATGTCCTCACAACTTCCCTGAACAACCAGGCCGGAGATCCTCTTAAGTCTCCATAGGCCAATGCACAAATGATTTAGCCATTCCAAGACGCCATTAGATTATGGAGGAAGGGTGTTAACTGTGGTTTCTCTTATCTTTAAATAACAACTTCCTGTATTAGCCTGGCATGAAGATGGCACCAGACAAACCAGACTGTGATTCTGCTGGTCCCACCAAACAAGACAGGGCAGGGGACAAGGGGGATGGGAGCCTCTCCATATTTGGAATGTTCCTTTCCGCCTGCAAGCAGGCAGCAGTCTACCAGCTTGGTAACTCATTAAATATACATATATTTAAAACAATAGTCATAAAGGTTCTTGGAATATGGATTGAAAAACAACTACACCTGCAAATATAGATTATGGCTTTAGGATAGCCTAAGCATAAGCAACTAGTATGATGATTAAGCATGAAAAAAAAAACCTTCTTTCGATGTAAAAGCCATCAAAAAGTTACCAAGACATTCCTCTTCTTAAGGAAGTTTGTAGTTATCATTTATTTTTTACAAGATTATTGAAGAATATATACTTATCCATACTATAACATGAGGGGCAATTATTAGGGGAAAATATTCTTCAACTATTTTTTTTTTTAAAATAAGGAAGCAGAAAAGGATGTTTGCTCATTTTATGCCAAGAAATATGGATAGGAGGTGTTCTATAAACTTTCATAATTTATACAAATGTTTTTGGTTTGTAAAATTTAGCAAATTTCTTCTCAGATATTGAAAAGGTCATTTACAGTTTTAAGAATCTTGGTTTTAGGCCAATTAAAGAAATACATGTTGTTTTTCTTTTAAGTGCATGGGGAAAAATAAACAGTGACTTTACCTGATTCTGTCAGATTTTAGCTAGACTTAAAGTATTTATGATACAAGTTTTTGTTTAGGTTCCAATGTGCAGTTACTGCACCTTAAATTACAGACATTTTGCCATTGACAAAGATTGAGAAGGCTGTTCATTCCACAATTTCAGTTGCTCTGATTCCGCAAATACTTTAGGAAGAGTTTCTACAACTCCAAGTAGACTTTTAAATGCTTGATTTTTGAGTAAAGCTTAAAACATAATATTGGAAAGTGATATGGAACCTGTTTACCAAATCCAAATGGAGCACGGGAAGCTAGAAGCCAGTGAGAGGGCGACCCAGGTAACTTGCCCTTGGGATAGAGACCCTGTCTGCTAAGGCTTGACACACTGTGCTTCAGAATAAAGTTTTCTTCTAATTCTTAAGACCTATACCTATTTCTGTCTAATTAAGACATACTATTCCAGAAAGTGAAAATAAAAGATAATGTGTTTTACAGACCAAACCCACAGGCACAAGCTAGCTTAAAGAAAAGTGAGGAGAAGGGGTGGTGATTAACTTTAGGCACAAATAAGAAAAGCAAATCAGTTTAGTTCTCTTAACTAGGTGATGTGCACTCCAGCAGTAGTAACCCCATGTTGCTAATATGATCATGTGACCTAGACCCTCAGCTCAGAGGCCTGGGTTGTACCGAGAGCAATTCCCACAAATGAGACACAGTGGTGGAAGAAGGAAGAGAAAGAGCCCAGGCTTTTTCATTTTGAGAAGAAAATGATAGCCTCCCAGTAAAGGGAGTGGTATGGGTTCAAGTCCCAGCTCTGTTGTTCCCCATCTATGGGAATTTACACAAGACAAAGAGAGAGGTGGCTAAGACACAGCAGGGAAGAACTGATTGGGGAAACTGTATTAGAATCAAACTACAAAGACAGAGACTGCTCAAGAGAAAAAAAAAATTCCTTCTCTCCCCATCCTGCAAGGAAGGATTACAAATAAAAAGGGTGATTTTGCATTTATAGCATTTGTGCCTCCAGGAGGTCCTATTTATGAATCTGTAAAAGAAGATGTCAGGTGTTGGAGAAAATTGGAGAGGAGAATCCATAGAAGCTGCCACTACCTGGGTAACCTTTGTGAAGGACAGGTCACTTCCTGATCACAGCTGAGCCTGTGTTGGAGCCGGGACTGTCCCTCCCCATAGAATAGCCCTGCCACGGCAGGGGTTCCTACGCACCCCTCCTACTCATTCTCTCTCGGGAGGTCTGGTTTGCAGACTTTTGCAGACAAAGAAGCCAATGTACTGAAGGAAAGTTTCAGTGATTTTCCCAAGGTCATACTACTTAAAATTAGAAACAAAACAAAACAAAACAAAAAAACACCAATCCCAATATAATCTGAGGTCAGATTCCCCAGGAAATGGTGTGGTGACTGAACGATGCCAATCGGTCTGATAAGAAGATTGAGATGGAATATGAGGCTGGTGAAATTCACAAAGAAAAATATTGAGCATCAGGGGTGTAGCAGTTCCCACTGTCACCACCTTTAAATGACACGGTTGGTCTGAAACAAGGAATGCCATCAAAATTAATAATAACACCAACTAATATTCTTTGAACATTTACCGTAAGCAGGCACCAGTCTATCAGCTGTACCTGCCGTAACCCATTTAAATATACACATATTTAAACAATAGTAATAAAGGTTCTTGGAAGGCAACTGCTTCCAAAACAAACCAGATTAACAGCTTCAGTAATCTGCTTTGATAAGCAGGGTGAGATTAGAAATACTGGAGCTGGCACAGGGCACAGCGTGGGCCACTGACTGGATTTAATGCGGTGTTCATGCTTGATGTCAGGTTCTGGATCGGGGAAGGGGCTGGGGCTCCAAGTGGTTATAGGGGTCACTTAGGGAGTCATTACCCACCAGTTAGAAAGATTTACGATCTTTCTATAGTGGTACATCCATAGCAATCTCTACTGGTCAAATAGCAGCCCTACTGACAGGTGTCAATCCTGACTCACCCTTCCTTTTTCAGGAAACTTTGCCAAGTGTCACCATAATCTTGGAACAAAGCCTCCTACATATTTCACAAAATACAAAGTGTTCCCCCCTGATTATCTCTCCCTGCCTGGAAATGTGCGATGTGTCCTCTGTCTGGAAGCAACCCTGCTTGCTTTCCCAGAATTTGCCAATTCCTGTGTGAGACCCTGGGCTTTTCTGCCAATTGAGGTGGAGTTTAAGAGTTGTTATT
Organism: Hylobates moloch; assembly: GCF_009828535.3. Taxonomy (NCBI): domain Eukaryota; kingdom Metazoa; phylum Chordata; class Mammalia; order Primates; family Hylobatidae; genus Hylobates; species Hylobates moloch. Next base: position 10,764,953 of record NW_026652278.1, on the reverse strand, counting down.
AAGGACATAAAGTTTTCTCTGTATCATGAGAGGATGACGCAAATAACTTTGAACTTTCCCTGTACACCCCTCACTCCTCTCTGGGCTCAACCTGGGGAGGATTTGTGTTTTTTCAAGAACGCTGAACCTAACAAAGCATGCATTAAAAGATCGTATGAATTACCACGTGCAAACATGAAACCATCTTATCTTAACACCTTGTTGGCAAATCATCTCCTACAGGTACTGGAATTTTGGTGGGTAAGAGGGAGAGTAACCGTATATCTTATTTGCAATCTAACATCAGGAAGAGTACGTAGTCATGATCTTCCAACTGTGTGCCTTGAAACAGAGTCCTGGGAAGAGCCCTAATGTTCAGTGCTGAGAATCTCCAAATGGCTGGCTGGGCTCTTGCTTACTTCAGGCAGTGCTTTGCCTCTCTTTTGTTCAGGAGTCCATTGATTCTTTAAACGGGCAATCTATTGTTAACATTTTTAATAGTAGTGTTCAAAACAAAAAGCGATCTCTGGAGCCTGACAGCAGCTACTGAGTTGACCATCTGTCCTGTGCTTGTGCTTCTCACTCTTTCAGTCCCAGGCAAGGTTGCTGGTTCTTGTAGCTGCAGCCACCTTAGCCAGTATCACCCATGGTGGTCCCCCTGAGGCAGCCTCCACCAGCACTCTCACCTTAGCCTTGCCACCTCTGTCAGTTGTGTCACCTCAGCAGCAGCCACTCTCATCTTTTCTGTCTTTGCTGTCACTACATCCCAACTGCAGTCACTGTGGTTGGGCAATTGAGGTGTTAGGCATTCTTGCAACAAGGAAGTGGAAACATCTGAGCAAGGAATCCAACTAGCTGTGGGGCATAAAGGATAAGGAGAATGGAGGGGGAAGTGTTGAGAATGGAGACATCAAACTACTGTGTGTCAATATTGAAGTAGCTTAGTGCTCTGATGATCCTGCAGAGGCCAAACACACCTCAGGAGAGAGACATGGGGAGGCCACAGTGGGATTAGGGATGAACAGACAGGACATGGCAATGAGGGAGCAGAATGTGACTTTGAGCTCTCCATTTTGATGGCTTTCACTTTGTAACTGAGGACTTTTGCAACTAAACATGCTGACTTTGTCAATAAAGATAAAGATTTCAGCCTGCCTGTGGTGACTGAGCATTCAGTTAATGCTATATGTTATGAATTGAATTGTCTCCCCCAAAATTCATATGTTGAAATCATAACCCTCAGGATGTGATCTTATTTAGAAATAGTATCCTTACAGAAGTAATCAAGTTAAAAGGTCTTTGGGGTGGGTATTAATTCAATATGACGAGTGTGCTTATAAAAATGGAGAAATTTGGAGGCAGGCATGCACAGAGGGAGAATGCCAAGTAAGGATGAAGGCAGAGATTGGGGTGATGCTTCTACATGTCAAGGAACACCAGAAAACCACCAGAATCTAGGAGAGAGGCACAGAACAGATTCTTTCTCACCGTCCTCAGAAGAAATCAACCTTGCCACAACTTTTTCAGACTTCTAGCCTGCAGAACTGTGAAACAATAAATTTCTGTTGTTTAAGCCTCACACTTTATAGTACTTTGTTACAGCAGCCCTAGCAAACAAATACATCATCACAATCTTTCCAGCAGAATCTGCCCAAAGAAAATTAACATTCTATAAGGAAATTACTAATCTTGAAAAAAATGTATGCTGGTCTCTATCAACCTCTGTTAGATAAGAGATAGAAAGTCTTCATTGTAGCAGAAGACCCTAAAGAAGATGAAGTGAAAAGAAACCAGGTATTGCAGAGGGATTTGCCTGAAGGAGTGAAAAGAAGGCAAAACTTGGAGAGGGGAAAAGTGTGGAGGAAAAGATGATCCAGAAGCAATGGTTCTCAACCTTGACTGAAATTCAACCTTGGCTGACGTTGGATTCACCTGGGGAGGTGGTTATGGGGAAGGCTTTTTATAACTCCTGATATTCATGCAATATCCTACACTAATTACATCAGAAGCTCTGGGTATGGGACCCAGATATCAGTATTTTGCAACAGTCCCCAGCGGATTCCATTGTGCAGCCAAGGTTGAGAACCACTGCCTAGAGAGTTCCTCATTTTTGGTGAACTGTATTGAAAAATGTTAACTGGCTCCTAAATGCAGTTCTGAAGCATGTTCTACAGCTCCTGAAATATTCCAGAGTGAAGTTTCAGATGTTGGTGAGTCTACGAGTTTTAAAGTGGACTTTGTTTGAACTGAATGATATTTCACAAATGAGATGTTGACATACTCAATCAGATCATCGTCAGACAATTCTGGTCTCCTTTTCTCCGATGGAGCAGATGTGCCAGGCTGAGTGGTATGTGAGCCTACCCAGGAGAAAAGAAAAGAATGCTACTATGAAAGGAAGCTGTAAAAATGCACGGGGCAGGGAAATATCTGAAGAGTGAACAAACCACCTTCTGTTGATTCTTTCTTAAGTTATTCTTGTGAGTGGAGACTTCAATGCTTTCAAAGCTGTCTTTGCTGCAGATTACACATAGGGGCACTTTCTCGATGACTGTATAGTGTCATAATCAATAGCTACTTCATAGGAGAAGATTACAAAGATAACTGTGATACAGAAGCTCAAGATGCTGATGATGGCAAAGCAGAAAGTGCAGCTCAGAAAACCAGGAGGAATAAGAAAAAGAACAAACATCTATTCATATCCAGCAGACAGCAAGTCATAATGAATCAGTTTGTGTGAATCTTTGGGGGAAAATCTTGAATATTATAGACTAAAATATAACTTTCCATGGCTTAAAATCTTGTGCATTCGATTTTTCTTTTAAAAAGATTTTCTTAAGAAAATAAGTTTTAAAAAAGCAAACCAATTTATTCCACTTTGAATTATAATCATGTAATTTGAACTCAGTCTATAGGATGCTGCCAATTCTGTGTATTTATTGGCACTATAATTTACATCTTGTGAATGGCTTTGTCATGTAGGAATAGGACTAGAGTTGTGAGTTTTATCAGAATTGTCATCTGAGATCACTCTTTACTTAGAGAAAGTTGTTCAGAAGAACCAGTTAAAGTAGTTTCTAGGCTAGCTTGCCTTTGCTGTGCCTTTGTCATGGAAATGCAACCTCTATTCTAGCAAGGAGATAAATCTATTTGATTTTGATGACCTATCAAGTAATAAAAGTTTAAAATTTCTAGCAGGATCACATTTTATAATATTAGCTATTGGCTGGTTTATGTGACAGAAGTATACTTATATCAAGATTATCTTTTTATCACTTGAGGATTAAAATGTTTATCATGTTACTTAAAAAAGAAAACAGATCCAGTGCCATCCCTTTGTACAGTTGGTCTAGGAAAGAGAGCTGGCATCTGCTTCACAGGCCAGGGGGGCCACATTTTGTACAAGGGGAAAAGGTAAGTGGCTGGGTTGGTGGAGCTATGTAACAATGACCATCATAGATACAGCTGTAATCTCTTACCTAGTGTTACACACCTAAAGTTAAAACTAATACCAGAAATTATAATAAAGTTACAATCTACCTTAGAGAGAAAGAGTACCTACCTGCTTTTTATTCTCAAGAGATACTGTGTCTCCTGTGGCTTTCTGAAAAAACACAAACTAGAAAAAAAAAAAAAATATATATATATATATATACACACACAGAGATGGAGAGCATGAGAACCAGCCAACCTGAGTTCTTATTCCACAGCTTCACTCTCTCACCAGCTGACCTTGGGCTTAGTCAGCTTCTCCCTGTCTCCACTTTCACATCCATAAAATGAAGGTAAGACTATATGTTCTGCTTATCTACAGAACTATTTAGAAAATTGAAATAATGAATGTGAAACACTCAGGGCAGTAAATAAATACTAGGCAAATGTAAGGAGTTATAGAATCCTTATTTACTTTATTCCTGTAGCAAATGCCCCCTTTCAAATGTAGTTTATTCTTTTAATCAATTTTCCTGCTTTTCACTTCTACATTTGACTTCCATTTATTTCTCCTGCTTTTATTTACTTGGCTTCCCCCATTTCCTCACCTAGTGGCTTTAAAAATATATATCTTTTTAAATTGTTTGCACTTTTATTAAAGCTTTTGATTCTTTTTCTGGAAGGTGGCATAAATATACATAATGATATAATAAACTCAGTCCCAGTTATCTCAGGTAAAATATGTATTCTCCATGCACAAACATCTTACCCCTGACCACCATCTTGCAGGGTGGGTATTTTTTCCAACCGTAGGCTGAAGCTAGTAGTGATGCAGCCAAACAATTTGTCTGCCTTCTACTGGCAAGAGTCAGGATCCCTGGGTTAAAATCTGGCCTGCACCTCTAGCAAGCTGTGTGACCTTCTACAAGTTCATTTTTAAAAATAAATCTTAATTGAGTCCCACTGATCTAGACATCAAGGAGGCAATGACAAACTGGCACCCTACCAAGTCAGCTTTACAATCCCCACATCGGCAACATGTGGGCAATGCACCATGTCCTCCTCCTAGAGTTTGGGGAGGGCTGAGTGATGTGTGTGTAAAACACCAAGCACAATCGGCAGCCGCAGGGAGCACTCAGTAACTGTCAGCAGTTCCAGGTTAGCCCCTGAGCAGACAGTCTTCATCAGACAACCTGAGACCCAGGAACCAAGAGGCTGACCAATCCCTACAGGATTTTTTTTAAAATTAATTAATTTATTTTTTTATTATTATACTTTAGGTTTTAGGGTACATGTGCACAATGCGCAGGTTTGTTACATATGTATCCATGTGCCATGTTGTTTTGCTGCACCCATTAACTCGTCATTTAGCATTAGATATATCTCCTAATGCTATCCCTCCCCCCTCCCCCCACCCCACAACAGTCCCCAGAGTGTGATGTTCCCCTTCCTGTGTCCATGAGTTCTCATTGTTCAATTCCCACCTGTGAGTGAGAACATGCGGTGTTTGGTTTTTTGTCCTTGGGATGTTTACTGAGAATGATGTTTTCCAGTTTCATCCATGTCCCTACAAAGGACATGAACTCATCATTTTTTATGGCTGCATAGTATTCCATGATGTATATGTGCCACATTTTCTTAATCCAGTCTATCATTGTTGGACATTTGGGTTGGTTCCAACTCTTTGCTATTGTGACTAGTGCTGCAATAAACAAACGTGTGCATGTGTCTTTATAGCAGCATGATTTATAATCCTTTGGGTATATACCCAGTAATGGGATGGCTGGGTCAAATGGTATTTCTAGTTCTAGATCCCTGAGGAATCGCCACACTGACTTCCACAATGGTTGAACTAGTTTACAGTCCCACCAGCAGTGTAAAAGTGTTCCTATTTCTCCACATCCTCTCCAGCACCTGTTGTTTCCTGACTTTTTAATGATGGCCATTCTAACTGGTATCTCACTGTGGTTTTGATTTGCATTTCTCTGATGGCCAGTGATTATGAGCATTTTTGCATGTGTTTTTTGGCTGCATAAATGTCTTCTTTTGAGAAGTGTCTGTTCCTGTCCTTCGCCCACTTTTTGATGGGGTTGTTTGTTTTTTTCTTGTAAATTTGTTTGAGTTCATTGTAGATTCTGGATATTAGCCCTTTGTCAGATGAGTAGGTTGCAAAAATTTTCTCCCATTCTGTAGGTTGCCTGTTCACTCTGATGGTGCTTTCTTTTGCTGTGCAGAAGCTCTTTAGTTTAATGAGATCCCATTTGTCAATTTTGGCTTTTGTTGCCATTGCTTTTGGTGTTTTAGACATGAAGTCCTTGCCCACGCCTATGTCTTGAATGGTATTGCCTAGGTTTTCTTGTAGGATTTTAATTAATTCAAGATGGATTAAAGACTTAAATGTTAGACCCTACAGGATTTCATCCACAACTTCTGCCTTCTACCTGGATCTAACTTCCTGAATGACCAGTGAAGTTTTGCAAGTTGGGCACAAACCTAGTGGAATAAATGGGGCTTTGGGCTGAAATGGGAACCGATGAAACGAATGTTTTCTTTTGAACACTCATAAAGAACAAGGAGTCTCAATTTCTTTAAATGTCCACATAATGCAACCTGACTGCATTTTATTCCAGTGAAAGAATCTATTGTTTCTATGCATGGTAAACAGCCAGAAAGTAGGAGTTTCCTGTTAATTCTTATCACTTTTTGGAAGCAGCTTCTCCACTGATGCATCCCCTGCACCCCATCAGTACTAAACGCATCCTGCTCCTTAGAGACACAGGCTCCAGCAAAGACAGGAGAAGAATTGAGAGGCTCCAGGGAGAAGCCGAAGTGAAATGGATGTGGAGTCAGCTGTGCAGGGAGCAGTGCAAGCCCGAGAATGCAGCAGAGGCTACTTGGAAACAATTTGCTGATCTTCAACGATCTGTTGCTTTAAAATGCATCTAATTCATTCAGATGCTGGAAACAATGCCAGTAGCCAGCAATAGAAGAGTGGAATGAATTATGCAGCATTCTATCGGTGAAATATTATGCAGCTGTTCAGAATCATAGTTATGTTTTAAAAAACATTTAAATTGGAAATGTCTCATTACATAATGAGAAGTTTGAAAAACACAGTGCACAGAAGCATACCACCATAAGGTGCAAGTCCAAAATTAGTGATGAACTAACAGCAGCAACAACAAAAGGCGTATATACATTTTGTTTGAAAGCTTTAAAGGAAATATAGTAACAGTGTGTAACATAAGGGTACTGGTTTTATTTCCTTCTGCAGATTTTCATGTACTTTATAATTTTCTTTAGTGAATATTATTTTCATCATGTTAATGAATGAAAGTTACAAAATAGATGATCAGCTTTTGATGGAATTCAATCCTGATTTTTTTAAACTGTGTTCCTTTGCAAATTTATATTGTGTTGGTAAAAAAGGTAAGGCCCAGTTTAGTCCTGGAGAGGATCCCAAGAGTTATTTATGTGGCCCTCCTTCTGCCCCAGGCAGCTACACTATTATCACCACTATTCTACAAAAGTTGCACCTGAGTGAGAGTAAGGCACTTGCCCAAGGTCATACAAGCAACAAATAGCAGACTAGTAGACTAGGACTCAGATTTTCTTATTATGATGATAGTGTTCTATGCTACGTTATGTTATGTTAGTACTTTCGACAACTTATTTGAAAAGGAGAAAATTGCAAGTCTTTTGACATTTCATTAAAATGGACAGTTCATTGTCAGTATTACAAAGAATACTAGATCCTGAATTTCCAGGCCCCTGGACACCCACTGTGATTTCATGTCTCCTTGCTCTATGCCATTCTTTGGTTTGCGATCCCAAGCTGGTTCAGCTGCATCTTAGCCCCCGGCCTGACCTGGCCCCAGGAGGGCATTTAGAACACAGGCACCAGGGTGGTCCAGGATGCATCTGCTCCACTGCTCATCCCTCATGTTGAGAAGGTTCTCTCAGCCACCTTGTCCAAATATCTCTGCTCAAATGTTACCTTCTCAAGGAGGCTGCCTGGATTATCCAGCTTCCAGGAGCTCTCTCCCCTCCCCATATTCTCTACCCACTTTCCTGTTCGATCGTTCTCCAAGCACAAAGATGCTGTATATTTGTCTGGTTTGTATTCTCTGTCTTGGCCAACTAGAACACATTGCTCCCAGGGACAGGGGATGTGTTCTGTCTTGTTCACTGATACATCCTCGTGCCTAGAATGGGGTCTGGCATATAGCAGGTGCTCAGTAGGTATTTATTGAAGTGAAAGAAGGAGAAAGATGTGGGTAGGATTCCCCCGCCTTACCTCCATTACCCCAGCAATAAATAGCAGCATGTCATCATCACTGCTCACTGCTCACCGTTGCCATCCTAGAGCCACTTCCAGGAAACTGCTGAGCCTTCCCAGAAGGCTTGGAAGGTGTGTCCTTCCTGCCCTTCTCTAAGTCTGCTTTCCTAGGTTAAGTGCTGAGAACCCAGGCCAATCTAGCACACAACAGCAGTGGCATGTGAACATGCAGGCACCTAGATACTGTATTTGCAGGCCAATGTCAGCTGAGTGCCTTTAGAGTTTCTGAAGGGAAATCTGCCTGCCTTTCACAGAAGCCCATTTGAAACTGGGTCTTAATAAAACAATTGACTACTCATCACAGTATGTGAATATTCAGTGTGGTAGAGTGCCACCTCTAATAAGCGTTTGTTCTGATCCAAGTTATCCAAAATGCTAATATTAGTCATTGAAACGTCCAAGACTCAGGTCACTTTATTATTTATACAATTCAACTTCTCAATACTTACTATAATAAAAATACCCCAAATCCCTTGCACACATATCTCCAGTAGTTTTATATCAACTCCACGGGAAGTTAGGGGCAATGCCTCTTAATAACAATTAGGAACACCAGGCTTTCTACTGCGCAGTCTTCATACATATTCTTTTTTTTTTTTTTTCGGAGATGGAGTCTTGCTCAGTCCCCCAGGCTGGAGTGCAGTGGTGTGATCTCAGCTCACTGCAAGCTCCGCCTCCCAGGATCATGCCATTCTCCTGCCTCAGCCTCCCTGGTAGCTAGGACTACAGTCGCCCGCCGCTCCGCCCGGCTAATTTTTTTTTGTATTTTTGGTAGAGACGGGGTTTCACTGTGTTAGCCAGGATGGTCTCGATCTCCTGACCTCGTGATCAGCCCGCCTTGGCCTCCCAAAGTGCTAGGATTTATTCTTGATTATTTACAGCAACCCTGTGAGATACACGTCTATTCCTACATGAGACAGCAAAGTTGCCGAGAGCTGAAACAGTACAGCTAGGAGAAACTGCAATCAGCCTCTGCTCTGGCTTCAAAGCTCAGTCCATTTCACAGCAGGGGGGTTTCCGAGTGGAGGATTCAGCTGCTTCATTGTATGATGAGACAATATTGTGCAGTATTTGTCTATGGTCTTTCTCCCACCTCCTTCTGTCCCCCATCACTTCCAGGAACAATGGCACTAGAAGGTAAAAAATGTCATGTTATTGACATTTTAGTCAAAAGATGTAAACTAGGGAATATCTGGAAGAATCTGCACCCCATTAGAAGTCCTCTGAAGTCTCAAGGGGACAGAAGTGAAGCAGGAGGTTGCTGGTGGGTCTCTGATGCCCGGAGGACAACAGAATGCTCAGATAATTTGGGGGATTGTGGGATCTGAAAAAAGAGATTTACATCCCTCCCATCCTCTGGGAGGTGAGAAGAGAGAGGGCTGGGTGGCTTGTCAAAGACAAAAGGCTAAAGGTAGCCCCTGGAGCGGCTCATGTCCCCAAAAGGGTTGCAGAAGTTAGAGGAGAGAGAAGGAAGACGTGTAAGCAAGGGAGCTGGAGATAATGCTGAACAAAGCAGTGAGGACCCTGCAACCCGTGACCAGATAGAGCCACTGACACCTCAGCAAGTACCAGGGGGGAGGGATGACCGTGTCTGAGGATGCAACAAAACTAGCATCTATCTCAGAGGATAGCAATGTGAAGGAAGCCAACACGCAGGAACCAGGATTCTTCTCCGCCAAGGGCCACAACGTACTTTATGCGTTTAGGTACGAGGAGGAAAGGGAAAATGTGGATTTACCAAGAATAAACCTGAAATGGGTGGGACTCATTTTGACTTGTCATTCTACAGTGTGCCTCTAGCCAAATGGGATTTCCAAGGAAAGGTTAAGTTATGGGAAGATAAACATTCACTTTTGGTCTGTGAGATGTATCAGCTACAGTTATTTTTGTCTATGTCATACCCCCTCTCCGTCTGTGCCTTTTTTTTTTTTCTACCTTGGCTAAATTTGGCTGAATTTATTTTACAACTTAATATTGGGACTATCAGAAAAGCTCAAAATGTCTGTTATAAAGATATCTATTGAGAAGTCCTCTTGGTCGTGTAATGTATAAATCTCTTATGTATGCCTAATTTTATTTTCCCAGCAACCCGCTAAAGTAAGCAGAGCAGATAGTATTATCTCACTTTTTAGATGAGGAAACTAAGGCTCAGTGAAGCTAAATGGATTGCCCCAAATCACAATGGAGGGAACAAGATGCAGGCCCTTCAAACCCAAGCCCCAACTCTCATCCCTCTTCTTCTTCACCCATGACCCTATTTTTGCCATCGTGACCAAGTGTGGACCTTTCCAATCTTTGATATTCCACACACAAGAGAAGCCTGGAAGGCATTCCTGCTGGATGTAGTGACCAACACATTGGATTTACCCAAATTGCCAAGTGATCCTGATAAATAAGATTAGAGTATTCAGACTGGAAAAATATTTTTTTGCAACTCCTTCTCACAACCGGGAACCCACTGGGTCTAAAAAACCTTGTCTTTTTGTTTCATTCACAGGAATGTGGAGTTAGACATATGCTAGAGAAGGTGGGTTCCTCTATTAGAAGACTAAGAATTACTTGAGATTATGGGATAGTTTGTTATATAAAACAATAATCTAAGTCAAGAGAAAAATATGTGTTAGGGAAGTAATAATTTGTAGAACATCAGATACCCCTGTGTACTCCAAAGTTCAATTCAATGAAGATTTAAGTAGAAAGGCATCACACTAAGCCTGCCATAAGTAAGCAATATTATAAGTAAGGCTATAAACAATATAAAGAGAAGTTCTGCCCTCAAAGTTTACAAGATAATGGAAGGAATCAGACTAAACACTAGTAATGACAATCAAGGCAGAATTTATTAAGAGTGATTAAGAATGTACTAAGGTATTAATTACAATCAAGGCAGAATATAAAAGCCATGCCAAGTGGATGTCATAGAATTAGAGAAGGGTGCAAACACATGCAGTTGGGAAATAAGAGGGAAACTTCAAGAAAGGAGGAGAGGCAGTGTGTTGGCATTGAAACACGAGTAGAATTTCAGCAGCCTGTACTGGGAACAGCCACATGCAAAAAGAAGTGATGCCCTCCATGAGATCCAGGGCTCCTGGTGACCTCTTTCCCCAGGAGAGAAGGGTCAGGAGGGCCCCATCTGCTTAGCCAGGTACTAGCACGTGGTTTGACTTTTCTTCTCTATGATTTTAACTTCCAACTGTTCCAAGGAATGCCTCTCACAGGTAGAATCACCCTTTCTCCCATAGCAAATACACACAATATGCCAAAGCAAATGAGTCTGCTGGTCTGAGTGCCTGCCAATCCAAGCCTGAGAAGAGCGTAAGTTGCACTGATCCACCTCCAGCAGGGGAACTTGGAGAGTATATAAAGCTGAAACTCCAGGTTTTGCTGTAGCTGGAAGCTCTCCCAACATGGGCTGCCAAGCCCTCCCGCTTTGGCTGCTGTTCTTCCATGCCGTTATTCTACCTGAAGCAGGTACTACAGCTGATGCACAGGTTCATTTTACTCATGCCTTGTTACAAGCTTGAAAGGCAAAGTATGGTTATTTGCACAGAGGCCACCAGCACAACAGCTTAAAATTAAATGCAGATAGCGCTTTTACTCTGCTGAATGTAATCCAACCACTGAAGAGATATTGCTGTGATGATCGCTGAATGCATAATCATAACTGATTGTAGGGAAGTTTGATTGAATATTTTCTGTAAGATTTGTTTTCTTTGAGCAAAGCATTAGCCAATTTATTGCTCTTTAAAATCATAGCTCTATTGTGAGATTCTGGATAGAAATAGACAAAGAAAGAATACTTGGCTATGGTATAATCCAATAAGGGTTCTTAAAATGTTCTTTGGCTTATGTATTGATATTTAGCACTAGGAGTATTGAATTACAGTCATTTTTTTTTATTGTTGCCGAATGGAGGTAAAAAACATACTATTAAAAAATCTTAGCTTGGAATACTTGACATGACATAAAATTATCTGGACTTGATTCATGGTACCTTCTAATCTGAAAAACTGTACATTTCTATAAAAATAGATTGATTGATTTGATATTATTGCTTTTAATGTGTATTCCACATCTAGTCCTCTTAAGGAAATTTTAAATTTAACTTGGAACTAAACTAACTTAAAATATCTACATAACTTCAATTATTTTTATGATTATTTTGTGGCTTTGGGGGAAAACATTAGTGTCTTACTTGTACTAACAAATGAAAATTTGGAAATACCCTTGACCAACAAGTAGTTTGAATATAATTCTTATTAGCTATAAAGGAAAAATACAACTCACCCACCACACAATAGCAATTGACTTTAAGGTTTGTAATATGCTCAAACTCTTGTTTTGTTCTGCATGTAATTGTATGGGTATGTTTATATCCAATATTTAAACATTTATTAAAACATACTAGGTTATTAGGAAGGATTTCAATAATTTTTTTAATCTTTTGAGTTTCTAAGCCTCGTTTCTTATCCGTTTGTCCAATGAGGTTTCAGCTTGGGAATATGGGGTTTAGGGCAGAAAGATCTGGATCATTCAAGTGCTAACTGGGCACTTTTTGGCCCAGTGAACTTGGACAAGTTTTTAAATCTCTCTGTGCTGCTATTTCTCTCATGTAAAAAGAAAATAATTCACAGGATTGTTTGGGGGATTTAATGAAATGTTTGTAAAATACTTGGAAGAGTGCTTCAGGCATAGAAAATGTTGTCAATGTTAACTGTTATTATAGACACTGTAAATTATAAACTAAGATATTTTAAACTGAGAAGAGATGAAAATACAGATTATCAGGTTCAGAATATGACATTTTACCATGATACATCAATTCCTCAGGAAACCAAGATATTTTCCCCTTTCGACGTTTCAGTAACAGGTTTTGAGTAATGGATTCAATATTTTAAAAACATATAGCAGGAAAGAACTTCTTGTCTTCCAGTAGATCAACACTATGCAGGTTAGCACTTGGGATTTGTGAACTATACCACACGTGTATGGAAATTGATCGAGTTTTCTGAAGCATAGCAAAAATTTGGAAATTTCTGAGAGAATTCAAAATTCCCATTCATCATGTTTGTGCCACTCGTGGCAAAGATGATTCTAGTTTGATGGTGCTCAGAGTGACAAAGTGTCAGCTTTGGGGATGTAATTGTAGGCCATGGGAGAAAGTGACCCTGGACCAATTCAGAATGAACCTCGGTCATCTCTGCCCCGCTCTCCCAGGCTCCTTCCCTTACTTGAAATGTATTGCTGCTCTTGGGAAGTGGAATCAGTCTATGATTTAATTTCTTTGGAATCAAGTTCCCAAAGGATTTTAGACAGATGGAAGGACCCAAAATAGACAATTCTCAATCTGCAATGAGTTTAATGATTTCTGGGAGCCGGAAAGAAAAGCACCCCAAAATTCAGTGTTTCTCTTAAGACTGCACCCTGATAACTACTAATCTATTGGGAACAGCAGAGAAAGGGTCCCTTGAAGCAAATATCAGCCTCATTCTGATCCCAACTGTCCCGAATCCCTTCTCCCTCACATCACAGTGAAAAACCAATTCCTAATGGAAAAAGCATCCAAATGAGGACTGCTATGACACTGGGCCCTTTGATAATCCAGTTACAACAATATTCAGCTCTCCTCTTCCCTGCCTTATTCTGCTTTCTTTGAAATTTGCAAGCTTACCACCAAATACCAGAGCATTTCCCAGGCTGAGGGCACATGCTGCTCTGCTCTGGGCCCATTTCTTAGCACAGTGGTTGGCAGAGTAGAGAACACTCCATCACTAGTTTGAAAAAATGAACAAAACACAATGAGCGAGAACATCACCCGCTTGGCTGATCTCCACTTGTGAGATCCTTTTCAAAATAAAAACAACAAGATTATGAGGCTTTTTCCCCTGAGTGGCTGCAAATCTAGGGATATTTGAGAGGCTCAGGTAATCTTATAGACACCATTGGCAAGTCTCAGTTATCAATGGGGCCATTTTCTTGCCAGCTTCCTGGTGCCTCCTTCATCTTTGCCCCTTTTCCAACCCTTTTGTGCCTACCTGTACTGTCACTGCACCTCTCCCCCAAGATGTGGACATCACCCCAGAGTTTATGGAGGGGGTGCTCTTGAGCTTCCAGGAACTCATGGATTAGTGATACCATATGGCCCAATAGGCTTTTCTAGGCTCCTGGTGCTGATTGCACAAGAGTCTTACAGACAATGGGGCCAGTGAGACCATCTGGAAACAACCACCCAGGGACACCACTGCAGGTCCATGCAGGTCACTTTGATACTGGAAGAGATTTGTGGAACTGGTAGACTATTGGAGTGCAGTTGATATTAGGGTGATTCACATGAAAAGTGAGGACAAAGGGGAACTTGTTGACCACCAGAGAGAGAAAGGCTATTTCTGATAATGCAATTGTTCCCTGACACAGAATTTAGCTAATCAACACAATCCTAGTGAAATCATTAAAAAGTCTGTATAAACCCCATTATGATCAGTTTACAATCCATTCAGCTGTGTGCACTGCTCTGCCTGGACCCCACACTGACCACAACCCCTCCTTCTCTCACCCCCACAGACACCACCCAGGCTCTCAGCCCTGCTGCTGCCTCCTCAGACAGGGACTCCCAGTGCTGACACCATGGTCAGCTGGAAATTCCAGGTGTCAGATCACAGCTGGATCTGTGAGCTGCCCTGTGGTCCCAAGCACCTGTGGCCAAATGCTCGGCAGAAAACACACCGCCTAGCCCTGTTGCAAGGCCTGCAGCCCTGAGAGCCACTCTGTACACATGCACACTCACACCCACCACTCACATTCGTTCATACACACACTCACACAAATACACCACTCACTCACACCCACCACTCATATTCATTCACATACACACACACCACTCACCACTCATTCACCCACCACTCACATTCACACACACACACACCATTCACACACACTCACACACATCACTCACATTTTTTCCCACACACACACTCTCTTTCATACTCACCACTCACGTTCATTCACATACACACACTAACACACACCCATCACACTCACCACTCACATTCATTCACATACACACACACTCACCACTCACACTGTCACACCACCCAAATTCTCTCACACACACTCACCACTCAGACACTCACACTCACCACTTACATTCATTCACACACTCAGACATTTATTCACAATGTCCCACACACACACCCACACACTCACCATATACGACCAACCTGTTTCACTCCACCTCCTTGATCCCATCCCAAAGCCCTGCCCTCCTCAGCCCCTGCCCGCAGTGCTGCCCTCTCCTGACTGAGCTACCAGTTATCTCCTTGCCTAGTCTTAAATCTTCCCTCATTCCTGGCTCCTTATCTTTTATTGTAAATATTCCCCTGAACACTACAAAACAGACCAAATGCTCCCTCAGACCACCTACCGAGCACCCGGCACCATTTCTCTACCTGAAGCCACCCTGGACATTCCACAGGGTGGACTGCAGCAGCCTGGGAGGGAGAGTGACTTCAGCCCTGGGGGATACATGGGCAGCGTGTCTGCATCTCACCTTACTCCAGATTGAGAAGAGGTTGACTTTCTACATCAAAGACCAGGAGTTGGGTTTCAGTCACCCTGCCAAGCCCCTCATGGAAATTCCTCTTGCTTCACATCCAAGACTTCTAGCTGAGTTGGTCCTGACTTCTTATTCTCACCCCTTACTTCCTAACCCAGTCACCCTGGCTTCACCTCAACTCCTTTCTGAAGCTGCTCTTTTTAAGACACAATGGTACTGGCCTTTAATTGCCAACCCACTGGCATCAGCGGCCTCTGTCTTGTCAGCTCCCCCATAGCAGGCCACACTGACAGCTGTCCCTGTGCCCAGACCCTCACTCTCCCTTGGCCCTGTAGCAGTGACAATGGTCAGATGAAAGCTCTTGTATCTAACCAGAAAGAGTTGGTAACCAGTTTTTTAAAGGACTGCTGTGTTTATGTGCTCTAGCCAAATACCTCCTCTCTCACCAAAGTTACCTCTAAAGCACAAATCCAAAAATGTAGAATTAATTAATTTTACTTAAATAACCCCCCAAAAGAAAAAAAATACATAATAAAAATAGAAGAAAACACAAAAAGGGAAAAATGGCTGAAAAAGAACAAACCCATGAGATATTAGAACACATCAAATGAACTAAAAAGCATGGTTGAATTTATGTGTAAATTGTAGCTTACTTAAAGCAAATGCCATGATTAAGTACAGATAGCTAAAGATGTGTAATAAAGTATACAGGCTGACATAAAATTGGAATAACAGGTACAAACATATACTTGATTAAGAGGAAGAGTCATAGAACCAACTACACACCAAGGCAAGAGCTTAAGAAGTGATTTCAGGACATGGGTTTCCAAGCTCAGCTGCACAACAGAATCCCATGGACTGTTGACCATTCAGATTCCCAGGCCCCCTCTGCTGCAGCTGTGAGCCAGTGGGTTTGGGGTGGGGCCCGTGAGGCCACTGTCTTAGGCCACGCTCAGGATCCCTGCTGGGTTCTAACGTGTCTGATGCATCTCAGTTTGCTACAGGAAAAATGTGGGAGGATCCAGAGGAAGGCTGTGGAACCCAAGCTCTGAGAGAAGCACTGTCCAAGGTATACCTGTGACTCAGCAAGAAGGTGAGTCACAGCCAGACATTCCCCTTGGCCTTGAGGAGGAGGGGCCGAGGGCAAGTGGGACCTGCAGGGCAGAGGGTGTGACTGTCCCCAGGAATGGACAGTCAGGCAAGTCACGCACCCAGCCAGGCAAGTCACACATCTCCACAAAGAATGACATCCCAGTTTTATTTCTGCTTAACTAGACAAGGATGCCCTCAGATCTTTGTTTAACTTCATGGTTCTTATACATTAAAGACTGACTTTGGCCGGGCATCATGGCTCACATCTGTAATCCCAGCACTTTGGTAGGCCAAGGCAGGCGAATCACTTGAGGTCAGGAGTTCAAGACCAGCCTGGCCAACATGGCGAAACCCCATCTCTACTAAAAATACAAAAAAAAAACAAAAAAAAAGTTAGCCTGGTGTGGTGGTGCATGCCTATAATCCCAGCTACTTGAGAGTCTCAGGCAGGAAAATCACTTGAACCCGGGAAGGGGGGTTGCAATGAGCCGAGATTGCGCCACTACACTCCAGCCTGGGTGACAGAGTGAGACTCTGTCTCAAAAACAAACAAACAAACAAACATGCCTGACTTAAGGGTCTCTATTTCAGGAGTTCTTAAATGATGGATGTATGATAACCATCCCAAGAGCTTATTGAACATGCAAAATCCTGGCCCCCATTCCCAGACATGGGGTGCACTCCAGGAATCTGCATAATTAGCAAGCCCTCCTAGAGATTCAAATGACTCTGCGGCTTGTGTGAGGGTCACACTTTGAGAAGCACTGCCCTGTGGCCATTGGGAAGGGAGAGACAGCAGGAGATCCACCAGTCCCCTGCTGTCCCTCAGCAGTAAGCCTTGGGCATTTGCTTCTGTCTCTCTTATTAGTGGCTCTTAACATGAAGGTAATAAAAATTGCCAGCTCTAAAGTGTTCCCTCCGTGCCAGGCATTTTACCTGTATTTGTTTCATGAATCCCCTTTGAGGCAGGTACAATTATCTCTGACAGATGAGGAAAGTGAGGGCTCAAGTGGCCCATGTGAATTGCATAGCTAGCATGTGGCAGAGCTGAGACACAAACCCAGAGGCCAGCTGTGGCCCTCGCACTCTGAAGCCCGACCATCCTAGGTGCCTCGCTGTCTCCGGAGACTCCTGTGGGTAGCCAGTTGGATCATGCCCATCAAAGTACTAGGAGAGGGGAACTGCAGATGCCAGGTGACAGGAAAGGGCAGCAGCATCTTTGGAAAAAAAAAAAGTACAATGCTAGTATCTGCTGTGCATTTGCATTTCACCCACACTCAACACTCAACACTGACAATGACATGGTGGAAATTATCCAAGAATCCAAGAGAGACTTTCTAAGCTAAAATATCAAGAAGCCCAGAGCCCGAGGGCTTCTATCTTCTTAGATGCAGATATTCTTGCCAGGGTGGGCACTTCTAAAAAGAGCAAAACAAAGCCTGACATCTCATCACAGGGCAAACCTAACCTGGTGCCATGGATGACCCCATCCAGAACAGGAGGGCCCTAGGAGATCCGACAGTCTTCCCCTTCTGCCCGCTCACTAACAGCATGACCTTCGGGAAGCTGCTGCCATTGTCAGTATCCTATCTCCTCCCTGGTAACATGGGGACAATAACACCCTACAAGGGAGTCATGAGCCTTAAAAAGATGTCAGCTCTACAGGGCTGAACCAAGTGCCAGGAGCACAGATGGTGCTCAGTAAATAGCAGTTGTTACTGCGACCATGAGGAGATGGTGGGGAAGATGACTCCCTTCACCAACACTTAAGTGGGGGTTGGGGGGCTGCCTTTCTTCCAAAGACTGGCTTGATATGCAACACGTGGAAGGTTCTGGAAGGTGTTCAGGATGAGTCGAGGTGTATTTTGAAGGCGTGTGGGGCACGGTGTGCGATGACCTGTGGGACAAGAAGGAAGCGCAGGTGGTGTGCCGGCAGCTGGGCTGTGGGGCAGCCATCTCTGCCCCCGGAGAGGCCCACTTTGGCCAGGGCTCCGGCCCCATTCTTCTGGACGATGTGCAGTGTTCCGGGATTGAGGACTACCTGGGGGAGTGCTCCCATGCTGGCTGGTCCACCCACAACTGTGGGCACGGGGAAGACGCTGGTGTCATCTGCTCAGGTACATTTCTATCTTTTCTGAAAGTTGATTTTTCATTTTTTTCTGATCAATCCCTGAGGCTTCTCGTTTCTTCCCGACATGAGAGAATGCTTTTGTAACATATCATTTCATTAGTATGAAACTCCCTGTCCACCCACATCCTCAACCACTGTTCCCAAGAAAGACACTCACTCAGAAGCCGACTCCTCTATGATATTTATAAAACAGCTGAACACTGTAACTCTGACCCCAATCCTCTGTGTCTATTTGAGAAGTCAAAGATAATCATATTGGGAAGAATGCTAGATTTGAAATGAAAAGGCTTAGTCCAGCTGCAGGAAAGGTACATGGTTTGTGGATCCTGATACAAAACAAAAATGTGGGCCCCCTTTTCAAAAAGTGTAAGAATTTCAAGACAGAGACAGCAGAGCGTCAATGGAAGGGCAGGGCCCATGGGACCTGGTTGAGGCTCACCCCAATGAATATTCCTCTATGATTCCCTCTCCCCAAACCCCCTGCCCCCTTGAGCTTAACGTGGCATTTTGCACATTATTTTCCCCTTGCCTAAGAAGTTGAGAATGATCAGCACGACAATCATGATAATGCCTTTTACTGTACTGCTGTGAGGACGAGGCATCTGTCAGTTCTGATCCACTGTCTTGTCATTCCACAGCCTGAAAAGCAGGATGCCCACAAGGTTGTGTTGATACTTCTGCTTATTGAGGAAATCAGCCCTCTAGAGAGTGAGCAGCTATGTCTCTGATAAACCGACTTTGGGTGATGGGGCGAGGTGTAGAATCAGGAGGAGGGGGAACAGGAAGGCTCCTCCTTGCTGCTCAGCTGCAGACAACCGTGGAGTCAGAGGGGGTGTCTTTCTCTCCCCCACTCCCCTGCCAATTCCTCCCAAACCCAACATGCTAGGAAGCAGGATTAGGTCCATCATCAAGTGGCCAGGAGCTAAGCATTCACCAATATTTACTGTCAAAGACTGTAGAGATGCAGCAGTGAACACAACATCCCCATTCCTTGCGATGGACTTATAGGTGACTGCCGGCTAGCAGGTACCTCGCCTCTCCCGCCGACTGCAAAGACAAGGGCCTGTTGTGGCTGAGACCTTTCCTACTGCAGGCAGCTTCATCTCGACAGCTGTTAAGGGGTCAGAGGAGAACTCCAGTCCATTAAACCATCATTCCCAAGGCCTCTCACCAGCCTGCAGGGCAAAGGTGGCCCCAGGCCCTCCCACCTCCTAGACCACTAGGTCCTGCCTTGTTATTGAACCAAGCGGGACGCTGTCCAAAGCCCTTCCTGTGAGTCCTCAGCAGGCCTGTATGGAATTTACCTTGGCCTCATGGGGGTGCTCCAGGCAGCCTGGGTGGGCAGAAAGAGGACTCTGCCACTCTTAGGCAGCAAGTCCTGCACTAGGCCCCTTGGGAGGGAAGGTGGGAGACAGGGGCTGAGAACAATCTAGTTAGCGAAGTATTGTCAGTATAAATCTTGCTTCAGGCAATTTAAAAACACTTTCCATGATTTTGCCCTCCAAGGGACATTTGGCAATGTCTGGAGACATTCTTGATTGTTACAACTAAGGTGCTACTAGCCTGTGTGGGCAAAAGCCAGAGATGCTACTAAATATCCTGCAATGCACAGGACAGTTCCCACCACAGAACTTTCCAGCCCAAATGTCAATAGTGTGAGGTTAATAAACCCTGCTTCAGAATCAGGCATGTGCAGTTGAATTTACTGATTGTAATAACTATTTATTAATTAACTGATCATTGATTAACAGTTGCATCAATAATGAAAGCAAAGTTATCTATCGTTTCTTCCCCAAGTGTTAGCCTTAGTTTAGTTTCTTTTCCAGTCATTTCCTCTGATTGTCCCCTCTACTGATTACAGTTAATTAAATGTATCCTGTCATTTTTGAGGGGGATAATCTCATCCCAAGTGAATCTTGAGCAGATTCACTGAATCATTATTGTAGCCTTCACAGGTCATGTGCTCCAAGCATGACAGGTCTCTGAGTGGTCTCGCCTAAGAGACTGTCTCAAAGCATAACCCTGATGTCAGCCACTGAGCAGTCTCCTGTTTCCTGAGCACCTCCTGTTCATTATCCCATTCCACCCTTACAGCAATTCAGGGGGGCTTGTTTTATGAGCCTTGCATTGCGAATAGGGAAACTGGGGTCCAAAGACAAGGTTAAGCAAGGTCAAAGTTAAATGCCTTGACCAAAGTCCCACAGCAAATATTTAGGTCTCTGGACTCCACATCCAGTCCTCTGTCTCCTGCACCAAATGTCGACACTCTGGAAAAATTGCCCTGCGGCTAGGCAAAAATGTTCAAATGTTTGGAGTTGTCTTTGATGCTCTGCCAGTAGCCTCACCCTCCTCACCTATGTCAGGCCTCCGCAACACACTCACACCCCCTAAATCCTGTCAAGCTCCCCAGGTGCAGGGAACCTCTGTGCTGAACTGCCCTAATTTACTTAAACAGGAGCTGGGACCCACCTTCTTCCATCCTTGAGGATCACACTTCCCCCAGTTCCATTTCCTTAAGTGCTCTTCCCCTCCGCCTCCAGTGATGTTGAGAGAAAGTTAATGAATGTTAATTGGGGAAATAAGTAATTGACTACGTGAGTGAGAGGACTGGATGTAAATGGATTAGTCAGTTCTGCTGTTTTTCAAATACCCCCAAACAGCATGGCCCAGGTTTCCATGCCCTAAGCAGACTCTCTTTGAAATCCTTTACTTACTTTAAAAAGTCACCCAGTTTTGGCCGGGCGCGGTGGCTCACGCTTGTAATCCCAGCACTTTGGGAGGCCCAGGCGGGCGGATCACGAGGTCAGGAGATCAAGACCACGGTGAAACCCCGTCTCTATTAAGAATACAAAAAGTTAGCCGGGCGTGGTGGCGGGCGCCTGTAGTCCCAGCTACTTGGAGAGGCTGAGGCAGGAGAATGGCGTGAACCCGGGAGGCGGAGCTTGCAGTGAGCCGAGATTGCGCCACTGCACTCCAACCTGGGTAACAGAGCGAGACTCCGTCTCAAAAAAAAAAAAAAAAAGTCACCCAGTTTTACTTACAAGTTACAATTAAGCCATATTTATTTTAATACAAAAACAAAGTTGTAAACACTCAACAACATCAGGTACCCTCAGTCCCTTAGGAAGATGCACCTATTTATCCTGTGGGGTCTTCTACCCCAGCTCATGGTGAGAAACTAAGAAACCCAACCCTAGTGGGCTCTTCCTGAGTGGAGTGTACACTAAAATGTGTGTATTTCAATGAATATTGAAAAGAGTCAAAAGGTCTTTCCTTCCCAGATATGCCCTAAGCCTTTTTGAAGTAATCATATATAAGGCAAATTCCAGGCTGAAGTTTTTGACTGGGGTGTTAGTAATGGGGCAACAGCAGATCCTTCTAGGAAGTACAGGTTATTCCAGAATTTTTATCATCTCTAATAGACTCAGTTTACATTTAACTTTCTTTTTTTCTCATAGAGTATGAAAATGAACGCTTGCAAACTTTTGGTAAGAATCACACTTTACTATGTCTTTAACAGAACATCCACTAACGCCCCAATCCTTTGATTGTATTTACCAGCATAATGCATTGCAAGAGGTTGGGGAGTGACAGAAAAAAAAAAAAAAAAAAACGAATTTAATCAAAAGGACTCAACAAGGAAAGAGAAAAAACAAGTAGCTTCATTGCCTTTAACGATATGGAAATCTTTGCTCCCCAAACTGTTATCCAAATGTATTTTAGAAAATCATGGAGTGAGGACATGAATATGGTATAGTAAATTATCAAGCAAAACTGTTATTAAACTCAAACTAAAGAAAATCCTAACTTTGGACACCCAAATAATGCCTCTAAGGTTGGAAAGGCAGTGACTATGGCCTCAGAACAGAGTCCCTTTCCATCTCTGTTTAGCAAATTCAGAGATTAATGAGAAAAGCACAGCCTTTATTGTTAACCTGAGTCCTTCAGCATTCTCCTTTATGAGTGCCTCAGGAATATAGTTCTATAAGTATTTTGTCTTTCTGGCAGAAGACGCATTTGCACAAATAATCCAGTTTAAAAGATCAATCTGCACATGACTCAGATGCACAATAAATTTCTCACTTGCCACTGATCAGAACCTACTGGATATATTTCTCAAAGCATGCCATTAGCTCAACATCTGCTCCAGGAAGTCATCACATACATGCTGACGCTTGCCCAGTAAACTTGGGTAGACTATTTTGCATGACAATGATACCTCATTTATTTCTCTCTGCTCTTAGATGCTGAGATCCTAATGCCATTTCCTGGTGGTAAGTCAAGATTTTCTAACTTCCTGGCTGATACAGCTTGGTGGGTCATTTGCTGCTAAAGTGATGGATGTATCTCCAACCCTACAAACACTACCAAACAGAATGGTTTCATCTGAGGATCCCAATGCTTTCACTTCACTCATAAATCTCTACAGGTTTTTTGTTTTTTGTTTTGTGTTAATGCACAGAGGAAGGCTCTGTCCTTCTCCCCATCCTTCTTTGTCTATGTAACTTCTTCCTACTCTTCTTTCAAGCCTCAGATCCATTGTCATCTCTTAGGGAAGACATCCCCAAATCCCACCCCACTCCATTATAAACTCTCAAAACATCATGAGATTATACTGCTTCCTGGCATTTGGCATAGTTGCAAATCTCCGTGTAATTTTAGATTAACATGACTGCCTCCTCCAGGCTTGCGAACTAGACTCCAAACTCTGTGACAGCCAGAGTTGGATCTGTTAGTTTAACCACAGTATTCACAGTGCTATCTATTCGGCCCTGGTGTGTGCTCAGTAAATGCTTATTGCAAGGTGAAACAAATAGGTTAATGAAGAATATGTGCCTTCAGCTAACGTGCAGTATTTCTGTATTTCCCCCAAAAGACTGGCCACAACTGCAACTAGTGAATGGCTCAGGTAGGTGTTCGGGGCGTGTGGAAGTTTTCTACCATGGCCAGTGGGGCAGGGTTTGCGACGACCAGTGGGACATGAATGAAGCCGACGTGGTGTGCCGGCAGCTGCACTGTGGGCGTGCCCTCGCAGCCCCTGCTGAGGCCCAATTTGGCGAAGGCAGAGGCGAATTTCTACTGGATGATGTGGACTGTACTGGGAAAGAGAGTTTTTTGGGACAATGTCCTCATGCCGGCTGGGGCCTGCATAACTGTGGCCCCAGAGAAGACGCCAGCATCATCTGTGCAGGTAATGGCCACCTCTCCCCCCACAGGTGCCCCTCACTACATCTCCACTCACCCCACTGGCAGTGCTTACACCTATGTAATTGACCATCTCTGCCACTTGGGTGAGCCAAAAGTAAAGACACAGTGGTAATTTGAGAACTTCAACTTGAGCTCAGGAATTTATTAGCCACAAGATGTTGAAATGAATTTTTCACAGAGAAAAATAGTGGAAGATATTGGTGGTTCCATGTCAAAGCCTAGATTTCAAAATGAATGGTGAAAGACAACAGGAGTCAACAGTGATGCGACTCACTTTCTGGGCGTGTTCTTTCTTTCTTTAGGTCACTGTGGTGAACTGAGAGACAAAGGTTTTTCCCACTAAAAATTTGCAGTCAACTGAGGGTGATAAAACAAGGAGTTTGTAAATTAGAATAGCAATAGCTTGTCTTGATTGGGAGCTCAGGTCATGACTGCCAATCACAAGTCTTTAACCAAATAGTCATCATCATAATCAGTCTAGGACAGGGTTTAGATCACTCTCTGTTGTAGGTGGACTGTCCTGTGCATTGTAGGCAATTTTGCAGCATCCCTGACCTCTACCCACTAATAACAGTAGCACTCCTACTCCTGACACTATTGCTAAGTGTCCTTTGGGGGAGTAAATTGTCCCTGAGAACCACTGGTCTAGATATACAAACAAATTTCCACCAAACATGTGGCTAATTTAGCATACTACCAGTGCTAACGGTGTAAATTTGTGTGCCAGTGGGGAAAAAAGCAAAGAATTTTTTTTTTTTTTTTTGAGATGGAGTCTCCCTCTGTCACCCAGGCTGGAGTGCAGTGGCTCGATCTCGGTTCACTGCAAGGTCTGCCTTCTGGGTTCACGCCATTCTCCTGCCTCAGCCTCCTGAGTAGCTGGGACTACAGGCGCCCGCCACCATGCCAGGCTAATTTTTTGTATTTTTAGTAGAGACGGGGTTTCACCGTGTTAGCCAGGATGGTCTTGATCTCCTGACCTCGTGATCCACCCGCCTCAGCCTCCCAAAGTGCTGGGATTACAGGTGTGAGCCACCGCACCCAGCCAAAAAGCAAATAATTTAGCAGGTCTGACCAAGCAGTAAACTTGGTCACTCACCAAAATTTCTAATTGTATTAAACCAGAAAGACTTTATCTCATTGATACTAATATCATTAACTAGCCTTTTCAGTCCATTCAAACAGCTCAAATAGTGTGTGTGTGTGTGTGTGTGTGTGTGTGTGTGTATGTGTAAGTTTTGGTTTGTTTTTTCATTTAGCTTTTGTTTTTTTTTCCAACTCTTTTATTTTTAAAAATTATTTGGAGTTTTGGCATAGAATTCCAACAAACAATCTAGTCTATAAAGCCACTGTGTTCCACCTAACAGTTTCGTGTGTATAATTAGTGTTTTCTCCTCTTTGGAGGCGTTATAGGGTTTGCACAGTGGACACAGTAGAGCCACAATTGAATTGAATATGTGTTATTAGACACACTATGCTAAAAAATTAATACATTTCATGGTTAATTAAAGTCACCTGAACTAAGGCAGGGAGGGTCAATGCTTTTATTTCTTCTTCATTTTAAAATTAATTTTTATTTAAAGCATCTCTAGAAGCAGCTACCCTTTTCTAAGGTAGATCTTTTCTTTTCCTGTATGTTAACAGAGGCTGAGTACTTAAAGCCTACATCAGGTAAGTTCATGCTTTTGTTTTACTGACTTGACATTTTTTTATTCTAGAAGCTACCTGGGCAGGTAATAGACAGATAATAAAGAGACAAATGGAATAAATGGTGGAGAAGGATCAGTTTGTCATATTTTGACAGTCATTATTTCTGCATTCCTGGGCCATTAAGATAATCCTTTCATTAAGTTGAAAATGTCATTGGACTGCTTTCTTTGTTTCGCAAGAATGAGCTTTATTTTCACTTCAGTCATAAGGGTTTTGGTTATTCTCTAGCATTGCTATTTTCATTTTTCCAGTGGAATAGCTGTTAAAAGCATGATTCCTATCACCAAGATCTTTAAGGGAAAAGCTTGGTAAATTGTGTTTCTTTCGTTACCGTTTAGCATATGTTCTTTCCTGCCATGTGGGGCTCAGTGTGGCTGGGGAAGGGAAGTCCCTGCCTGTACTTCACTCTTATGTTCTAATGCCACCAAATTCCCAACCTGTCTCCCTGCAGAGAATGCTGAAGACTCACTGCAAATGCCCCAAGGTAGGAGATATTTTTATGCTGCATTTGCAGTTAGTCCTTACTTGGTACAGTTTTCTTTTGGTTCAAAAACCAAAAAATTTTCATTGTAGCTGCTCAGCTGAATTTGGAGAGGAGAATATACTACATATTCTGTACATACCATATTTGGATCAATTTCCTAGTATGCAAGGAAACCGGTGTGTCCTACAACTAGTAAATGCAATGGGAGCATGTTCAAGACAGGCTTGTGCACTAGCCAAGGCTGAGCTTGGGGACGAGGGAAAGGCATGGATTTGGCAGCAAAAGGTCTGAGTGTAAGTTCCATCTCAGCCACTTATTTAGTGTAACTTTGGGCAACTCGCTAACACCTTTATAAAGGGGGGATAAAAACACCAACTTTGCAGTGCTCCATCTAAGTTAAATGAGATCATATAGATGGAATGGTAACTAGAGCCAGCTTCTATACAGTGTTTACCATGTCCCAGGCACTTTTCTAAGGACTTTTCCTGCATAATTACCCATTATTTAATAAGTTATTTAATTAATAAGTTAAATACTTAAATAATGGGTAATTACACAGGTAAGTCCCTTAAGGATTGGCAAACTTTTTCTGTAAAGGGCCACATGGCAAATATTTTAGGCTTCAGAGGCCAGGTGCTCTCTGTTGCATTTATTAGACTCTGCTTCAGTAGCATGAAAGCAGCCACAGACAATTCATAAACTCATGAACATGTCTATGTTTTAGTAACATTTCATTTGCAAAAACAGGCACTCAGCTAGGGTTGAACCACAGGCCCTAGTTTCCTGACCCCTGCTCTAATAAATTAATTAATTCTAAACACTGCATGAATGACGTTTAGTTTTTACAATGACCTGATGAGGTAGGTATGACTGTAATCCCCATTTTACTGAGGATGAAACTGAAGCATAGAAAAGTTAATCAACTTTTATTATGATACCTTGCTTGACTTTTATGGAGAGTTGATGTTAAAAATAGATATATTTCTCCTGTTTAGTTTCTCAAATCATAAAAAAATAGAGCCAAATCTTATTCCTCCTCTCTCTGCTCACTTCACCCAACCAATGCATCAGAAAATTCTGTGTCTACTTCTAAAATATATGCTAAACCCATTAGCATCTTCCAACTCCACTAATACTGCAGTCATCTAAAGCCCCATCATCGTTCATGTCACTATAGCAACAATTTTCTAAATAGTCCTCTACCTCCTCCCTTTCCTCCCCCAATATATACAGGATCTATTCTCATCATAGAAACTAGAGCAGGCTGGTAATTATAAATTAGATCATTCCTTTTCACTCAAAATTCTCCAAAAGCTTTCCGTTGTATTTAGAATAACATCCAAATCTGGTACCATGGTCTTTCAGACCCTGCATGACCTATGCCTTGCTTATGTCTCTGATCCTTGAGAACACGCCTCCTCTTGCACTGTGTTCCTGAGTCTTTTTTCCATCCCTTGAAACTGACAAGGTAGTTTCCACCTTAGGGCCTTTGTAGGGGGTACTTCCCTCTGCCTGAAATGCTCTTCTCCCAGACTTTTCTTCAGCTCATTCCTTGTAATCAGGCCTCAGGTAAAATGTCAGTCCCTCAGAGAGGTTTCCCCTGAATACACAATCTGGAAAGGCTTCCTCTCAATCACATTCTATTTGATCAGCCTGTTGTTTTTCTCTTCATAGTACTCACACTATTCAAGATAGCCATTTTTTTCTTTTTTTCTAAAATGGAGTCTCACTCTCACCCAGGCTGGAGTGCAGTGGCGTCATCTCTGCTCACTGCAACCTCCACTTCTCAGGTTCAAGCAATTCTCCTGCCTCAGCCTCCCGAGTAGCTGGAATTACAGGTGTGTGCCACCACACCTGGCTAATTTTTTGTATTTTTAGTAGAGATGGGTTTCACCATGTTGGCCAGGCTGGTCTTTGAACTCCTGAGCTCAAGTGATCTGCCCACCTCAGCCTCCCAAAGTGCTGGGATTACAGGCGTGAGCCACCACGGCCAGCCCAAGATAGTCTTTGTACTCTTTTGTCGTTGTCCTGCTCATCTGTGTCCTCCTGCACCACTCCCCAGAATGTGGGTTTTGTGAGAGTAGGAACTTTGGCAATCTTGTTTATCTCAGAGCCAAGGAGAGTTCCTGATACACAATAGGTTCTAAATAAATATTTGAGTGAAAAAAGTAGACATATATAACATTCTGCCACTTCCATAAATTGCTGTTGAAAACATTATACTAGGTATTAAAATACTCAAGTGAACAAAGGCAATGACTTTTTTAGGAGGATACCACTTATCAGGCAGTGAGAATTCCATTACGCACCATGATTTCCATCTGCCTTCAAACTCCAGGAAGTTCAGAGCTAAATTGAATGATCAATATTAGCAATAGCCAAGGATTTTTTTTGGTTGGTTGGTAATTTTTCCATGTATTTTCCTTTCATTCATATGCTTGTTAATCTTATATTTCTATTTTTCTGGTCTTGCTATGCAGGTATATGTATTTTACTGTCACTTGAAATTTGTAGCAGAACATATACATATATATAATTACATATTAAATTATATCATATAAATTATAACACAATATTCAATAAAATAATCTAATGTAATATATAATTGTGATGTTATAGTATATAATATTATTATAATATTGTATTGTATATTGCATATCATAATGTGTAATATATAATAATAGTATGTATAATAATTAATAACATATATAAGATTATTAGAAATGTCCATAAAGGGTCCAGGAGGAACCAGATGATGGCCCCTGGGCTCTGATGGAGGCACGAGCTGAGAAGACAGCTCATATGTGGACATGCCATGGCCATCTTACTTTGCTGCCAGCGGGTAACCACTGCCCAGGACAGACAGGTGGCCCAGAGTGCCACTGGTGACTGGCTTGCTGTCAGTGTGTGGGCATTCTGAACAGCCAGTATTATATGTTAAGGCTTTTCTTTCTAGGCTGTGTTAAAAGCAATCAAATCAGCAAATACAGGACTTCTGAAAGCCTGTTAAGTCCCAGGGGCTGATTTCACCAGGAATTCGTGATATTTTACATTTTGTAGTTTAGACTTGTCACATTAAAGATTTGTTGAAAACCAATAAGTAGGTCAAGTAAAAGTTATTCAATTTAATAGAATAAGAACTATGTCAATTTATTCTTACCAATAGGTGACGGAAATTCAGCAATCATATCATCAGGTAAGATAACTTGTTTGTACTGTTTTCCCCTGGGACTTTTCTATTTTCCCACCCAATACAGGAGGGAAGTACATGGAAGAGTGGCTATTGAGTTATTTTACTCAGTGACTTATTATAACCTGCCTCTTATAACTGAGCTTGGACGGAGATGATTTTCAGGACATCACTCCAAAAGATTCACTAACCTCTTAAAAAAAGAGAGCTAACAATACTGTTTAGAAAATACTGGAAACATTTGGAATATAGGGTTTGGTAATTATTTAATTTTTCAGTTTGGCCAGCTTCTTTGGGAGTATCCAAACTCTCTTAATTTTTATAAAGGAAATGTTTCATTTTTCGAAGGAATAATCATCTGATTGCATGTAATATTTACTTATTGTATAATTTCCCCATCGCTGCTCTAACAAAGTGCCATAACTTAGTGGCTTAAACAACACAAATTTATGATCTTGTAGTTCTAGGGGTCAGAAATCCAAAATGGGTCTCAGCTAAGAGTAGTATCAGGCAGGCTGTGTTCATTCTAGAAGCTCTGGAAAAAAAGGATACATTTCCTACCTTTTCCAGTTTTTAGTGGTGACCTGCATTCCTTGGCTGGTGGTCAGGCCTCCATCTTTAAAGCCAGCTGAGAGATTAGCATTTTCCAATCTCTCTCTGACTCTCTTCTGCCTTCTGCTTCCACTTTTAAGGACCCTTGTGATGCCATTGGGCCCACCTGATAATGCAGGATAATGTTCTAATGTTAAGGCAACTGATTAACAACTGTAGTTTCACCAGCAATCTTAATTCACCCCTTTGCTGCGTGACCTAACATATGCTCAGGTTCCAGCAATTAGAATGTGGATATCTTTGGGGAGGCCAATACTCAGCCTTCTGTACTTGTTTATGAAATAGATTTTGTAGTTACTGCTGCTCAGTGGCGCAGAAATGGACACGTTATTCAGAACATACATTAAAATGTGGTGACCAAACAGCAAGCAGAGAGAAGAAAGGTATGACAGAAGAGGGGGAGCATCTACCCAAGCCTATCCAAAAAGAGAAGCAATTGTTCTCCATCTCCTGCAGTTGCCTCTGTCAATGTTCTTTATGGATATTGTAAGTAATTCCCATGGCCAGACATGGCATGAAGTTAGGTCTGTAGAGCAGGAGAGAATGTGGGACCGTGGAGCCATAGAGAGGTTTTTTGTTAGCACAACAGCAAAAAACTTTTTTTTTTTTTTGGAAAAAAAAAAGGAAAAATGTTGGGGAAAAAACAGGCTTAGGAATAAAACATGCAGAACATGCAAATAAAATTACCAGAGCGTCCTCATGATCTAGACCACAGGCCAACTCTTAGGAGGAATATTAAGACCTAAAACACAAAACTATCATCACAAAACACCAAATAACTGCACTTGGACGTCGAATCTGGAAGAGAGACAGGCCGGGGATGATTGAGCCTAATGGGATTGAAGATCAGACGGCTAAGAGGTGATTTAGCATTTCTGTCACTTACTCAGAGGTCACTTCAGAGTGGAGGCAAAACCACATCTTGTGAAATCATAGGTAACCCCTGGCCAAACACCCCTCCCTCAAGTTACTTATTGTTCACAGGTGCTTCTTTATTACAGTTTTACCTGCTGCCATCTCAACTCAACTCTCTCCTACAAGTGCCGCACATTTGGCATCGTCAGGTAGGACACTACCAGCAACTCTGCCATGGTAAATTCATCGTAGATTCTAAGTTGCATGAATGATAGTCGGTGGTTCTGCACCTTCACTTGGTATTGCTAAAAGATCACTTGAGATCAAATGATTTGAGAGGAAAGGAACAAGAGGACCCTGAGATGGTCTGAATTTCACTTTGTGTTTGATCACCTATCATTTTACTATCAAAAAACATGAGAACGCAAGTCTTCTCATTTCACATGCTTTCACTAATGCAGAGTAAGAAGAAAAGAAATGGGGGAAGTGTGTGTTAGAGAAAAAGATTATTAAAGAGTCTCCTCATATCTTTTGATTTTAAGAAATAAACTACAGCACTTGGCCTTATGTCTGGGAATTATCCAACTTAGAGACGTCTAAATTACATCTCAGTGACCACCATTATAATCCATTTTCATTTGACCATGCTAGTTGATTCTGTCTCCACTTCTGCATCACCTGTAACTGCTGATATTTCAGTTACACCATCATATAATTCACATTCTGACAATGCTAATAATCATCTTTAGTAAGTCCTTAAGCCTGCACTATCCATGTGCTTACTGAGATGTGCTGTGTCTGTTAAATACACACTGGATCTTTCAAAGACTCAGGAAAATGGGTAGTTGTTGTTCAATGAGTATAAGCTTTCAGTTACGCAACATGCATAAGTTCTAGAGATCTGCTGTGCAACATCATGCCTATAGTTAACACACCGTACTGTGCACTTCAAAATTTGTTGTGGGTAGATTTCATGTCAAGCGTTCTTACCACACACCCGAAAGAGACGTAAGGAAACTTTTGGAGGTGATGGATATATTTATTACTTGGTTGTAGTGGTGGTGTCACAGGTGTGTGCTTGTATCCAAACACATCAAGCTATACACATTAAACATGCATAGTTTTTTGGTCTATCAATTATACCGCAAAAATTGTTTTAAGAAAGACAATACTATTAAAAGAATGTAGGCCAGGCACAGTGGCTCACACCTGTAATCCCAGCACTTTGGGAGGCTGAGGTGAGTGGATCACAAGGTCAGGAAATCGAGACCAGCCTGGCCAATATGGTGAAACCTCATCTTTACTAAAAACTACAAAAATTAGCTGGGCGCCATGGCACATGCCTGTAATCCCAGCTACTCAGGAGTCTGAGGCAGGGGGATCACTTGAACCCGGTAGGCGGAGGTCGCAGTGAGCCAAGATTGCTGGTGACAGAGCAAGACTCTATCCCACAAAAAAAAAAAAAAAAAAAAAAAAAAAAGCCAAATTGCTCATTGACTTTTTTATATGGATTATATTTTGTATTTATATTTTATACTATTACATTGAAATGATAATATTTTTGATACATCAGATTAAATAAGATATATTATTAAAACTAATTCCATCTGTTTCTTTTTACTTTTAAAATGTGGCAACCAGAAAATCTAAAATTACATGTGTAGTTTGCACTTAATTTATAATAAACAGCATTGCCTTCCACTGAGACAATCACGTATGTTGAACGTCTTATATGGATTTTCTTGTCTAATCCTTCCAACAGCTGGATGAGGGGACTTCTATAACCTCAATTTTCAAAATGAAGAAACCTATGCTCAGATAGGTTAAATATTGTCCTCAAGGTTGGTGGAATGATAACACAATCTGACTTCAGAGCCCTAAAGCTTAATCTCTGAACTATTCTAAACTCTCTAAACCACATTAAAATCCTATTCTAAAAAATATTGACAAGGCACATTGCCTATTCAGAAACTAGAAGTCTCTATTTGAGATGACAAAAGCTAAGACTGAAAAGAGTTCATCTCTGACCTGGGTCTGCATTTAATTTTTGTACTCTTACCCTTGCCTCTCCCAAACTCACATATCCATTGCATATTGGTGGCCACTGCAACACCAGCGCCAGTCCCCTGCCCTGCCTGGTCCAGTCTTCCCCATCCCTCTCCAAGCTGCCCTGGCAGGAGTGGCTCCCTCTTCTAGATTCTCACAGCTTTTTATCTATCCTCACTTTAGCTCTTATTCCTCTCTCATCCAGTTGCATATGTATCCACTTGCTTCCCCAGTGACATGAGGGCAGAATCCATCTTTCTCATTTTCAACATTGCCCGCAGCACGCGTGTGCGCACACACACGCACATACATACAGATATCTTGAGGACAATGTCAGCATGTCTGCTCTCTGATTGGCAGGAATTCAGTGGTGGTTAAATAAATAAATAAATAAATGAGTAAATGCTTGAATAAATGAATGTCATTTGGCTTTTGCCAGTTTGCATACTTATGTCCACTTCTAAATATGAACAACAAAGAGAAAAAACACGTTAAATTCCTAGCTGTAGTGTCTACATGACTAAATGCGGACATTTTTGCACGTTAAGTGGCATATTCCACTTACTTGACAGTGTAGTGCTCACAGCTGACTCCTGGATTAGGATCTACTCTCTTCTACCTGCCATTTATGAGACCCTCATGATGTTTCTTTACCCCTTTGTGCTTCTGTTACCCCATCTGAGAAGTGGAAACAACAGCCACTGATTTCAAAGAGTTCTGAGGATTAAGTCACTGAATCTGTGTAAAGCACTTAGCAGGCAGCCTGGAGCATGGTAGGTGCACAGCGAGTGTGCCCTCCTTCTGTGCCTGGAGGAATGTCCTGTGGGATGCTGTTTTTCACAAGGAGGGGCTTCTGCCCCATAGCGGCTAGGCCAGGTGAAAAGAGCATGGCATTTCTGTTCACTGCTATAGTCAGGTCATTTTATCACAGTTCCTCCTCCAGCCCCTGGCAACCACCAGTCTGCTTCTGTCGCTACGGATTTACCTATTCTGGATATTTCATATAAATGGCGTCATACCACATGTGGCCTTTCCTGCCTAGCATGATGTTTGTTTGTTTGTTTTTCTTTTTTCTTTTCTTTCTCTCTCTTTTTTTTTTTTTTTTTTGAGATGGATTCTTGCTTTGTCGCCCAGGCTGGAGTGCAGTGGCGCCATCTCGGCTCACTGCAAGCTCCGCCTCCCAGGTTCACACCATTCTCCTGCCTCAGCCTCCCGAGTAGCTGGGACTACAGGCGCCCGCCACCACGCCCGGCTAATTTTTTGTATTTTTTAGTAGAGATGGGGTTTCACCGTATTAGCCAGGATGGGCTCAATCTCCTGATCTCGTGATCCGCCCGCCTCGACCTCCCAAAGTGCTGGGATTACAGGCATGAGCCACCGCTCCCAGCCAGCATAACGTTTTTGATGCTGCTGGTTCCTTTAAAAATTATCCATTTTGAATGAGCTTGTATAAAGGTAGTTGAAATAGAGTCCCTCTTTCTATTCAACATTAAATATCAGGGATCATTTTCTTGTTTATTTTTAATTTTTATTTTCTTTTTTGAGAAGGAGTCTCAGTCTGTTGCCCAGGCTGAAGTTCAGTGTCACAATCTCAGCTCACTGCAACCTCCACCTCCTGGGTTCAAGTGATTCTCCTGCCTCAGCCTCCCGAGTAGCTGGGATTACAGGTGCATGCCACCATGCCAAGGTAATTTTTGTATTTTTTTTTCTTTTAGTAGAGATGGGGTTTCACCATGTTGGCCAGGCTGGTCTAGAACTCCTGACCTCAAGTGATCCGCCTGCCTTGGCCTCCCAAAGTGCTGGGATTGCAGGCGTGAGCCACCATGCCCAGCCTGGCCATTTTCTTTGTACTGCTTTTTCCAGCAGTTCTCTCAGCTTCCACCACCCCGGAAGATGTTAACCACCCAATCACATCATCAGGTAAGTCAATGAGCTGCTAGTTAAAACAAGAAAAATAGGTGTGATGCATTGATGAAAGGCTGAATTGTTGTTTAGGGCCAGGGGAGATATACTACCAAGGAATCTAAGGACCATGTGTGATGCCCAATGTCACTTGCAGCACCACATTTGAAGCTCCATGAGGCAAGGCTTTTATCTGTCTTGCTTGTTACTGTATCCCTAGCCCCTATCCCAATGCTTAACACATTATAGACACACAATAAATGTTTATTGAAAGAATAAACAAATGTGTAGGTGTTGCATGGTGGGCAGGCTGTTGGACCCCTCTTGAGGCAGCTTTGGCCTCAGCCAAGAACAATCCTGGTAGACAGTGTATAGTGGAGGCGAATCTCTCCACTCAAGAGACACAGGTATCACTCTGAATAACACCAGCAGCCCCTATTTGTACACATATCCTGCCTCAAAGAGAAGTTAGTATCATAGCAAACTAATGAAGTCAGATCTAACAAATATTTATATTTTTCAGTGTCAGCGGATAATGAAAAGTTACCAACTACCCTAGCAGGTAAGCAATGATTCTATCATTCATCCTATGGATGGGAGGCCTTACCATCCAGAGGAGACATCCAGGCAGATGGATCACTAGGTTGTATGATGTCTTCCATGGGGTCATCTAAGATAATCAGCATCCTTATGAATGCAATGATTTTTACCAACTTTTCCCAATTCATCAATGACTTCTTTGACTACTGCTGAGTGCCTCCTGCAGAACCTAGGGCTGATGCAGAGTTGAAGGGGGGAGTCATACGGGCATTTGGGGACAGCAGGGTCACACTGAGGAGCTTAACCTGAACTTGACTCCAACCTCATCAGAAGAAATCTGGCAGCTCATTGGCAGCGTGTGGCCAGTCCAGATGCTTTGGTTAAGGTGTGACATGGCTGGGGGTGCTTCACCAGCTGCCAGCTGAGTTCTTGTCTGATCTGTTCTGTGTTCAGCCGGTCCTAATCCCCATTTCCATGTTGTTCCAGTGCTACCTGTGGCCGACTCAGCATCTGCCAGCCGTAGGGCCAACGTGCCTGGGCCCAGCCCTTCAGGTGAGCAACCTTCCTGAGGATACCCTTTTGCTCTCCAAACCACAGGGTGAAGATGGGGTCATCCCAATGAGGGAGGAGCCTGGCAGAGCAGCACCGTTTGCAGCCTCTTTGGTGTAAAGGGGAAGCACCATCCTGAGAGGACCTCGACCTCCAGGACTGGGGCTGATTCACTGGGCCTCCCAGACAGCATCCTCACCTGCTGCTGTTCCAGGGAAACATTTTAAAGTTCAGAAAATACAGAGAATAAGAAAGCGAATAACCATGGCTGTCTTATCTAAATATGACCAACGCTTGCATTTGGTTATATTGGTTTTCCTGTCCTATCAATCAAGAAACAAAACATGGTTAAATTTGAAGCTCCCAATACTCCTCAATCTCAATCTTTTCTCTGTCCTTCCTCACAAACACTCTTAAATTTTGTGTATATCCTAACCTATGTGCTTGTGCCACCAAGCAAGACTAAGCATCCACCTTACGAATTAGATATCTTTTTGTTGTAACCTATTTTTAACCTGTTAAAGGTAGCTCTTTATCAATGTTGAGTGTGTTTCCTTTGACACCAGCTATTGAGTTAGTATTTTCATCATCCATATCCATATAATGATAATAATTCTAAAAGTAAATATTCATAAGACTTGTCTTTATATCTTACATATTTTTATGTTTAAATATACTAAAAATAAGAGTTAAAAGTATAATAATCTGCTTTATGAGTTAATTAGATGACTATATTTGACAATTTTTATTCCAGGAAAGGGCTGTTAAGTATTATTAATGCTCCCCTTGTGCATGCTTTATGATGTTCACAGGTATTTTACACACGCTCAAACACTGCAGGACTTATCAGAGCCCTTTCTCTACTAGTGGACACGAGCATTCTCTAAGAGGGGACTATGTTATACCAGGTTTTCCTAGCTTTACCTGACTGCAAAGCTCCTTCTGCTCACTGAGATTGGGACTAGTGTCTACAAAAATGAGTTTAAATAATGCTGAACTCCAAGTGCTTAGAACATGCCATTAATAGTTGTTAAATACCTAATCAAATTGTTTTAAGTGACCTTATCCCCTTGAGTAATTAAGTTTCCTTATGACCTTTGGGCCCCGACTTTCATCCTGATGATTCTGTTAAACAATATATCCTAAGGGTAAGAACTTTTCTTTCTCCCTCCCTCTGCCTGAAATGCACCCATTTCCATCACGTCCAGATTGCATCTCCCTGTGAAATCCTACGCTTGCTTCTGGGCCCGGTTGTAGAAGGACTTTCCTGAGCTCCACCATCAATGGAGTCTTTTCTCTGCTCAGAGTATCATTTGCATACTTTTCTAGCATTCTACCTCTTCTGTTATTAATAGCAGAGCTATCTGGATGTTTCTACTAGTCCCCAACTTAATTACAAACCTATTGTTTGCAGGGACTCTTATTTCAGTAACAAATTGCATATTCTGCAGGTCCTATTTGATTGACTAAACATCCTTACTAACAGAAGTGATGCAAAACATTATTAATGTTGGGTAGATAGCTTACTACACAGTAGTGGGTTTGAGAAACTTAACTTTGTGTTGTTTTTTAATGTCTTAGTTTGATAAACAATTCAACTTAACATTAGCTGGTTGGTGCAAGGGTTCTCGACTGTGGCAGGAACTGAAAGAAGACTCAGTCACCACAGCAGTCCCGCCTCTACACTTGAATTCCTAGGTCTAGTGCAGTGAGACGAGCACTGGCACAAGTCAACTAAGCAACTCGATTACTCACAGACAGGCAGCAAGGATCCTCAGAAGCCTAGGACCATGGGGAGGTGGTCCCCCAAGGATAAGGAAAGCTGCCCAGGGTGGATGGAGTCTCATCTGCATGTGCTCCACTTCACAAGACAGCGAGGGACCCCGAAAGCATTCCACTCAGAATTTGGTATTGCTGGGGGCCACTTGGCTCATGTTGCAGAGCATACTGTTCTAGGAGGAACATCCTGCTCTAGGATGAGGACAAAGCCCAAGCTGTCCCAGACACTTCCTTCTTGTCCCAGGATATTGCAGTCTCAGCACATTCTGCAGTTATTCTGAGACCTGTAGCAGGAGGGGTGCAGACCTGGGCTGGCCAAGGCCATTAAGGACCTGTTCTTCTGCAGTTAGCCCTGGCATGAAATCAGGACAGCTCTGTAGGACCAGTTTCTTTTATGGTAAGAAATGCCCTGAATACGGAATCCTCAAGGTAACAGAGATGATGGAGACTTAGATGAAAACATAATTTTCCAAATAAGATGGCTATTAAGCTGTGGGTTGAATTCTTGAAGAAATTTTCACTATTTTTTATTTATATTTTTTAATGTTACATTGTTATTTATAACGACTTTTTTGTTGTTCCATATAGTTGGGGTCACCTCGGAGACTTCACTGGCCATAACCCCTGTGTCCTCCACACTTTCATCAACAGGTAAAGACTTGCCTGGGAAATCAGGAGATATGGATGCTGAGGTCCCCAGCATCAGTCCGAGCTAGGTGAAAAGGCATAGGGTCACTTTGGGAGGTAGTTCTGTATAATAGAAAGAGCTGTAAATTCTTTCACTTTCAAGGTGTGTGATGTGTGATCTTGAGGAATTTAGGTGTTCTACCTGAGTCAGTTTCCTTTTCTAAATCAGGTGCAGTAACGCTTTTCAGCATAGTGGTTGAATACCTTAAAAAATGAGAGAACTAATATACAAGAAGTGAATGGTTGAATTCTAGGCACATGTTTATGTTTAGCTCTCTCCAATATCATAAATTCACAAATTATAGTTCTGAGAGTCGATGTATTAGAAAATCTTAAGGCCAATATGGTTATGAACATTCTGGATATCAGGACATAACTATTAACTGTAAGCATGCAGTTAAGCCTTGTATGCGTTGCCATAAATCTCTTCATATTTTACATATCTCTGTCCATGAGTTTCATAAAATAAAATTACTTTATGAATAATATGGCCTTGTATGGGATCCTTCCAGAAACTTCTAATATAGAATGGATCCTTGTAAACACCATGGATACTTCCAGAAAATTCTAATATAGAATTCAAGATAAAACCACCTTTTTCTGAGGGAAGGCTTATAACAAAGATTGGTCATTTGAAACTGAAGGTGATTATGTCTTACTGTCCTGGCCACATGTGCAACACAAGCTTATGTGATAAACAGACTTAGATCCAAAAAGGATGAGAGAAATACCTCTGTCACCAGAGGCCAGCCCCAGTACTTCTCCTCTTTGTGCCTCCCCAGGAGCCTGGATGGAGGTGAGGCTGCTGAATGGCACGGGGAGGTGCTCAGGCCGCGTGGAGGTTCTTGTCCAGGGCACATGGAGGACAGTGTGTGATGACCTCTGGAATCTGGCCAAGGCCACCGTCGTGTGCCGCCAGCTACAGTGTGGACAGGCTGTGGCAGCCCCATTAGGGGCTCACTTCGGTGCAGGCTCTGAGAAAATCCTGCTGGATGACATGCAGTGTGTGGGCAGCGAGAGCCACCTGGGGCAGTGCGTGCATGGGGGCCGGGCCAGGCACAACTGTGGGCACCTGGAGGATGCCAGTGTCATCTGTTCAGGTGAGGGCTGTCACCTCCCAGGACTTCACTATTGTCACAGGCAGCCAACACTAATAGAAACTACTGGACAATACATTATAAATAACCTCATAGACTTTGATCTCTTGATTAGATGTTGATGGTTCTCCAGCCCCCACCCCCACCACAGGGGCTGAAGCAGCTTCTACATTGGACATGCTCCCAGGTAGGTCTAATCTTTGGGTAGTTTGCTTTGAGTATACTTTTCTTTCTAAAAGTCGTTTTATTAAGTCATGGTAGAGCTCCTCCAGGGCTAGAGAAAGAGTCCTCTAGTCCTCTTCCACTTCACAGTCAGAGGGACCTGTTCATGACAAGTCTGGAGATAAGAATAAACAAAAAATGGAGATGTTTAGGCAGTGGAATATTTGTTGCATCAAATAAATCCCATTAGAATATCTCAGTGATTTTTTGCCAAGAGTTATTGTTAGAAAATATTAATTGTTCCCAAATAATTCATGAGCTCTAATCTAATTCATGAAAACCTAGGATTGTCTGCACTGGTGTGAGGCTGTTACCTCTCCTGGATGTCACTGCTTCTGTGTCTTTTCAGAAATATTCAACTCATATTCTCGGAAGTCATTTAGCATAATATTGTAATAGCACTGTAGACCATAGCATGTTGATTTCTTTGATCATCAGATGCTGGCAATTCACCAGGTCCCACTCCAACCACAGATTCTGAAGCTGCCACCCCATCATACACACCATCAGGTTGGTCCAATCTCTGCTTGGTTCTTTCGCATTGTAGCTTTTCCTCCATAGAATGTCTCTTTCTTAAGCCAAGATAGCAGGGTCTTTGTACTGCACAACTTCCAGGGCTCCACCTTGCTAGAATGCATTGTGCATTGCATCCTCATGCACATGGTCACATGCCATGAGGGAATAGTGGTCCCTGGGGTCATGGAGCTAGGTGGTCCTACGTGGTTGAGTCACTCTAGGATTAAGATAGTTAACAATCATTCCACATCACAGCACACCATACAGAGGGGCACAGAGCAGAAGGGAAACAAGTTTCTCATTCATTCCATCACCTAGATTTCTTAAATAATCCCTGAACTTGCCCAAACTATGCCTGTGAATTGGAAATTTTAGTTGTCTCCAAATGGTTTAGGAGCTCAGTCAATTGAAACAAAATAAGTTAGGATTGGATTAATATCCCCCAAGAGATACATCTAGTGTTCAGAACAGGTATTAAAAACTGCTTATAGATTCCCAAATTGGTAAATATTTGCATCATTATTATGTACCATCCTTTTCATTTTGAGAATCTGAAAAAAGC
The DNA here is from genome assembly GCF_009828535.3 of Hylobates moloch. Taxonomy (NCBI): domain Eukaryota; kingdom Metazoa; phylum Chordata; class Mammalia; order Primates; family Hylobatidae; genus Hylobates; species Hylobates moloch. The sequence continues at coordinate 10,724,472 of NW_026652278.1, read as the reverse complement.
AGAAATAAGTGGTTAGAAGAGGATGCAGGAAACAAAAACACATCATTCCTGCCTCTGTAGGTATTTGATAGGAGAGCAATGAAGCCCATTCCCTCCAGTACACGATAACATGGACAACAGAACAGAACCATGGTTAGTGAAATTCCCGTGGTGGGGGCCACACACTCACAGTAGTACCTTCTTGGCCCAGACCAGAGCTGACTGCCAGCTGCTTCACTTTCAGGAAAAAACTCTGTACATTTCTTCGTTTCTTTTTTTTTTTTTTTTTTTTTTTGAGACAGAGTCTCACTCTGTCACCCAGGCTGGAGTGCAGTGGTGTGATCTCGGCTCACTGCAACGTCCACCTCCTGGGTTCAAGTGATTCTCCTGCCTCAGTTTCTCAAGTGGCTGGGATTACAGGCGCCTGCCACCACGCCTGGCTCATTTTTGTATTTTTAGTAGAGACAGGGTTTCCCCATGTTGGCCAGGCTGGTCTCAAACTCCTGACCTCAGGTGATCCACCCACCTCGGCCTCCCATAGTGCTGGGATTACAGGCATGAGCCACTGCGCCCCATCAACTCTGTACATTTCTGACATATTAAGATTGAATTTACATTGTATTATATGACCAACTGAAAAAGATAAATTACATGATTATTTCTTTTTCTACTCCAACCCACTTTAAACAACCAGTTGATGATTTAACCACTTCTGGATAGTCTACTCCCAAACTATTTTAAATGATCACAATAATAGAGAGGGTATTCAATCGTTTTGATTTACATACATATATAGAGACTATTATGAAAAGTATCAAACTCACTGACAGATGCTGAAAATAGTACAATGAGCCCCAGGGTACCAACTACTGAGTTTTATGAAATCCTAATATTTGCCCTAATTGTTTGAGATCCTTTTTAAAAGGAAACAACACAATACCTGACTGCTATTTAGGAGTTAATACGATGAAAAGAGCTGTCTTAATGCTCCATGAAAACCTCATGTGGCTTAGCTACTCAGAGTCCAGATACAGCCACCAAAGATCTAGATGGAAACCAAAACATTCAGCCATTTCATTGACTGCCATGTCCATGGATTGCTCCAAAAAGAAAAAGAGGAAGCCATCCACAAATGGTTTTATGGGCACTTCACAAGCTACAGTGTACAAAGCAATGGTGTGTCCTCAAAGTATTAGCACTTTTCATTGCGCTGTGGCATCTGCTATCTAGTGTTGAATGAGGTGGCAGGAAGGAGATACAGGAGCCACTAAAACCCTGACGGGACACCTTTGGAACCAGAAGTTCTCTTTGGGCTTATAGTCAGAAGTTCACACTCCCATGTGCAGCCAGGAGGTATCTAGCAGTGAACAAGGCCTCTCTTTGTTTTGCATTCACAGGTCAAGCACTGTCATTAACTACCACAGAGCCCACTGTGCTTCCCCCAACTCCCCCTCCAACAGGTCAGTTGGCATTTGTTTTATGGAGAAAGGGAACCATGTGCCCAGCACTGGCCTGGTGCCTTCCCAGACCTGAAGCCACACTAAGTGCTACCATACTCCTGCAAATTCTCCTTGCCTCTGGAGGAGCTGAGTCAGGAATTGATGCTGCATATTTGACTGTGACCTTCAGGCCATGTGTATTTTCTTTTTTTTTTTTTTTTTTTGAGAAGGAGTCTCGCTCTGTCACCCAGGCTGAAGTGCAGTGGCATGATCTCAGCTCACTGCAAGCTCTGCCTCCCAGGTTCATATCATTCTCCTGCCTCGCCTCCCGCCTCCACCACACCCGGCAAAATTTTTTTTTTTTTTTGTTTTTTGATGTTAGCTAGGATGGTCTCGATCTCCTGACCTCATGATCCACCCGCCTCGGCCTCCCAAAGTCCTGGGATTACAGGCGTGAGCCACCGCACCCGGTCCAGGCCGTGTGTATTTTCAAACTTTTGTCTTTCTAAAGTTGGGTTTAGGGGATGTCCTAACGATTAGGGCAGCCTCTGTTTGTCCCTGTGCCAGGTGCTGGGTTATCTGCAACCATAGCCACAACAGAGCCTGTGGCCCTGCCATCCACACCCATGTCCCTGGCAGGTAAGTGCTTGGGAAAATGGGGGAAGGAGCTCACATTTATGAAACAACCATAATGTGATAAGCAAAGAATCAGACGCTGTCACTAGTCTATGCTCAAACCACCTACAAGTGTTATCCTTCCCCCTACCTCACCTCACTGTTTCATAAAATGAGACACAGAAAATTTTCCTAGCGTCACCCAACTAGAATGTGGTAGAGCCAAGATTTGGGCACAAATATGTCTGACTCCAAACCCATATGACTCTGCTTAGCCAGTTGCCTTTGGTGGTGGGGCAGTATTCTCCAAAGCTACCTTTGGGCTAATGGGAAGAGAACATGCTTGTAAGCCCAATTGCTATGTCCCAGGTACATCAAGACTATAACCAGGAAATCAGGGAGTCAGCTGCGAGTTGCCACCTACTCTATAGCTTTTAATATAAAATTCCTAATTTATATTTTCCACTGTAACAATTAGGCAAGATTTATCCTTTTAGTTTACCTGATACTGTATATCAGGTGTAAACCCAAATCCCAGTTCTTTCCTTCTCACCTGGGCAGAACTGCCTATACATATGCTTTACAAAGAATGAAAGCTCGTTGTAGCATTCTGACACTATAAGGCTGGTTCTGTAGTAACTCACATCAGTAGTAACTCAATTTGTCTGGGCCAAGCCTAATGTTTTGTGTGCATGTCTGTGTTTTGAATAAATACTATGGTGGAAGTTTAAGGCTGTGTAGATGCACTAAGCTAGCCTTGCAGTCATTCTGCTACCTCCTCAAAAAACACTAAACAGCAGGCAGAGGTCTCTCATCTGTTTCAGGCCTTCACTTGGGCCACTTTTTGACATTCTGGGCCCCTAGGAACTTTTGCCTTCAGGGACCCCTACCTCCATTAAAAAAAAGTATATTTATATACACATAGATATGTATGTATATGTTCTAGTTTATGGTTGTATTGGTATAAAGACTATATTGTAGTCATTTCTTCTGATTTTAAAACAAATGAAGGCATGTTTGGGAGCCCTTAAAAGTCACGTGGACCCCAGGCACTGTGCCTGCCACGTCTGATTGAGGCATCTGTCCTGCTCTTCTGCATTCTTCTGAGTAATGAACACGTGCAGACCCACTAGACTCCAGCACCACAAGGACATTTCGGGAGGAAGAACACGATGCATTTCCCCTGATTTGAGACTGCTTTAAATCAGGGTGTGGGGGAGGATTCTGACTTATTTCATAACCTCCTCGGGGCAGAACCGATGGACTGTGTTAACAGCTGTCCTAACCTTATGCCCTCCTTAGAGCTGAGTCATAGGCGGTCTGCCCTGTTGTCAGTAGTGCTGCGCAGTGAGCTGGCTGCATTTTTGGACACAGGTTGCTCGCAGGAGCTTTGTTGAGAAAAGAGGTTCATTTTTTATGCTTAGTTCCTGGCAGGGTTGAGTTGAGAACAGTAGTTAATGGTCACACTGAATAATGCGAGTAGGAGTGGGTTGTTTATGAAATGGAGGCTGCCGGCTCAGAAGAATTGGAAGCTGTAAAGGGGGGATTGACCTAGAATCTCTCAGAAAATCTTCCTCACCTTCTCTTCTGAGCATAATCTACTTATGATTATCATAATGACTCACATTTCCACTACATTTTTCCTCACATATATTTTCTAACTTGTTCTCAAAACAACCCATATGTTAGATATGAAAAATATTTCTGCATTGGATTATTGACGTTACGTAATATTGTATTGTATTGTACTACTACTCCTATTTTGTAAGCTAGAGCACTGTTAATATAATGAGACACAGACTCTCAAACTTTTTGTTTAAGAAATCTAATGGAGTAGTACGTTCTATTTTTTACTTCTCCTGTTGGCTTAAGAAAAAAGCCTCACCAGTGTTTCTAGAAAATTCTAGAACACAGAATGTCAATATAAATATCATGATCAAGGTAATGAATTACTAAATAAAACAACCATCAGAATTCTAGATTTTTGAGAGGTTTAACAATTACTTTCACTAGACATAGAAATAATCTGAGATTATTTCTCCTTTGTTTTCTCCATCCTGTCACTGACTAAAGCCCTTAAGGTGTAAACTCTTCCTTATAGAGCCTTGCACATAATAGGCATTAAGTGAATATTCTGTGGTTGAAAGTATAACTGTGTTGGCAGCTAAGAAAAGAAATGTCTTTAGTGCTAGAAAGAATGCTATTTCCCCCCAGGTCCGGGGTCCTCTGGAGTTCTTGTGCCATGTGTAGGCTTAGGCGACATGTGTAAGTTGGGAGCCCAGGGATCTGGCATTACCTCTCTAGACGTCTAATGCAACTGCTCACCAGGGTCTTCTGGCCTCCTTGAGACACTTCAAGGGAGTAGGAGTTCCAGCCCAGATTTTCCAAGACCCACAGAACTTTCTATCTGCCTAACCCAGAGGAAATACCCTTTTAGTTACACATAAAGGTAGAATAAGCACTTCTCTTCCTCAAACCTTATTCTCTTCTTTGATCTCAGGTCTTTGAAAACCAAAGCCAGAACATCCTACAGGCTATATCAGCTTTCTACTCTGCATGTAACCTGAGGCACAGGGCTCAGTTTGAGGGAAGGAAGGAGAAGGGTAACTTCAGGGAGGAAAATACATATAACAAAGTTCACTGGCCTTAGAAAGCTATACGAAATACTAATCAAACTACCCAGTTCCAATTCACATTGCCACTTTGACCCTGAGAAAGAACTTGGACTTTCTGAGTCTCACTTTCTTCATGTGAAAAACAGAGGTAATAATAGACCCAACAAGAGAGATGTAATGGTCAAATAAGATCAAGCTTATAAAGAACCTAGGATGGCACCTGCTATTGGTAATCACCCATGAAATGTGAGTGGTAGAATTTATGATTATTATTGTTACTAATATTCTTCCTATGAAATAATATCATATGGAAGATATAAGTATTATGACATCAGCAATATATCAGCCCAACATAATAAGACTAAGGCACAATGTCCTGACACCAAAGGCCACTCCCCAGTGTCCCTCCTTCTTGTGCCTCCCCAGGAGCCTGGATGGAGGTGAGGCTGCTGAACGGCACAGGGAGGTGCTCAGGCCGTGTGGAAGTTCTCGTCCAGGGCACCTGGGGGACTGTGTGTGATGATCTCTGGGACCTGGCTGAGGCCACCGTTGTGTGCCGCCAGCTACAGTGTGGCCAGGCTGTGGCAGCCCCCACAGGGGCCCACTTTGGGGCAGGCTCTGGGAAGATCTTACTGGATGACATGCAGTGTGTGGGCAGTGACAGCCACCTGGGTCAATGCCTGTGTGGGGACCAGGCCAGGCACAACTGTGGGCACCTGGAGGATGCCAGTGTCATCTGCACAGGTAAGGAGCTATTTTCTTAACAAGAAGTCACTTCTTTGTTTTCCCTTAGAATAATACTCAATGATTGATTTTACTAAGTATTATATTATAAATAGCACTGTAAATGTTACCATGTTGATTTTTCTTTTGATCATCTGGTGCTGGCAATTCACCAAGTCTCACTCCAGCCATAGAGCCTGAAGCTGTCACTCCATCATACACACTATCAGGTTAGTTCAATCTTTGCCAAAGCAAAAGAACCAAGCAAAAATTTATGTCTCTTTCATAAGCCAAGATAGCACGGCCTGATAGAGCATGGTGTTACTTTTAACCTATCTGTGTCTTTAAATTTATTTATTTATTTATTGAGATGGAGTCTTGCTCTGTTGCCCAGACTGGAGTGCAGTAGTGTGAACTCAGCTCACTGCAACCTCTGCCTCCTGGGTTCAAGCAGTTCTCCTGCTTCAGCCTCCTGAGTAGCTGGGACTACAGGTGCACACCACAACACCTGGCTAATTTTTTGTATTTTTAGTAGAGATGGGGTTTTGCCATGTTGGCTAGCTGGTCTCAAACTCCTGGCCTTAAGTGATCCACCCACTTCAGCCTCCCAAATTGCTGGGATTACAGGCATGAGCCACTGCACCCAGTCATATCTTTAAATTTAAAGTGGAGTTCTTTTAGGTAGGATATACTTGGGTTTTGCTTATTAAAAACCCTATTTGAAAATCTCTGACTTTTACTTGAGGTGTTTAGGCCATTTATATTTAATATGATGACTGGAAGATACAGCTTACTAATTATCAATTGTTGTATAACAAATTACCCAAAATTTTTATTTTAGAATGACAGATATTTATTAGCTCAGTTTTTGTGGGTCATGTATCTTATTAGCTTAGCTGGGTGGTCCTGGCTCAGGGTCTTTCATGAGGTTATAGTCAAGCAGGCAGCCAGGGGTGCAGTCAAGAATAGGGCTTTTTTCCAAGCTCACTCACATGGTTTACTGGTGTCTTCTATTCTTTGTGTGCTCTTTTACTTAGGACTTGAGTTTCTTGATGGCTTCTAACTATAGGCTTCTCTCAATTCCTTGCCACATGGGCCTGTCCATAGGGCTGTGAACAAAATAGAAGCTGACTTCCACCATAGCAAGTGATGAGAGAGAGACAGAGAGAGAGCTCAAGACAGAACCCACAGTCTTATAATTCAATCTCAGAAGTGACATGTCATTACTTTTGCTCTATACTATTGATCAAAAGTGAGTTATTAAGTCCAATCCAAAACACAGGGAGGGAAATCAAACTCTGTCTCTTGAAGGAAGGAATATCAAATAATTTGTGAGTATATTTTAAAAATCACCACTCTTAAGTTTAAATCTACCATTGTGATATTTGTTTAAATTTACCGTTTTGCTAATTGTTTTCTATTCATTCTACCTGTTCTTTTTTCACCATGTTTTTGTCGTCTTCTCTCTTTTTTTTTTTTTTTTTTTGAGATGGAGTCTTGCACTGTTGCCCCAGCTGGAGTGCAGTGGCCCAGTCTCAGCTCACTGCAAGCTCTGCCTCTTTGGGTTCATGCCATTCTCCTGCCTCAGCCTCCTGAGTAGCTGGGACTACAGGCACCCAGCTAATTTTTTATACTTTTAGTAGAGATGGGGTTTCAGTCTTTTTCTTCTTCTTTTTTTTTTGAATTTATTGTTCCATTTTGTCTACTTTTTTGTCTGCTAGGTATAATTGTATTTTAAGTGGTTACTTTAGGATTTATAATAAACATCTTTTCTATGTGGCATCTTGTTTCTTCTGCCTGAAAGACTACCTTTAACACATCCTGTAGTGCAGGTCTACTGGTGACAAATTATTTCACCTTTTCTGTGCCTGAAAGCATCTTTATGTCATCTTCATTTTTTAAAGATAATTTTCCTGGGTATAGAAATCTAGGCTGACCTTTTTGTTTCAATGCTTTAAAGATGTTATTTCGCTGCTGTCAGAATTTCATTCTTTCTGTCAAGAAGTCTATTGTCATTATCACCTTTTCTCTGTGTATACAATGTTTCACTTCTGGCTGCTTTTAAGATATTCTATTTATCATGAATTCTAATCTATTTGGTTATAACGTAACTTGGGATAGTTTTCTTCATGTTTCTTCTGGTAAGAGGTCATTGACTTTCATGAATCTGTGGTTCACAGGATTTTTTTTTTTTTTTTTGAGACGGAGTCTTGCTCTGTCGCCCAGGCTGGAGTGCAGTGGCGGAATCTCGGCTCACTGCAAGCTCCGCCTCCCGGGTTCACGCCATTCTCCTGCCTCAGCCTCTCCGAGTAGCTGGGACTACAGGCGCCCGCCACCACGCCCGGCTAATTAGGATTTTTTAAATCAAATTTAGAAGTTTATCTCTTCAAATATTTTGTTCCTATCTTTTCTCCTCTCCTTTATGGACTCCAATTAAACATACTTTAGGTTACTTGAAGTTGTCTCACAATTCCCTGGTGCTCTGCTCATTTTTTTTAGTTGTTTTTTTTTCCCGTGGCTTTTAGCTTTGGCTGTGTCTTCAAGTTCACTTACTTTTTTCTCTGCAGTATCTAATCTGCTGTTAATCATATCCAGTGTATTTTTCATCTCAGGCTTTATTGTTTTCTTCTTGAGAAGTTTAATTTGGGTCTTTTTTATATCTTCCATATCTATACTTTCCATGTTCCATCTTTCCTCTACCTTCTTGATTGTATGATATAATTATTGTTTTCATTCTCTAGTGTAAAACTTATATTATTTTTACCATTTCTTGGTCTGTTTCCACTGATTTATTTTTCCCATCATGGGTCATAGTTTTCTGTTTCTTTACAGCCTTGGCAATTTTCTATTGGATGCCAGATGTTGCCATTTACCGTTTTGAGTATGAGTTATTGTTTATTCTCAATCTTACTTTAAATCACTCAAGTTACTTGGAAACAGTTTGGTCCGTTTAAGCCTTGTGATTAAGTTCTGTCAGGCAAGAGTAGAGCAAACTTTAGTATGGAGCTAATTTTCCCCACTACTGGGAAATATCCTTCTGATTACCATACTGAATGCCTCATGGATTGCCTGGTTTCACATTGGCTGGTAGGAAAAGGAACATTCCCATCCCTGTGCAATCACCAGAAATTGTTCCCTCTACTCCTTTTAGGCAATTCTTACCTTGGTCTTAGATATTTGCTCCACACACGTCTGCTGATTAGTACTCAGATAAAAACTTGAGAGAGACTCTCTGAAAATCTCTGGAGCTCTCTCTGTAGGCAGAGAGGTGAGCAACCTCCAGTACTCCCAGTGAACTCTAGCCACTTTGTTTTCCCTGAATTTTCAGATCTATCTTTTGAAGGAGTCTGCCAGGATCCACCTGGGTTCCCCTTCACTCTGTTGTGCACTGGAACTCTAATTAATAACCTAGGGTAATTATAGGACTCCCCATGTTCATTCACTCTCTCTTAGTGATTGCTCTCCTGTGCTGCCTGTTGTCCAAGATCAGAAAGCCATAATTTAATGTATTTTGTCTGATTTCTTAGTTGTAGAATGGTAAATCTGTACCCAATTATGGCAGTTTTCTATTGCTGCCATAACAAACTGCTATAAACTTAGCAGCTCTAAACACCATCAATGTGTCATTTTTATAGTTCTGTAAGTCATAAGTCCAGTGGGCTTAGCTGTTCTGTTTCAAGTCTTAAAAGGAAAAATCAAGATGCCAGTAGAAATCTGAAGGAGAATCTATTTCCAGGCTTACTGGGGCAGTTGGCAGAATTCAGTTACATACAGTTGTACAACTGAGGTCCCTGTTACCCTGCTGACTGCTGGGTGGGAGTTGTTCTCAGATTTTAGAAGCCACTCACATTCCCTAGCTCATGAGCCCTTCATCTTAAAGCTTGCATCAGTGAGTCAAGTCATTTTCATGCTTTTTAAATATCTCCTGCCTCTTCTTCTGCCATACCTCTCTGATTTCAGCCAGAAAAGATTCTCTGCTTTTAAAAGAGAATTAGATTGGATGCACTCAGAAAATCCAAGATAATCTCCCATTTTGTGATCTGTAACCTTCATCACATCTGCAGTCTCTTCTGCCATATCATGTAACCTATTTGTAGATTCCAGGGAGTAAAACATAGACATCTTAAGGAAGTCAATATTTAACCTCCCACACCAGTTACTACATCTGAGATGGAAATCAAAGTCAGATTATTTTGTTATAAAATGTATTAAAAACAATGAATATGTCAAGAATAGTGTAGTGAACAATTGAATACTCACTAGTAGATTCTATCAAGTATTAATATTTATTATAATTTTAGATTTTTAATAAAACAATACAGTAATGAAATGATATTTTATGAGTTAATAGGATATAAATGGGGGCTATCTTATTTTGTTATGTGAGACTCCCATGGTTTAAGCTACTAAGAGTTCAAATAAATTCAGCAAACATCTAGAAATAAACCAAAAGCTTTAATCATTTAACTAAACATATCTGGTTTGTTCCTAAAAGGAATATTTTCCTTTCAGAATTTATTTTATGGGTGTTTAAAGGGTTAGAATGTGCTAACTAGGTGAAAGTTCTAAAAGTACTGGATTTTCCATCCCATTATGCTCTAACTAGTGAGAGATGAATGTGGAAGAATAGAGAGAGTAGATGATCCTCCCTACCTGAATCTGCCTCTTGGGGAGCCAGCCAAAACACTGACTGGACACGTTTGAGCCCAGTCATTCTCTTTGGGCTTGTTGTCAGAAGTTTTCCCTTCCGTGTGTAGCTAGGAGGTATCTAGCAGTGAACAAGGCCTCTCTTTGTTTTATACTTACTCTTCTATTTACCTTCCTGAGTTATGATAAAGGTGGAGGTGAACACACACACACACACACACACACACCACACTTTGTAAAATCACAAATCACTGCAAATTATTTGTTTTTCTGCACTTAGCCAAAACAAATGGGCACATACCTCTGGAAAAATAGATACTCAATTAGTGGACTTTTAGTGCTACAGACAATCCTAATGGCTTTGCAACTTCCAACTAAGAGGTTGAATAGTTGACCAAGTACAAGGTTCTCCACTAGTAGAAGTAGTATGGGGTGGGGAGCTCAACACTCACGGGAAGGGTACAGTGCCCCCAGAGGACAACAGTCACTAGATCTCTCTCTGCAGGGGATTGGCCGGAGCTGCGGCTGGTGGGTGGCTCTGGCCAGTGCTCAGGACGCGTGGAGATTCTCCACCAGGGCACCTGGGGCACTGTGTGTGACGACCTGTGGGACCTGAACGAAGCTGAGGTTGTGTGCCGGCAGCTTGGGTGTGGTCGAGCCATGTCTGCCCTTGGAAAGGCCCACTTTGGCCCCAGCTCAGGAGACATCTTCCTGGACAACCTCCAGTGCGCTGGTGTGGAGCGCTGCCTGGGCCAGTGCACCCACTCGGGCTGGTCAGAGCACAACTGTGGCCACCACGAGGATGCCAGTGTCATCTGCTCAGGTATCTTCTCCCCTCTAATATGGGCACTGCCAGTCTCACAGTGCTTCAAAATCTCCCTGCCAGTGTTCAGAGTCAGCCTGGAACAAAAACAGGATCTTCAAACATTTAGCATTTGATTTTTGCTGTAGCTTTTCTAACTTGATTAAATAGATGAGGTTTTATCTGCTAGCCTCCAGTATAAAACCTCATTTTCTAATTTGGTAGCAAGTATTACCAAAGGTATGTGTGCTTTACTGAAATATGCAAATAACATGTTTAATGATGAGAATTGTTTTAATGATGGGAATAAGGAGCTCATTGAAAGAGGCAGCCTGCAGTAGCAAGGCTAGGGGAGACTTCAGAGTCAGAAGACTTGAGTCTGGCTTCCAGAGCCTGTGCTGACACACAGACTGTGTGTGAGGAACACTTAAACTCTCTCTTAAACATATTGGTAATGCTTATTGCCATGTCCTCACTCAGTCACAACACCAAGGAAATGTGTGCACTCACCTGACTTATTTCAACTGGCTTGTGACAATTTTTAAAATATATTCTGGATTTTCTTGTGTATAAACAGCTACGAGTAAGTTAGCCACCTCTGGAATGTCTATTAATAATCCTTTCTGATAATGAGATGCCTTTTGGTAAACTAACAGCTGTAATACCTGATGTGATTTGAAAAAATCAGTAATCATAACTCAAAGTAGGAGGGCTTGCTGCACAGAGTTGCCCATGTGAGAAGTAACTCAATTGCATGTCAGACCTGCTAACCGTGACCTTTAATTTGAAGTGCATACTTAGAAACATTGTCTTATGTGTTGGTGCATTCATTTGTCTGTTTACCTTGTGACATCTTATCATGGGTGACATGTATCCTAGTGACATCCTCCTGGGTATATATTATTCCCACATCTCAATCTTCCAGAGGATGATTGTCTAAATCTAAGGTCCCCCCGAAGACACCCAAAGTGAAACACCTGCTACAAAATTGATGGTTTAAGTCAGATCATCCCAAATGTACCTTTGCATCTGGCCATTTTTACATAACTCGGTACAAACCAACAACCAGAGAGAAACTTACTTTCATTATCTACAGATGAATCTCCTTCTCCCAGTACTGTTTTTTAAAAGGACTAATCTTTCCCACATCAGATTAATAAATACATATAATGATGGAACTAAAACCTTCATCTTCAGTTGTTAAAGTCAGGATTTCCAAAAAATGCTGATGTACTTATTCTCTCTATAAACAGATGCTGAAGAATCAGTTGCTAACAGTCCAGGTCAGTCACACCTTTTGTCGACGGGAGTTAAATATCAGCTGTTCTTAATTTTGTCCTTAAGCTATTTGTTTTTTCAGTTTTAAGTTCACTCTTTATCTGAACTGCAGGGTTTTTCACACCACTGAGATTCTATTAGAAAGTCTTATTGAAAAATAGTTTTGATTTTTTACATGTGATGATGATGATGTGTGTGTGTGTGTGTGTGTGTGTGTGTGTGTGTGTGTGTGTGAAGTCTATATTTTTTGGAGATGCATGCAGAGTTAAACGATGTTTCATGGCCTTTTCGCATATGCTATTCCTCTGGCTCAAGGCACTTTCCCAGCTCTTCCCCTGACTAGCTCCTTCTCACTTTTTAAAGAAGTGTCCTCCAGCTCTTTCTATTGTCCCCTTCATAGCATCCTGTTTTTCCCCTCTTTGGCCCATTTATCACAGTGTGCAATGGTGCACTGTAGCAGTGCCTGCATTTGACTAATAAGTAGACTCCGGGCTCCCTGAGGACAGAAATCACATCTCTGGTTTAGAGCTGTATCATCAGTGCCTAACATAAAAGACAATCAATAAGTACCTAAAATGAAATGAAATTGACTGAAGACCCCAAAACCTGCAACTCAGGAACACATGAGAAATCTGAGGAACAAGCCCCAAGGCTCAAGGCTGGGGAATGTCCCTCCCTAACCTTCTCTGAGCTGCCACTGGTGGACCCAGGCCGGGTCTTTTGGGAACTCACATGCTGTGTCTCTGTCTGCAGAGGACTGGCCAGAGCTGCGGCTGATGGGCGGCTCAGGCCGGTGCGGTGCTCGGGGCGTGTGGAGATTCTCCACCAGGGCGCCTGGGGCACTGTGTGCGACGACCTGTGGGACCTGAACGAAGCCGAGGTTGTGTGCCGGCAGCTGGGGTGTGGGCAGGCTGTTTCTGGCCCTGGCGAGGCCCACTTTGGCCCAGGCTCGGGAGACATCTTCCTGGACAACCTCCAGTGCACTGGGGTAGAGCACTACCTGGGCCAGTGTACCCACTTGGGCTGGGCAGAGCACAACTGTGGCCACCACGAGGATGCCAGTGTCATCTGCTCAGGTATCATCTCCCCTCTCAGCCAGTGATTTCTGATGCTGCAATTGTGACATTTTGAAACTCTGCATCCTGGGTGGCATTTTCATCCATCCATCCGTGTGTCTGCCCGTTTCTCAAGCGTCTCCTTCAGACGCCATGGGCAGCTCTGGAAAGGTTTCTAATTACTTGTCATGAGCACCACCTGGGCATTACAATGTAGATTCTAGGGTCCCACCCCCCAGAGATTATGACTAAGTAGGAAAAAGGCTCTGGAATCTGCATCTTAACAAGTGGTGCAGGGATTCTGCATAAGAAGGGCCAAGGGCAATCCAGCCCTGGCTGCTATGGGACAGAGTTGACCCAGCTGCTCTTCCCCAGCCTCCTAGGCCAAGGACCCTGCCAGAGGAGGGTTGAAGTTGCCCAAGGGGTAATTCCAGTACTCTGGTTTCCTATACCTTGTCACCCCAAATAGAGTAACCTGTCGCCTTTCTTTATGCATTCAGATGGGGAAGACCTACCTCCACCCACACCTCCAGGTATGTCCATATTTTTTTCTAATTCAGGCAACTTACTACTACTACTACTACTAATAATAATAATAATAAAAGCAGCAAATACTTACAAGTATTTGCTGTAATAAGTAATAAGTAAGGACCAGGCACTGTTCTGAGCCCTTCACATATATAACTCTTTCAATCCCCACAATAGCCCCTTGAGGCAGGTTCTTGGATTATTCATATTTTCCAGATAACCTGAGACATTGAAAGTTAGCAAGGTGCCCAGGGCTAGCCAGGGTATCTGAACCCAAGCTGCCGATGCTCTTGGCCATCAGTCTCATTTACCCATTCCTTGGCTCAGCTACACAAAGACGAGGGGAAACTAGAGTAAATGTGGGGAGACGTTTTGCTCAGATCATTGCTAATCATCAGGACAATCCTGCCAAAAGGCATTATCTATTATATTTTACAGAAGAGAAAATTGAGACACAGAAGGTTAAGTAACTTTCTCAGGATCACTCAGTAAGTTAATGACCCAAATTTTGACACTGATCAGTCTGGCCCCAAAGTACATGCTCTTAGGGATCTTATGACTTTTGCCTCTTTTCAAAGATCTTATAATTGAATTATTGACTAATATTCATCTGTAATAAAAACCAAATATTAGAAAAACCAGACCAACTACATGCACTGTGAATTCTGAAATGATGCTGAAGGTGATTGAAAGGTGATTTCACAGTTGAGGATTAGGGAGATCAAAAAACCTACTGAAGATAACTTGATTAGAAAGTGGCAGGACTGGAATTTACAAAGCCATCTCTCACCCTTTGAATGCACCTGGCTGTCCCCTACACAGCCTCAGTGAACACAGATAAGCCATCAGCCATTGGCAGAAGCATCTCTCTTGGGCACTTGCCTGGAAAAGACCTCGATGTGTCCTGGTGTTCTTGAGGGAAGGCCAGCTTTACCTATTGGTACCATGAGTGAGAAGGGAGGGACTGTCTAAAGTTAAAGGGCCATGGTTAGGGTCAAGGGCAGTGGATATTCCAGTGAAGATCATCTGTAGTTTTCTCATTTTATGGACAGCAGGGAAATGAGAAAAATGAGATTGAGTGAAAGGAGCCATTCTGGTTATCTATTGCTCACTGAAACTTAGCAATATAAAGTAACCACCATTTAGATGTACATTATGTCTTTGAGGGTCAGGAATTCAGGCAGGGCTCAGCTGGCAGACCCTTCTGCTCCATAGAGCATTGAGCAGGGTTGCTCAGTGGAGTTCATCTGATGACTGGTCTGGAGAATTCAAGACAGCTTCACTCATACAGTTGGTGCCTTTGTGGGGTCAGCTGGAAGGAAAAGCTCAGCCACAGCCCTCTTCCTTTTTAGGTGGTCTCAGGTTACAAGAAGTCTGACTACCACGCTGAGAGACCATGCACACTCAGACTTCTTTTTGTTTGTTTGTTTATTGTTTTTTGTTTTTTGTGGTTTTTTTTTTTTTTTTTGAGACAGAGTTTCACTCTTTTACCAAGGCTGGAGTGGAGTGGTGCTATCTCTGCTTACTGCAAGCTCCACCCCCCAGGTTCAAGCAATTCTCATGCCTCAGCCTCCAGGGTAGCTGGGATTATAGGCATCATGCCTTGCTAATTTTTGTATTTTTAGTAGAGACAGGGTTTCACCATGTTGGCCAGGCTGGTCTCAGGTGATCAACCCGCCTCGGCCTCCCAAAGTGCTAGGATTACAGGCATGAACCATTGCACCTGGCCACACTCAGACTTCTTGTAAGGTGGCTTAGGGCTGCATGAGCGAGCCAGTGTTCCCAGAGATGGAAGGTGGAAGCCACCAGTCTCTTAAGGTGCAGAGCCACTCCCACCATATTCTGTTGGTCAAAGCAGTCACAGAACCCACCAAGGTTCAAGAGAGGGAACCTAGACCCCACCTTGTGACAGGAGGCATGTCTAAGAATTTGTGGCCTTCTCTAACCTGCCACAGAACCATAGAAAATATTCACTCAGCACCTTCAGTGCAAACTCTCCTCAGTTTGCATTAAGTACATTGATGTTTCTAAGGAAACCCTTTACATTTCACTGACTTGTAGATAAGACTCAATATTTTCATCTGGATGTCATCATTATCTGCCTTTTTTCCCTTTCAGGTTCTTCTACAGCTTCTCAGGATCACATAAAAGGTAGTCTTTTATTTTAAATTGAAATGCTCATTCCATGTGAAGAGAACTGTCATGGCAAATGCTGGGCAGTGTGCCCAGGACATAGCACAACAGAGCCTGGCACAGTGTGGGCAAGGGATCTGCTTCTCTGCTGCCACTCTATGTAATATACTCTGTAAAAAATACTGACTTTACAACAAAAGGATCAGACTGGGAAGGGGGATGTGTATCTGCCCAGGTCAGACATCTGGCCCATACTCAGCCTTCCCTCTTTGGGTACAGTCCTGTAGAAAGCACCAGCTCATTATCCCTTGCCACGTGTAGAGATTTCAGAAGGTCCAGCTCCCAGAGGTTTCAGTGTCAGCCTGACCTGGCCTCATTATTGTAGCTTACAAACGCGGTCAGTGATAAAGCTACCAGATGACTAGGAGCATCATCGCTTCCTGCCATCCATCTCCGGAAAGACGAGGAATCTGTGGGATTCTGGGAGGATCACAAGTTGGCCAAGAGGAACAGAAAGTAGAAAAATTAAGCAACTTCATAGTTTAGGGACAAGGTCAATAAAGAATGTTGTACTTTCACATTTTCTCCAAAATAATTTTGTGTGAAATCTGCTTTCTTTGTGTGAAATCCTGTTTTAAATACATACATGTATGTGTATGTATCTATCTATGCTAATATGACAACATACATGAAAGTATTAGATTTCACTGTTATTTGTTTAACCCTTATAAATCCAAAATCCTGCAAGTTCCAGTCTCAGACTAAATACCTGAGTTAAAGGAAACATAATCTACCCAGTCAAAGCGAGGAAGAGTACTTAAAGAAGGTGCTGGTCATAACATCCCCTGACAGATCAGTGTCCTTTTCCCTTTACCTACAATTCATCAGAATCCAAAGTTGTCCTAGAACCTCTTGCTCCCCAAACCTCCCCAAACTCTCCCCTTTCCCAAGCACATGTGGCCTCTGTTTCTTCATCTCTCCTTCCAATCTCACATTACTCTGTCCCTCCCCTGCAAGCAGAACCCCTACTTTAGAGAGGGGGAGAAAACTGTAAGCAGAAAGGACAAATTGCACATTTTCTTTATCAGGTGCTGAGAGAAAGAGAAAAGCAGGGAACATTCACACATTAATACTTTTTGCTTCATCAGAATTAGATTGAATAGACTCTCTTTCCCAAGAAACATTTAAGCTAAAGGTCTGCTCAGACAGCCTGTGCATGCCCACCCAGGCCAGTTGGTGCCCAGTTCCACCAGACCACTGCATGTAAACTGGTCTTTATTAGGATTACACAATGATGCCAAATGGACACATTCTAACACCATTTTTCCTGTTGTTTCAGGAGGAAGTAACTCTTGTGGAGGGGTCATTTCTAGTCTCTCTGGCTCATTTTCTAGTCCACAGTATCCAGAAAACTACCCAGCAGACATCCAGTGTGTTTGGGAGATCCACATGGATACACAATTTCGCATAGAACTCATAATTCCAGGTTTGAAGTAAGAAAACTTTTAAAGAGAACGTTCTATGTAAATAAGAATATTGATTTGTGAAACCATATTAAAGGTATTTCTTTTAGTGGGAAACATTTAAGAGTGAAAGCAGAAGAACCCAACATTCTATAGTCTTTCCAAGTCAAATTTTGGGTTAGCTTTGTAGCACTATCCAATGAGTTACTTCTTAGTTGAAAAATTCAGTAAGTGATTTGTTAGCATATTTTGGTAGTGTTTATTTATTTTTCTAAAAATATCACAAAAATCCTCAATAGTTTTGCCCTTATTGCGCACTGGGTATCAATATTTGTCCTCTTAGACTTTCTTATTTGAATCCAAATTTTAAACAGTAAGAGAATTTTCATACACACATTAGCCAAGTACTCCAGCTTTGGGCCCTGCATCTTCTAAATGTTCTGCAAAGTAAGAGGAGACATTAGTGTCATTGCCTTATCTCTGACATAAAGAGAATAAACGTTCCAAAGTCACAGACATTTTTATCTCGATGACATAAAATAACAGCTGATGTTTTAATGCTAGCCCAGACTTTGTATGCTTTGTCATATTCCAGGGTTATACAGTCCAAAGATAGATGTCTTTATCATCTCCATTAGAGATGAGGAGCCTGAGGCTCAGAGAGGATAACTAATTTGCCCAAGGCCAACCCACCTAGATCTGTCCGATGTCAATGCCCCATCTGTTCACCAATATGTGGGTCTGTAAAAGAGTCTGCATGAAGCCCTTCTTTTTGTGCATGACACACATCATGTTACAAACACAGCAAGACTGTAGAATTCCATGATCATTAGCTCCAGGCATGCATTGAATTGTGTTCTGTCATGACTATACCACAGCCATGGATTCAGACATGGACTAAGCCAAAAATGCCTCAGGATATATTTGTTGACTAAAACCTTAGGGACATGATTAGCCACAGTGAGGTAAGGATCTTGAACCCACACCTCTAAATTCTATTATGTTATCCATTGTCTGTTCCTTCAAAATTGCTTCCCCTTACCTTCCTCGTGAATAATTGCCATACTACATTCTTCTATATCCTGCCACCACTTTCATTTTAAAATCAAGTTTTTTCCTACCCAAGAATTCAAGTATGGCAATTATTGTGAAATACAGAAGTAGGAAAAATCTGGCCGTGATGTCTGTTACATGCTGATCTTTGGGGTGATCTGACTGTTATGAATTTAGTTGCAGTATAAATTAGTATTTCCTAATGTCCTATGTAGGTTGTGATTGGCCAAAACCATTATAATTTTTAAACTTCTGTTACGAGATTGTAGCTGAAAGCCCCACACATTCCCTAGCCAAAGAAAAGAGAGTTGTGATAGGTCATCTGAAAAAATTAATTAATATTTTACATTTCAGTGTGCAATTTAAATATAATCCAAATATTTAATCTCTATGATTGTCACACTTTTTTAGCATTAAATTTTAGGAAGTTTCTAATCTGCCACTACCCCTCCATGTCTATTCACCCCAGGTTGGAAGATATCCTTGGATGTCCCTATGACTCCGTTGAAATCTTCAATGGTCCTAGGATTGCCTCGCTCTCCGTGGGGAAGTTCTGTGCCCCTGAAACTGTGATATTCTTCTCCTCCTCACACATCATGACAGTGGTGTTCCAAAGTGATTCTGTGAAAACCAACACTGGCTTTTATGCTCTTTTCAATGCCATTCCACAGAGTGAAAGGGAGTCAGGTAGGAAACTTCAAGTAGTTTTTGGTGGTTAAAAGACAGACAGATTCTAACTTCGGAGTTTCCTTTGCCAGTAGAGCCCTAGGATTCAGTCTTTTGAGACCCCCGCACTTAGCTTCATTAACTCTGCTCCATAGCGGCTAGATTTTCCCACCATGGTGGCCACATGGGAAGCTACAATGAGGCAGTCATGTGCATTCTGTGTGTGAGTGGCCAGGCTGCTACTGCCTGCAGGGAAAAGCTGGGTGCTATAAACCGTCTTGGGGCTGCAGCCACCCTCCGCAGCCTCTTGGGAACTGTCCGGAGTGCCGGAATGTGGAAGTTCAACACTGGTATGACAAGACTCCACTTCCTCTACAAGCTGGCCCATTTTATACCTTGCATACATTGAAACCTAGTCTCACCCAAATGAGAGGCTTGGGGATTCCTGTTAGGCATGACCCTGCAGGCAGCCATGACCCTGCAGGCAGTCATTCCAAAGCCAGGTCCAATTTGCACCCTGCAAGCACACTGCCTGCCAAGTGTGAGACTTCTGATGCTGAGAGGCCCCTACAGAAACCCCAGAAATTCTTTTAGGCCACCATAAAGCCAGATAGTCCCTGGGTGTGGTTTGGGATTTGCTTGTATCTGAATAAGGGAATTCCTTGTATATTTCATCCTCAAAGCAATGTTCGAAACTCTGCCCTGGAGAAGCAAGGTAAGCTCCAACATTTGAAATCCAGACACTCATTAACTCAAGACCAGCATTAGCCATTTAACAACAGTTACAGAGGTCATATTATATACCAGGTCCAGTTGTAAGTGTGGGAGCCCAGTACAGCTCCCTGCCCTCATGGAGTTTAGTATGGACGTGGGTAAGTGAGAGAGGATCAAAACACAAGAAACAAGGAAATAAACAAACTGGTTTTGGGGTAAGAACGATAAAGGACAGAGGTGAAGGCTGGGAATAAGGAGTCAGGTGGGAGAGTAGAGGGTGCCTGGAATGCAGTAGGTGCTACTATGGGCTGGATGAGAATGGATGGCATCTCTGAAGACGTGGCATGTGATGAATGACAAAGAAAAGCATTACAGGCAGAGGAAAGAGTTGGGCATGTTGGAGCAACAGAAAGAAGGCCAAAGTGACAGAGCCAGTGGACACAGTAAGGGGAGGCTGTCCTTACAGTGCCTCCAGAGATAGCAGATAACTCTAATCGGCCACAGCCCTTCAGTCCAGATAGAGCATTGCCACTGTGTTCTATGAAGTCACAGTCACCCTTGTGGTCCAGGTGCCTTTCAGGGGATTAAATCTACCCTTATCCAAGACACATACAAAAAAGCAGCTGGGAACCTGCTCTCCCATAACCCAGCATTGTGACACAAAAACCATATGTCAAGATCTGCAGTAACCCTGACGTGCTGGGTGCTGAGCACACTCTCATTGGTAGCATCTCCTCTAGATGTTGCTAGAGTCCTTATTTTACAGGCGATAAAACTGAGGGTCAGGGAGAGAGTCACTTATCAAAATTTACACAACTAGGAAGCCATAGAACAAGGATTCAGACCCACTTCCTATCTCACTCTGAAGCCCTTAAGCCTGATTAAATCAGTTGGCTTTAAGGTTTTGCTCTTGTGTTTGCCTTAGCCACAAACACAGAAGCTAGAAATCACTTTCTACTTAAAACTTATCAAACTCAAAAATAAAATCTTTCTCTGTTTGGAAGATGGACCAGAGTTGCGGCTGGTGGGTGGCTCTGGCCAGTGCTCAGGACATGGGGAGGTCCTACACAAGGGCTCCTGGGGCACTGTGTGTGATGACCTGTGGGATCTGAACGAAGCTGAGGTTCTGTGCCAGCAGCTTGGGTGTGGTCGGGCCATTGCTGCTCCTGGAAAGGCCCACTTTGGCCCAGGCTCTGGAGACATCCTTCTAGACAACATTCAGTGTTCAGGAAGTGAGAACCACCTTGGCCAGTGCCCCAGCTCTGGCTGGTCAGACCAAAACTGTGGCCACCATGAGGACGCCAGTGTTGTCTGCTCAGGTAGCCTGTCCTTCCATGATAGATTCTTTCTGATCTTTCACCCAAAGACATCCTAGTGATGGATGAAGGCCATGCACAGAGTGGGGCCGGGGAATTTTGGGACAGTGGCCCAACAGATGACTGTCCCTTTGGCCAGGTAGACAGAGAATGCTGTGAGCCTGGCTCCATTCTGAGGACAAACACAGCTGAGCCACACAATTGGCTGCTTCTGTTCTCTGCACCTCTCCCATTTCTGGAACTGCTTTTCCAGGTCTAACCATGCCCTCATTTTTGCTTATGTAAATGGGACCTGCCTGCTTGAGAACTGCCCACACTAGAAAGCCACCATTTCTTTGTCTTCATAGAATGTAATTTAGATTTTTCTAAATTTTTCTTGTATGCATGCAGATGCTGGGGACTGGGCTCCAGATGTGATTCCTGCACCCCCAGGTAGGTCCAACACTAAATTTGCACTATCTTGGCAAAATTTTTAAAAAAGTAACCTCTCTCCTGACCTAGACACTGGTAGACAATGACTAGGCTGGTAATTCCCAATTCTGGCTGCACACCAGAATCACTCAGAAAGCTCTAGAAATTCCTGGTGCCAAGGCTGCATCCCTGCCCTGTCACCTTAGAGTCTCTGAGGTCACTCCCAGCCATCAGTGATATTTGAAGCTCCCTGTGTGATTCCAATGTGCAGCCAAGGTTGAGAACTAGTGCTTAGGCAAGGAGCTAAGAGCCGTACTTCCCAAACGGAATCACATTCAAAACTCTCTTCTGGTGGTAGAGCAAGGGAGGGCAGGAGGAGAAAGATGGAGAAAGACTGAGTCACTGTGGCTGAGAAGAAGGTCGATAGGGAGAAGAGAGACCCTGGAAAGGTTGTCTCTTAGGTACATGGGTTAGAAAATGAAAGTATGCAGGAAAGAAAAGATGCATCAAGTGCCAAACTGTCTCCCAGTGAGTCAAGAGCAGACTGCTGATGAGAAGTAAACCATTTAGGGCTCTTCCGTGGGCCTCCTGGCTTAGCCAACACAACAGAGTGGATTTACTGGTAACCTACTCAAAGTCAATGTGCAGCAGTGACCTTCTGCCGAACTCAAGATTCTGAAGCATGTGGGGTCCTACCTCCTGCAGCCTCCTGCTTCCCGGGGATGGGTTCTCAGCTGCCCCCTTCTCTGCTCCCTGGGCCCCTGGGCCCTGCCCAGCCTCTTCCCTAACCCTACCCAGTGACTGATGCCACACTCTGTCCCCAGCAGGGGCCTGGACACTAGGAATCTATCGGGGTCAGGGGTGTATTTTGTGGCATTTCGGGGCCCAACAAGGTAGATGGCAGCTGTCTGTACCCTGGGCTGGCAGAACCATGGCACATTTGCCAGGACACTCTGTGGAGGTCTCTTGCCCATTCCAGTCCAGGTCCCAAGTACTCCCAAGATGGAGACCTCCATTCCTTGTGGGTTGCCCAGCTGCCATGGGTCAGGGCAGTAACCTATAGGAAGGGGAAAGTGGTTTCCCCACCCCTGGCTGGGGCCTCACATTTTCATTTTGCACTGAGATCCACAAATTATGTAGCTGTTCCGGAGGGGAGGCAGAGTGCACAGAACCCTTTCTTGGGTTTAACAAGCAGCTACACTCCTTTGATTCCCTCTGGCTTTCCTCTTCTTCCCCAGTGAGGAGTCCGGTCTGGCCTGGGCCCTGGAAGGAGGAAAAGACAGCAGGAGGAGAGGGCATGGTTTTCAGTTCATCAACAGCTCTAGGCCCAAGTCCCCTTGGAGCCTGGGGCTTCAAACCTCAGAAAGCCTTTCTGTCTTCTCTCTGCTGTAATATCCATTTTCTGAGGCAGAGATGCATAGCTGGCTGGAATAAAGAAGGGGTCATGGGATTAAGGAAACAATGGAGGGAAATACAACCACTTATGTCTAAATAGTATCCCACTGTAAGCATGAATCAAAAAAAATTCTTATTGATAGAACATTATATATCTACCAAGACACAAAAATATAAGGCTTTTGTCATTTAATACTCTGAGATAAATATTGCATATCAAGCATTTTAACCAAAGAAAATTGCTTCTGAGCCACTTTAAGTTAGTGAAAATGTATTCCAGTGATATACTGCACTTCTTCTGGCAAAGGACTAATGACAGGTTAAGTTGACCGTGTCCATCACTTTCACTGCTCTGCACCTTTCTGCAGTGCTGGCCAAGGAGCAAGACAATGGGGATAAAGGAATTCTCAAGTACATCTGACATGTTTGCTTCAAATTCCTCCCCCACTAAACCCTTGGTGTAAAATCCAAACAATTAACAGCATTCTCATGATCAGGCTTTCATAGCTGCCCTCCCCTCAGCACCTGCCATGTAGGGGGTATTGAGGACACACATAGACTATAGACGTGCAGCAGGCCTTCTGTATCCATAATCCCACGTCTGTGGATTCAACCAACTGTGGATCAAAATTATTCAGGAAGAAAAATCAATAGTTACATCTGTATTGAACATGTACAGACTTTTTTTCTTGTCTTTATTCACTGGACAATACAGTGTAACTACTATTTATATAGTGTTATAATATATTGCATTAGGTATTATAAGTCTTCCAGAGATTATTTAAAGTATAATGGAGGATGAGCATAGGTTCTATGCAAATACTCCTATGTTGTATATGAGACTTGAGGATCCGCAGATTTTGAAATCCTTAGGGAGTCTTGGAACCAATACCCCATAGACATTGAGGGACAACTGTGTATGCCACATAGAAATCAAAGCCAAGAGGACACAATAAAGGAAAAAGAAGGGACCTTAAACACTCATTGGACCTCCCCATTAACGTCCATATTTCTCCAATGGAACACTTATCCAACCTGCCTTTCTCCACCCTGGCTATCAGCTTTCTGGTTTTTAGTTTTCTGAATTTCAGCGCTTGGTAAATTTCTATAGGCTTAGTGGTATAGTCATAAGCCCAGTGATGTCAGTGTAATTCCTAGTAACTGGTCAACCCAAGTATAACCCGTGGATTGTGGAACCTAGCATATGAGAGAAAACAAGTCATGCAACTGTGTGTGGTTGGTGATTTCCTCATGAATCAGCTGAAAGAAGGGCAGAGGCTCCATTCCAGATCAGGGAGAAAAGACAAATGAGTGTCTACACCATTTATTAAAACTCAAGGGTAATAATAGGCTCATTCATTTCTGATTAAGTATAAGATGGTTTATGATGCTAAGCTCTCTCCTGATTTTCTTTGGTTTCGGTTTTTGCAGATATCATTCCTCCAGCCCCTATACCACAAGGTAACTCTCTTTCATTGAAAGTGTAACCTATACAGTATTAAGTTGCAGAGAATTATTTTTGTAATTCATAAAAGCAGAATGGACTTCTGTGTGCCCTGGCTACCACAGGGGCAATGGGTGGGTTGGAGCCCTCACAAATGTGTGGGTTATCCACACCTGAGCTGAGCTGGTTTGCATGACAGGAGACTGAGGAGAGCATTAAAGAAGTACAGGCTGCCCCCACTACACACACACTACATGCATGTGTCCAATCCCATTTCCAATATCGCTCACAATCAATTGTAGGGTCCTGCCTGTCCATCATGCATCTTCCATCCTCCTTCATGCCCTCTCAGTGGCACAGTCACTCACACCAGCCAAGCCACAACTGTGTCTACACCAGCATGATCACTCCCCATTCAGTGACTCCACTGCTGAGCTTGATGGAATTCTGGATTCTACATCCAGAAAAATGCAATGTGCATGCCTAATGAAACCAACCATGGGTCTCTCATCTGCCTTTACAGGAGGAAGTAACTCTTGCGGAGGAGTGATTTCAAGTCTCTCAGGTTCCTTCTCCAGCCCTTGGTACCCTACAAACTACCCCACGGACTTGGAGTGCGTCTGGGTGATACACGTGGCTGAGAAATTCCACATAGAACTGATGATCCCAAGTCTGAAGTAAGCAACGTTTTCTTTCTCTACTGTTAAGGCCAGTTTAGATTTGAATCCATACTTTCCTCAGCGAGGTAGCCTTTTGTGGGACAAATCCTTTCACACTTTAGGCGAGAATTGCTCTGATCATCTGAGCTGTGGAGAGTCATTTAATCAGTTAGCTCAACTTCCTGTGCAATGAGAGAACACCCCATGGGCCTCCCTGACACCAGCCCGTTGAGCCGTAGCTGGGGCAGCCCACACATGAAGACCTCACCCCTTCACTCTTAACCAGTTCCGTTTGAGACACAGGCTTCCTCCTCCATCTGAACCCAGATCTGTTCTTCCTCATCCTCATGGTCTGATCTTCATTCTTCCCTCTGATGCTACACAAATCTGCTTCCTGTTCTCTTCAAGAATTTCTATCATGTCCTTACCAAGAATTTTCTTGTACAGATTAAACAGTTAATTCATTCCCCCATCATGCACGTTGTTCTTCCTACTTTTTTCTTTAACCGTCACTCATTTTTAAGGAATGTATCCTATTTTAATGTACATTTATATGCATGTAGGTGTATATATACACACACACACATTTTCATATAAGCATACATATACATGAATAACATTTAAACAAAAATATTACTTTTCCTGATAATGCTTAACCCCGGTTTCATCTTGCTATACTGGGTTACACCTGGGTCATTCTCTCTTCCTTACTTTGTCCCACAGTATGCCCCAGACCTCTGCCACTGTTTTCCATCTGTCATCATTGGCCACAGCAGTTGAGAATCTGAATGGTTAAACGCTGCTTTTAAAAATGTAAAATCGTACTCGGTGGAGGAGGGGCGAACTCCATTGGCTTTACTTGGTGGCTACATATTTTTTGATAGAAAAGACATAAGCTAATGTCAGGGGGCATTATGCAGTATGAGCAAAATGCATTTATCATTCATTGATTCAACATACATTTATTCCTTCATTCAACATACATTTATTTGTTGAAAGCAATGTGAGAAGAGTTGGTACCATGTATTTCAAATCTATGAAATTCACAGTTCTAATGTTTTAGGGCACAGTTTCATTTGATCACTTCTGGGAAATGGCGATTCCAAACAGTTGTAATGGCCCACGTCCCCTGTAATGTCAAAGTTATTATTCTAACGTAAGTTTCGTACTATAATTTTGGAGTACACAAATTAAGGAGCTTTTTAAGGTATTGCCCAAAACCAGACCACAGTGGCTGATTTCTGAATTTTGATGTTAAAAGCCTAGATTTATTGCAATTTGCTTTTTTGTTACTCAGAAGATAAAGTTGGTTATCGTTTACTATTTATTGTTATTCCAGTTCTCAAATGGAAGTGATTATATACCCCTGCAAGACATTTGGTTAGGTCTGGAGACATTTTTTATTGTTACAATTAGAAGGCACCACTGTCAGCTAGTGGGTAGAGGCCAGAGATGCAGCTAAGTGTCCTGCAGTGAACAAGACAGCTCCCCCAACTCCCTGTCCAGAAAAGAATTATCTAGCACCAAATATCAATAGTGCTGAGACTGAAAAACCCTGATTTACCCTGACTCTTACTTTCATTTTTTAAAATAGTTCAGCACCTACAGGACTTTGCTTCACCCTCAATTTGTGAAAATTATATCCATATTTAAACTATTAGGTAGGTGCAAAAGTAACT
Source organism: Hylobates moloch (assembly GCF_009828535.3). Classification (NCBI taxonomy): domain Eukaryota; kingdom Metazoa; phylum Chordata; class Mammalia; order Primates; family Hylobatidae; genus Hylobates; species Hylobates moloch. The sequence goes on along the minus strand of NW_026652278.1, from coordinate 10,697,858 downwards.
GCAGTTTTTGATGTTACTCTTAATGCTGTTTTATTCTTGCTAATTAAAGCGTGTCCCGTTTTCTGATGAAATGATTTCTCAGGTTGCAGTGTCACCTGTTACTGTCACACTGTTGTCACCTTACACACAAATGTGATCACTTACTTTAAAAAAACAAAAATAAAAATGGGTTATTTTGAGGTATTTGGCTTTTACTTCACTGAAACAGATGTGTTCTGCAACAAGCAGGTTTTCAAATGCAGTATTCAGTTTGTGTACAACTGTAATTATGTCTATCTCATATACATTATGCAATGAGAATGTATCATATAGGCATCAAAGGCTACTTACTATTGTTTAAACCCAAATATGTATATCTCATACTTGTATCATGTTAGATCAATCTTGATGTTCTTTCAACATGTATTTATTAAGCCTCCACTCAATTTATTGAGCAGGCCCTGGACTAGAAACTGGCTCATAGGGCCAACCAAGAAAGACAAGATCTCTACCCTCACAGAGTTTGTATTCTAGATGATGAGACAAATGGTACTCAGATAAACCAATAACTCAGTGGACAGTTTCAACTAGTGATAAATTGAAAAATGCTATGAAGAAAAAAATATACATACATGATAATAGGATAGAAAATAAAGAAGGAGAAGACAGCAACAGGTAGGATGGCCAGGGTCAGCTTCTCTGATCATCCAGGTTGGATGAAACATTCATGAAACACTTGGTTTGAACAGGGCAGGTCAGAGCATTGGTGGCAGGAGTCAACAGACCCTTGGAGCTCTTACAACTGTCACCATTTCTCCCTGCTCTGGGTCTTCTCTCTGCTCTGGGTCTTCTGGAGAGTTTAACTCAATGAGGCACTGTTAGATATTTGCCACCACCCCAGAGAGTGACAAGATTTGAATTAAAGAGTTGGGGGACATTCAGGAGACACTCGAGGTAGAGGATAGGAGAGACTGAAGGCCAGAATACCAGAAGTTACTGAAATAGACTGGGTAGAAGATGAGAACCCAACAGACCTGGGGCAGTCCCAGTAGGAAAGGACAGAAGGGCAGATTCAATAGGTCAAATGATAAGTGGGGGGTGTAGCAGTGATGACTGCAGTTTTTGGCTGGATGCTGTGCAAAAGATGACTCTAAAACATTTTGCAGATTTCCTTGGAGATATTAATTTTGTCTTCATGTCCTCAGATTAGAGGACATCTATGGGTGTCCTTACGACTTTATCGAAGTGTTCGATGGACATCAGGCTGCCTCACTCTCCATGGGCAGGTTTTGTGCTGGGGCAGAGCTCACGTTCCTCTCTTCTTCAAACACCATGACTGCAGTGTTCAGAAGCAACGCCATGATCACCAACACAGGGTTTTATGCTCTGTACAACACCATTCAGCAAGATGAAAGGGAGAACGGTAGGTACCCTAACACATACCTTGGGAGGAAGTTAGATCTGATTTATGAGCTTTGCTTTTAAGAGAGAAGATGCTTTCTAAATCTGACCCTCATTAATGACATCTGGAGTGACATCCATGCAGACACTAAAAACTCCCCACCTCACTCTCACCCTGCTCTGCCACTCCCTGTCACTTTTCTCCACCAAAGCATCCTGGCTGAAGAAACAGATGGCCTGAAATCTCATAGTTTGCATCGACTGTGTGTGTAGATGGATCCAAAAGAGAGCCCCCTTCTCCAAAGAAGTAAAGGAAAATGCAATAGAAAAATCATTCTGGGACAAAACTATCTCAACTAGCCACCTGCTTCAAGCTGAATTTAATACAAAAACCACCTATAACACTTAGAAGCTGTGTGCCACATGCCAAGTGACATCAGAGGACAGGGCTGGGGGCTATAAGGGCTGTGAGGTTTGGAACCAGGGCCCTGGGCAGAGCATGGGAGTGGGTCATAGGTGCCCGGATGGACCACCAAGCAGAAGCTTTGAGCTTTTTTTCATCCTGGCCCTCAGCTCCTGGCCCAGCTCCACAGCCCATTCAGGGGCCTTTTGGCTCCCTCCCTACACCGAGGTCACTGGTGTATGTCCTTGAGATAAATGCGGTTCTGCCCTTTACGAGCTGACACTTACTCAGAGGCGAGACACACATACACCCAGGAAGAATTACAAAACCAAACCAACTGCTCCACGCCAAGGGCCATCCCTGGAGCCACAGTTTGCCAAAAACAGAAAAGATAGGAAGGAGGGAAGGGGAGGGAAAAAGAGGGAAGGGAAGGAAGGGAGGAAGGGAAAGAAGGAAGGAGAGTGAGGGAGAGGAAGGAAGGAGAGAGAGGGAGAGGAAGGGAGAGAGAAAGAAAAGAGAAGGAGGAGAGGGAAGGAAGAAGAAAGAACAAGAAGGAATAAGAGAAAAGAGATGACATCGCGTGTCTGGCAACAGAACAGACACAAACATGGTGATCCAGGACATCTAGTAGCTGTAACCAAAGTAACTCAGGGCCATTTTTAGATGCCAGATTGTGTGCAGGTTCTCCCCCAAACAACACGTGGTACCTTTCTGACTGAAGTAAGCAAGACTACCTCTCTCTCAGGTTTAGGAGAATTGAAGGGAGATGAGCTACCCACACCGTCTATGTCTTCCACTGCCTCTCTGCCTTACCTAGAAGCATCCGCTGCTGTGAGTTACCCAACCTCAGGTAATGTGGGTTGTTTTGAATTGACGAGCTACAACTTGCCCTAGCAAAGCCCCCTAGGCAGTAGGGTAGTTATTTAGGGTCCAAATGCCCTGGGCTTATCTTCCCAGCCTCTTCATTTACTGCCTGTGAGGCCTCTAGCAAATCTCTGAGCTGCTTCCTGCCTACATTTTCTCCTCTGGATGAGGATGAGGAAATCCAGGGGGTTTCACTGTGTGAATATCCAGGCCAGCCCTTGCCCTGTAGTGGGCGGGGCATACTACTCACAGAGTCAGCCACTATCTCTGACCCTCACCTCATCCAAGGTCAAAGCCTGGCAGGGGTTTGTCTCTGGGTACTGCCTTCTACTTGACAGAATTGTTAAGAATGGAGAAGCTGAAAGCATCAAGTTATAGTTTGCTCCCAGCTCTATTTGGCCAGTTGTCTTTACACTTCCAATGCAATTCAGCCAGCAGCTCTTCCACGACAGGCCCTTAGAAGAGTAAAGTACAATATGCAGAGAGGAGCTGGGAAAGAGAGAAATGACCCCAAGCACTTAGAAGTAGCACCAGGGTAGCTTATACTGAACAACAGAGATCCCCAAAGGATGTTTTCTTGAATTTAAAATATATCTATTGGCCAGGCGCAGTGACTCACGCCTGTAATCCCAGCACTTTGGGAGGCTGAGGGGGGCGGATCACCTGAGGTCAGGAGTTTGAGACCAGCCTGGCCAACATGGTAAAACCCCGTCTCTACTAAAAATACAAAAATTTGCTGGGCTTGGTGGGGCATGTCTGTAATCCCAGCTACCCAGGAGGCTGAGGCAGGAAAATTGCTTGAACCCGGGAGATGGAAGTTGCAGTGAGCTGAGATCATGCCACTGCACTCCAGCCTGAGCAGCAGAGCAGACTTCATCTAAAAAAAAAATAAATAAAAAAAATACATGTATTACAAAAAAAAAAGATCAGCCACCAAGCCATGGTTTTCCCGAGCTTTTATTTCCTAACATGCCAGTTGGGTGATGGAAGGAGTGCTGCCCACAGAGAAAGGCCACGAGAAAGAAATCCCATTCAGAACCAGAAGCTGTCTGTAGATAATCCACAGAGTGGGCAGCCCGCCCACAATGGACTGAAAGTTCGATGTTTGACGTTTACCTAAGATGTATAATTTTCCTCTTTTGTAGCATCTTTTCCAAAGCCAACAGAGGTGCCCACGTGGACAGGTAACTGTTTCTTCTCACTTCCCTGGCCCTGCCTCTATGCAGTTTGAATTCACAAACATCCCAGCACCGGGGAGGAAGTGTCCTGACTTCCACCCTCCTCCATGGCCCCAGGCTGCCAGAGGAAGTGCTGGCAATGTCCAGGTTCACCTGGAAAATCTGTGATTGGAAAGTGACAGGAAAGAAGAGGCTATGAGATATAAGAATGGCTCTTGGGAGCTGGTTTGGAAGAGGCCCCCAGGAAGGCCAGGTTGCCTGCTCACCCCAAATCTCCACACATCCCCACCTGTGGGCTCACCTTATCTGTGTTGCAAGCACAACCAGCTTCTGCTCCCTTTTGTAACATTGTCCTTTGAACATAGGAGGCAGCCTGCAATGATGGCTCTTTCCAATCCCTGGAATGTCTTCACACATAGGTTATGCCTGATCCCAGGAATAACAGAGATGGGAGCTATTGCTACTGTCTCTTGATCAACGTATGCAAGGGCACACAGAAACTCACACCCACACACATACACACACACACAGACACACACACACACACACACAGTGTATGCATGACAGCTTCTTGTGAAAAATCCAACACACCCTGTGAATGTCAGAAACCAAGACTTCACCACACACAGGGAAAGAACAGTTATGCCTTGGGGCAGGCCAGGTCTAGCCAATGGCGAGGAACAACCATTTCTTAACCAATCACAAAAAAATACACAGAGTAGTACCAAGGCAAACATGAACAAAATGAAATAAAGGAGGGAGTGGATTCATTATCCTCAATTATCAGTGCACAATTCCTAGGAAATTGTGGCTTCTCTGGTGGCCTTTGTGGATGTGACTTCATGAGGTCATTCTTTGGAATGTCTACAAGGTCTGGGACTGCGGCTGGTGAATGGGTCCAGCAGATGTGAGGGCCGAGTCGAGGTCTACCATGCCAATGCCTAGGGCACCGTGTGTGATGACAGCTGGTCTATAGAGGATGCCCACGTGGTCTGCAGGCAGCTGGGCTGTGGCTTGGCTGTGTCCGCCCTCCCAGCAGCCAGCTTCAGCCCTGGGTCAGGCAGCATCCTCCTCGACGACGTCAACTGCACGGGAAGGGAGTCCTCCCTGGGGCAGTGCCCTCACGGCGGTTGGTTCACCCACAACTGTGGGCACCATGAAGATGCTGGTGTCATCTGCTCAGGTGAGTGAAGGTCTCCTCCCTGGGCCAGTCCTGCAGCTGCCTGGACCAAGCCCGAGATCCTCAGATAGAGTCTGAAAATGCCTCTGTGCCTTAAACCTTTCCCCATGTGCAGAACAGTGGATTTCTGCTCAGACTCTGGAAAATATGCCCAGCTGTTCAATACACGGGAGGGTCCCATTCAACTTGAGTACCTGCAAAGTTCAATTAATTGTAAAAGAAAGAAAATCATGGCATTTATTCCATGGAGTTATTAGGAGGATTAATTGAGGCAACCCATGTAGAACATCTAGTCAAGCATCAGACAAACCATAAATACACAAAAATATTACCATTTTGTTGGTATTTTAGTTACGAAGGCAAATTCTATCAGCATCACTGCCTCAAAGTTTATAGCCAGGTTAGACATCCCACAACCTACACCTGGCTGTACAAACCCAGAGGGGAGAGCCCTGGATGCTTAAGACTGATTGTTTATACCCAGCTTCCTTGAGTCACATTTAAACTGAAACAATGATCTTTAAACCACTCTGCCATTCCAATTTCTATTATTAAACCACCTTCATTTCCTTTATCTCTGCAGATTCTACAGCTGCTGGACATCCAGGTATCTATGAGGTCGTGTCCATTTTATTTGCTGACTGGTGGCTAGCCATCACCTCTACTTGGTCTCCCAACCCCAGCCTATGCTGGGTCTCCCTTATGAGCTTTAACAATGCTCTGAGCTCCAGACCCTTTCACCCTCCCAGAAGGCAAAGACCCAGGGCTGTTGCCCATTCCCTCAGCTGGATGTCAGCAGGTTGATGTGTCATCCCTTCCACAGATGAGAGCATTTCAACAGGACTCTAAAATACTTGAACCAAAGGGTTGGTTCATGCAACAGAGGCCATGGCAATCCAGAGAAGGCAGGCGGCCATAGGGGAAGGAGACCTGGGGCAGGAGGGCCTGGGGGCAGGAGGGCCTGGGGGCAGGAGGGCCTGGGGGCAGGAGAGCCTGGGGGCAGGAAGGGCTGGGGACAGGCGCTGCTCCTCTACCTGTAGCCCCACCTGGGTCCCAGCAGCAGCTGCTGAACTCTGTGGTTCTGACAAGGCGCCCCTGTCTATGGGGCCAAATGTTCACAAACCCAACATAAATTTTATTTCTTTTATTTTCTTAATCAGAATAATACACACCCATGTACAGGGTACCATCAAATTTTAAGTGGTAACTATCAGATAAGAGCCTGGATAGGGTTGTTTACAGGCAGACTCATACATGTGATTTAGATGATATTTGAGAAGAGTATTAAATATCATTGTGTGTGTTTGGAATGTAATTATGCTAATTATTTTTCTTTTTTACGCCATAGCTTCTTCAACTCCTGGGGAGCACCCAAGCGATTTTCATCTAACAGGTACATTCCCCATTCTTTTATTTTGTAACAGTTTTTCTGAGGCTGAGGGTCTGACCATTTGTGACTAATGGAAATGTAACAAATGCAATTTCCCCGGCCCTGGTGCTGTGTGCAATAAGAGCTGTGCTCATGAGAGGCAAGCTGGTGACATGGAGGATTGTCGTAGAGTAGGGGTCTTTCCAAGGAGAGAGCCCGCTCAGCCACCGCCCTCTGCAGCAACAGCAGCAGCAAGCTACTGCTCCTGCAGGTCCTTCTACAGGGGCCTCAGGAACCAGCCCCAGTTCCCGGGGATGCAGATCCTGAGAGTCAGCTTCATCTGCTTGGGCGCAGGGGTCCGTTTCACTTGGTCAATTTTTTACTTGCTTGTCACAGTGATGTTCTGTCTTCTGCTGCTTGATTTTCCAATCCCAATCACCTTCATCATTTCTCAATCCATAGTTTACAATTTTCTAAATTCAAGTAAAGCAAAATTAATTTTGTACCAAGAATTTCATAATGCTCTTGGAGAGACCTGAGTTAGGAATGCAAAATCTGAGCTCCAAGCATTCAACTGCATTTCTTGGAATTTTTAGAAAAACCACCTGGAAAATGACAGCTTTTTTTTTTTTTTTTTTAATCTGAAGACTTAGTGTTCAGTGTTTCAAACAAGTCATGGTGTGTTAGCATAAAAACTCTGAGTTAAAATGGCATCAAATGTTCATCATCCATCTTTGTAGCTTCAAATCCCCCAGGTGACCATCAGTGACGCTACCCTGACAAAGTTCAGATAGATGCTTCCAGTTACTGTCAGACAGTGAGGGCCACCCCCACGGGAGGGAAAAGTGATGCAGAGACATTGTGTAGTTTGGGCTTAATCTTTTAAAGTGCTGATGTGCTTGTGATGATGCCTTGGTTTTCCCTTTCACTGTTGAAGTTGCCCCAGCATTGACAGAAATGGGCCCCAGCATTGGTAATCCTTTGATTGCTTCCCTCAAAGCTTCCTAATTATTTAATCTTTCTAGGGAACTCCCTGTAATGTCAGTGCCCACCCAGATTCGTGTCTCTCCAGGACTGAGAAAATACGGAGCTGATACAGAGGGAGAGATTACAGAAGTGGCTGCCACTTGTCTCGTCTCTGGATCCTGAAAAATATTTTTAACTGTGAAAGTGGGCCCCAGTAATAATGAAATAATGAAAGGCTGAGTCTGACATATCCCCACGCTATTGCCTATCAGTTTGATGGCTCAGCCTCAAAACAGTTATTTATCCTTATCCTTGTAATTGCCATATTTCTAATCCAAAGATGAGAATGAGGGAACAAAATATTGGAAATCACAAATAGCCTCAAAAAGTCAGTTACTGAATTTGTAAGCACTAGTTTGACTTAGTCCTGTGGGACCCAGAAGCAGGAAGCAAGAGTGTCCAGAGTTTTGGAATTTAGAGTGTGTATTGTTTTAAGAACTAAAGAAAAGTCCCACTAGTGTCTGCCAGAAGAGCTGATCACATTCCAGTGATAACCTCTGGGTCTCCCCCAGCTTTGCCCATTGTCAGGTTGGCAGATGGGAGGAGCCACTGCAAAGGGCGCATTGAAGTCTACCACAATGGCACATGGGGGACTGTGTGCGACAACCTCTGGGGTGTCAATGCTGCCCACATGGTGTGCCAGCAGCTGGGTTGTGGGGAGGGCATTGGCCACCCCAGGGAATGGCCACTTTGTTGCATGGGTGGGGGGTGGCGGCGTGGGACACATCCTCCTGGACGATGTGCAGTGTCAAGGCATGGAGACCACACTAGGCCAGCGTGGCCATCTGGGTCTGTCCATCCACAACTGCGGCGACCATGAGGATGCTGGGCTCATCTGCACAGATAATCGCTTCCAGCTTTCTCCTGAGGCTGCCAGAGCCATGACTCTCAGTGGGGGACCTGGAAACCAATGTGAGGAAGTTTTGTTCTCACTGGCATCCTCTAAACAAATGCCCAAGGTCCACTGTCAGCACTGAGCTCCCTGGGGCAGTAGATACATAATGACATATAATACAACCCTGGGTCAGCCCCAAGTCCCTCAGCCCCACATCCTGCCCTGATCTTGGTTCTGGAGGCCTCTTGGCTATTCTCAGCTTCCCTTAATTTGTTGATCTACCCAGTGTTTGACTCAAGGCCCAATGAGTTCACTTTAGGGCCCTCTGTCTCTGCAGTCTTCAAGGAATTACCAGATCCCTTCTGTGAACCATTCACTGGGGTAATGGCACTACCTAGACTTTGTCCCAAAGTTGTCTGTTTTGAGCTTTAAAGCTGACTTTGCAGTGCTGGTCCAGAAAATTCCATGAACAAAACCCAGATCCTGTCATCTACATACTACGTGAAAGCTTCAACGCTAACTTCTTTTGGCCTCTGTGGTTTGAGATAGTTTCCTTTAAAAAAAAATCAGCCCAGTTTGTGCATTATCTATGCTTCTTTCTCTTGCCAAAAAAGTAGAATAGAAAAGGAAATGCAATGCAATATTCACTGCTGAGCTTATCTTAATTTTATAGGACAAAGACTATACTAAAAGGATTGAATTCATCCATTTATTTAACAAACATTTATTGAGCACTTCATATGTGCCAGGCACAATTCTAGGTGCTGAGGATGTAGCAATGAACACAACAGACAATCCTGCCCTCCCTCATGGAGCTTGCATTCCAGTGGGAGGGTTAGAGTCATTTGTGCATTTAAACTGTAATGGATAATTAACAAAAGTAAATGAATACTGAATCAAGGGTCATAATATGCTCTGTTATGTTAAGGAATCACTTTCCTTTAGTGCTCAGACAACTTAGTATTGTGTTATAAAACTAGTTTGGTGAAAATGGGAAATCAACATTAGAAACCTAAAGTCAGAATTAGGAAGGCTCCTAGTACTTTGCCATTCTAGAAACGATGTACTTTTCAGTGCCTCAGTGAAGCAGCCTCTCTGATCCATCCCAGGGGGTTCTCACAACCAATGGGTGTTTCTCACTTTCTGCCTTTTGCATCCCTGTCACTCTTTCAGTCTCAACAAAGAAACCTTTGTCATTTTTAATTTTACATCTCAAAAGTTGTTCTGTATCTAATTTTAATGTATCTGAGATATAAATTTTTACAATGAAACAAACCTAAATTCCTGTTTGTTTTACAATCTCAACATCAGCTACAGAAATGATCACTTCACCTGGTAATTTTAGTTTCTTTCTTGCTTTCTATAAATCAGATATGTGTAGACTGCTTTACATATGGTTAGGGTTGGAGTTTATATCTCATATAAAATTAAATATCAGCTCATATCAATGTATAAGGTGCTTATACATTCATTAAATGAAGGAGTACATTGACAGAGATTGTGTGCCTTCCATACATAGCACACAATATGTCTAGTTTGTTTCCTCCCTCTTTGGTGCAACAGCTGGTCTTTGAAATCAAGTTTTGTGACTGGCTTCACTTACACCCTCATCAGTGTCCATACATTTGGGTGTCCAGTGAGTCTGGGTTTTTTTAACCCCCAAACCACAAGACTTCAGATATCTCAGGCAAAACTACTTTAATCTGCATTTTCAGAAAATAATGGAGTACCACATCTCTCAAGTGCGTTCCACATTACAGTACATTAATCTATTGATAAGCAAATTTTAAAGAAGGATTTATGCAGCTAAGTAAGTTAGGGAAATGCCATATCCCTCTCTTGAAGATTCACAGCCTATTAACACATTAAAGTCTCTGACAAGCCCTATAGTAAGGGATCTTTAAAAAAAAACAAATAACTTGATTTAATCCAATGATTCTCAAACTTCTTTGACCACTGAAGCCTTTTGAGTGGCAATGCAGCCTCCTCGCAGGACTTGGAGCCAGAGAACCTGGGATTACGTTCTGGCTCCAGCCTTAACCAATTGGGTGACAGCAGTCAAATCTCACCTCTGAAAGGTTTCTTCATGTGTAGAACAAGAGGACGAAAACAACCACCTCGGAAGCTTGTCCTGGGGACTGAGTGGTCGGGTCACACTTGTGTAAGAACACTGTGATGGGAGCTTCATAGTCACCTCCTTAGGGATGTGTGTGCTGTCACCTGCCGAGTTCTGGCTTGGCTCCCTAATGTAAGCAGCCCATGTGTGCTTTTATAAAATTCCTTCCTCTGGGCACTTTGGGGATCATCCTAAGGCTTAAGTTAACCACTGTTTGGCTAAGTAAGTGAGTGAAATACCACATCAATTCAAGTCAGCTCAACTCAAGTTTTCTCTGAACTGTCCATATTTCCACGGTCCTTATTTCCAAAAATCTCAAAGCCTTCGGCCAGGACTGGTAAACACTAACCTCTAAGGAAAATCAAACAAGGAAACATGCTGCTCTTTTGGTGACTGGATCTGTGAAAATTGCCCACCAGTTCTTTTAGGCAAGAACAAGTCACATGGCACCATCACAGTGTAACATTTTTCTAAAAATTGGAAGAAAGCTTAGAGATTGCTCAGACTGGTAGTCACAAGTGGGCAGTTTTGGCCTGCCATGTGTTTGGATGCAGACAACTCAGTTTTACCTATGCATGTTTACATTATTTTTAATCCCACCTCTTAATAATGGAAGATATCCTACAAAAATCCAGATTTCCAGCTTTGATTGAAAAATCTGAGAATGGTCAACATGAATTTCAGCAGGGCACCAATTGGTTGGGGCTGAGCAGGAAATGACTGCCTCCTTTATATGGCACATGTTCTCTCTCCCATTTCTTCCTGGCCCCCATGCATGTCTAAGCCTATAGACGTCTCCATTTGCACGCTTGGTGCTTCTCAAACCTTAATGTTTACATAGCTGTCATGGAGATCTTGTTAAAATACAGATTCTGGTTCTAGTGGATCCTGGGAGCCCATATTTCTAACAAGGTGATACAGATGCTACTCCTCCACGGACTAGCCCTTCAGATGTAGTAGCTGAAGCTCAGAGATGCAAAGGAGCTTGTCCAAGGTCACATACCCTGTTCCACAAAGACTAGAGACTAGAACCCCAGTCTCTTGAGTCCTAGCCCCAGGACCCACCTGCCCCATTATTAATCCCCTTAGCTTAATAAACAGAGAATAGGAGAATGAAACAGGAACATGGCTGGGGCATAATTTGTAAACAGGGTAATTTAAAAAAAATCTTTACCAATGAACTTCATTGACAAGGATGGCATTTAACTACAATTTTCTCTTAACTTTTGCTTGTCTTGACAGTTCCTGCTTCAATTTCAGCCACTGATTTAGCCCTTACACCTGGTAACAAGTTTTTTCCTAGTATGTCCTTTATTACCTATATTAGGGATATTGCTATGTTGAAATTTACCTAGCTAGTACAATTATACCACTATTTGTCCAGGAGTCACTTGGCTAAATTAATCCCTTGGAAAAGAGACTAGAACCCAGAAATAGACAAAGAGTGCCTCATGAGCCCAAACTGAGATCCTAGCATTCAAGCTCAAGTGTTCGAATACCCACAGAGGTGTACCACAGAGCCTGTTACTCAGAGCTTGTTCTTACTTTCTACACACTCATAACAGCTGGCTATCTGGTCTCCCCACTGACTATATATTAGTAGAGACAACAGGTTGGGGAGGGAGTGCAGGGTGCTAGGAGGTATAGACCTAATAGAGAAGCTACATTGGCAATGGCAGGAAATGCTAGCAGATGCTCTGACAGCCATAGAAGGTTCAAAAAAAAAAAAAACAAAACAAAAAAAACATTCAGTGTCACTTTCTAAATGGAGCAAAAATGCCCACTTATCTCAACATCCTTTGAGAGAGGTCTGTATTGAATCCTGGAACAACAATGATACTCTTCCTAATGAGTCCAAGTTCATGCAGGTTCAAGTATGATCAGTATCTTTTATTTAAAAGAACAGGAAAGCATGTTTCAGTTCAGGAAGGATTTAATTTATAACCGTGTAAATGTTTTTAATTCAGGAAGATGGGAATTTGAGAGGGTGGAAAACAACTAGTCATCATAGGTGAATTTTTCCAACAACAAAGCCTCCTAGTAAATGAGACCAAAGTAAAGGCAGAACTGTGTATAATCAGAAAATGAATAAAAATTTTCTGATCAATTGACTAACATTTCTGCTCATGTTTCATATTCAGGCATAATTTCCACTTCAGGAGAAGTAACTCCTTCACCTGGTAATGCTGTCTGCCCACTGCACTGCAAACGTATGCAAATGGGACACCAGGATCACCTCTGTCCGCCACTGGGGCCAAGACTAGGAAGGCTTGGGGGCGGTGTGGTGTCAAGTTGTCATCGTCTTTGAGCAGGGTGCCTCATCCAGGCCAGACCCTCTGCCTGGCATGAGGTGGTGGTTGGAGGATGGTAAGATAGAGAGAGGACTTTCCTGGCTAGGTCCGATCACCTGCCATGGGCTCTGGTACCATCGTGCATCTCTCCTTCATAGCACTGGCTACAATTGCAATTTTACATTTATGTGTATAGTCATTTGACCTCATCTGAATTTCCCATGACACAGTCCTCTCTTTGAGGACAGAAAGAACCATATGTAGTTTTGTTGGCTGTTTTACTCCAGCCCTGGCACAGAGGAGTGGGCGGTCAATATTTGTTAATTAAATAAATGAAAACCATGGTTTCTGTGTTCTAGGGACACAGAGAAGAAAACAAATTAACTGTGAAACAAAATTTGTTTGCCATTTGGTAGGTTTTGACCTATTACCTTTTCTCATTTCCAGTATCCTTGAATACTGCTCTAACCACCTCAACAGGTAATTTAAGTGTTATTTTGGGTTCCATCTTGCTTGCTATAATTTTTTTTGTTTGGTTTTCCAGTGAATTTATTAAACAACTTTTTATGTCCTGGTTAAATTCTTTCATTTTTAGTCATCTTTTGAGTTTTTAAATATGTTTATATTAACCTTACTCTTAAAGGCCGACTCTGATCCCCTGATGTTCAATGAATTCTGGGCAGCTCAGCTCAATGCATAAGCCAAGGGAAAAATTTGTACAACCCATTAGGCCAAGTTGAATCCATGAGGACATTCACTGACTGGTAGTCTAAGGCAGGGGTCCTCAACCCCCAGGTCACAGACCAGTAGGGATCTATAGCCTGTTAGGAAGTGGTCCACAAAGCAAGAGGTGAATGATGAGCAAGCGAGCATTAACACCTGAGCTCTGCCTGCTGCCAGATCAGTGGCAGCATTAGATTCTCATGGGAGCACAACCCTGTTGTGAACTGCACATGTGAGGGATCTAGGTTGAGTGTACCTTATGAGAATCTGACTAATGCCTGATGATCTGAGGTAGAACAGTTTGATCTTGAAACCATCCACCATCCTCCCCGCCATCTGTGGAAAATTTGTCTTCCACAAAACCAATCCCTGGTGTCAAAAAGGTTGGGGACCACTGGTCTAAGGTAATCACCTACTTGAGTCTGTGGAGAAAACTTCTCCTGGAGACCAGCCACCAAGTGGTGTTTCCAGAATGGAAAGAAGTCAAGCCATGGTTTTCCCTGATCTGCTGGTTGGAATTATCTGAGGAGTTTCTAATGTGACTCTGAGTTCAAGAACTTCACAAGTAGAGTGTAGTGGGATTTGTGAGGGGGGGGGGTTGGTGAGGGAAGGGGGATAATAAGGAGAGTGATCTTCCCTGCTCTAGGTGTTGAAGCAAATGAGGTATAAAACATCAGATTCAGCAGCAAAATGAGGCCTTTATTACTGATAAAGCTGGATTGGCGGGAAACAGTACAAAAGACAAATGGACCTGCCACCCCTCCCCACCCTCAGCTAGATCTTGGGACAGCCTGCTAGGGAAAGTTCCAATCTGCAGAGCTGAACTTTTCCTGGGTCACTGCCGCCAATCATTTGAAAGGAGAAAGGCCGGGAAAGCAAGTCCTCACTCACAGAATCTGTTAGATTAGCTCCATACCACTGAGAAACCTGGCCCATGGCTGTGGCCCCCTCAGACAGTCACTTCTACCTCCATGGGAAGAAGTAACATGTTGGCAAGAGGAATGGAGACCCACAGGAAGGAATGGAGGGGTGGCTTGGAGGCAGTGGGGGGTCTGGAGATGACTTGCCATGGCTCCTGGCTGCAGAGCAGGAGGACAAGCCTGGCAGTCACTGATCCAGGACACCACCTTCCTGTCTCCTGCATCTTGTAGAGGCATGTGTGCCTCACGAGACTGTCTTATTGCTCCCTTGTCCTTTGTGTTCACCTGCAGCTTTCATCTCCACTGCCGTGACCTCCACACCAGGTAGAACACTCTGTGTGCTATCCCATCAGTGCCTCTTCTTGGAGATCTGTTTATCTAAATAGAACTCAAAAATTTTGTCCCCAACATAGCCTCAGTAAAAACAGAAACCCAGGAGTCCCCTCCACTGGTGTATGTCTCTTCTTCCTTTTATCTCTAGAGATCTCTTCAACCTCAGCAGAAGTGACCTTTCCACCTGGTAAAGTCTCCTTTGTAGTACTGTTTAAGTTAATGAGACTGGCTTCATATGTGTCATATTCTATTCAGAAAATGAGCCTCAGTAATGATCATTTTTACTGCAGAGTAAACCACAATGAAAAGACACAGCTGGCCTTCTTCCACTCATGTTTGTGTCCTGCTCTCTTTGTTAATACACAGATGCGTCTTCAACCTCAGCAGAAGTGGACACGCCCTCTGGTAATGTTTTCTGCCTGTCACATTTCTAAAGTTCAATATGATTAACTTTTCCCTTTCTCTGTGGCAAATGAACATATATAGATACTGGCTATTCTGTCTAGGGTATGAACCTCAGTGTAAACAGAAACCCCAGCATCCTTTTCACAGAAACTGAGGTTCATGTTCTCTTCATCCGTAGACACAGAAGTGGCCCCTCCACCAGGGCACACCTTCTGCTTGCTGTACTGGTCTTGATCAGATGTGCCCACGGGAGGCCAGGGCTGGGGGTCCACACCTCTCCTGCTTGGCTGTGTGTGTCATGTTTCAGGTGATGCTTTGACCCAGCGAGCACACCTGAACCCACACATGAAAAAACTGGATTGTGATAGTGTTAGTTCTATCCATCTGCCCTTCGGTTTTCCACCATGTAGTTGGTCAAACTAAAACATTCCTCTGCATTCGCAGATACGAGTCCCACTGCAGCTGAAGCCCCTTCTTCACCAGGTAAGCTCTCTGCTCCTTGCAGCAGCCGTCATGAGTGACATTCTGAGAATGCTCAGCCCAGCGAGAGTTTACACACCCAGAATAAACACTTCTGTTTCCCCCAGATGAGGTCAGGTGAGAAGAGAGGAGAAGTCGGGGGAGGCCACTCAACTCCCCAGAGGATTCCAGGCCACTCCCCTATCACTAGTCATGAAACTGCATGCAGTGAAGGTGGATGCTGGGGACAGGATAAACGGGATAGAATACCTTAAAATCTCCAGTCTAGAGTAGGGATTCCCAAATGCTCATATGTGTGTGAGCCTTATGTGGAACTTGTGAAATGCAAATTCAGTGGCTCCGGGTGGAGCTTTTCAACAGGCTCCCAGATGATGCCACTGCTGCCGGTCGTGGACCGCTTGGGGGAGTAAGGTGCTGAACCACCACCCTCGTTCTGGAGGAAAATGAGGCCCAAAGAAGGAAAAGGTATGCCTAAAGTCACAGAGCTAGGGCGAGGCAGAGCCAGGTGTCCTGACTCCTATCCAAAGTCCTTTCTGCTCTCATGCTCTGCTGATGAATCCATCTGTGTGATTCTCCCAAATCCCTATGACATTGATGCCTTCAGTAACAAGGCTCTGCTGCTTTCTTCCCTTTTATTTATTTTCATTTTTCCCCCAAGTCCTGAGTACTTTGAAGACATATGGGGGTAAAATTCAATGAAACCAAAGTTCAGCACTTTCTTTTCACTTATGTTTAAGTATGGCCTGCCTGCCTTCTTGCCTGCCTGCCTGCCTTCCCGCCTTCCCTCCCTCCCTCCCTTCCTCCCTCCCTCCTTCGTTCCTCCCTCCCTCCTTCTTTCCTTCCTTTTACTTCCCTTCTTTCTCCCTCCCTCCTTCGCTTTCCTCCTACCTCCATCCCTCATTTCCTCATTTCCTTCCTTCCCACCCACACCATGACTCCACTTTTGCCAGAAGATTCCTTTGCTTGTAACTGTCACTGGCTCTTGACATCACATGAGGCAACCTTTTCTCTGTGGATCTGATTGATGGTAATTGGGTTGCTTTGGTCACAGTTTAGGTGACAGTCAGAGGGTTTTACTTCCTTTGTGAAGGCATGACAGTGAAATCACTTCCTGTTTGCTCGGGAAGGGCCACCTTGGAGTGGGAGAAAAGGTGCAGTGGCCATTAAACCCTCACCTTCCTTCCCCTTCATCCCTGATTAACCACATGCAGCCCGGGTGAATGCGACTCCCACACCTTATACTCCTGAAAGGCAAAGTGCTTAGAATCCATGCTTTGGGGCCTCACGGGTTTTAATTGTGGATAATCTGAGCATGCTATAAAACCCCTGAGTCTCCATTTCCTCATCTCTAAAATAATGACGACACTTAACTAAAATAGTTGTCGTGAGGACCAGATATGCAAATTATCTGACACATTGTAGATGTTCAAAATAAGAATTGTCAATCTCCCTTGCAAAATGCCAACCTCTCATACTCCGGTTCATGCCTGAATGTGTAAATCCACAAGATCAATGCACAGGGTGGATTTCTATTGCATATCACTGATGAAATAGGCTCGTTTTCACACACTTATAGTCTACAGTGTAAAATTTTATTATTATTATGATACTTTAAGTTTTAGGGTACATGTGCACAATATGCAGGTTTGTTATATATGTATCCATGTGCCATATTGGTGTGCTGCATCCATTAACTCATCATTTAGCATTAGGTATATCTCCTAATGCTG